>NC_090266.1:49052809-49655309 GCF_040414725.1 Anabrus simplex
CCATAGCGGACAGAGCAAACAGGAAAAAAAAAAGAAATGGAGGTAGCTTTCAAAACCACCCAGGACATAGTTTCTATAAATACCAAAATTCATCGTTACAGTACTATCGTCAAGTCGTTATCTCTCCATGTGTCAAAATGCCCTGTCGTCCCCCAGAAAAGTGTGCTCGCTAAATTAGAGCAAACAGGCTGAAAGATTGTCCACAACATACTTGGCCAAAAATACGAAAACAGGATGTACGTAAGAAAATCCAGAGAAGAAATCTACTCTAAAATAGAGGGGATTACGGCGAAAATTCTCAAACGCACGGTTCGTTTCTACGGTCACTTACGACGGATGGACGGCTCTCGATGTACAAAACGCATTTTATCAATTTTGATTCAAAACCAAAAACAAAAAATCCCTGGTATGTTAAAGGTCAAGAAACACCACAAAGTAATGGAGCTACGACTAGATGATGCGAACAAACGAGACCTTTCCTAAACGAGAATCGTGACTCTTGGGACTTTCCGGGATGTGAATTGGACAACTGGTGCAATGTGGTCGAATGAACGACACAGCGAGCTAATGACAACATTCTGAGAAAACGCCAGAATGTATTATGTAACTTATCGACGTTCCTAGGTGGCCGATCGGTGAATAATAATAATAATAATAATAATAATAATAATAATAATAATAATAATAATAATAATAATAATAATAATAATAATAATAATAATAAATAATAATAATAATAATAATAATAATAACAGTGAAAGAGGGACGCACATGCGCGGTACTCTACCGTTCGACACCTAACACGAGAGCCTCCACACTAACAGGTGTATTACAGTCTTCTAAGTGTTAAAATTTGTACTAGGACAGACTCAAAGACTTTGATGGTTTGTTAACTATGACGGCACTGAAAAGGAATACCTTCCTTCATAAGAAAATAATATGCGATTACTGTCAAATTAACAAATACATTATGATTATATTTTTAAAAGAGAACATTTTAATTTCAATGCAGGTTGCATCTGGATATCAACTTAATTACGGTACATTAATTAATCATTGCATTACAAAACATGACGTGAAAATAAGTGAAAAGAAATCAACAGGAAATGCCACATACGAAAATAGCCTTGTGGGTGGTATATTGTATACTTTTCTCCTATTCTTATTCTTGAGCCTTTCCCACAATGGTGGGGTCGCGGTACAAACTGTGTCCCACATGCGGACCTGGCTCTCTTTTACGGCCGAATGCTCTTCCTGACGCCAACCCTATATTCACCATTGCGAGTTCCTTTTGTGGTTGGTAGTGTGGTGTGGTAGGTGAATATGAAGAGAAATGTTTTGAGATAAACACAAATACCCAGTCCCAGAGCCGTATGAATTAACCTGACACATTAAAACA
This sequence comes from Anabrus simplex, assembly GCF_040414725.1. Classification (NCBI taxonomy): domain Eukaryota; kingdom Metazoa; phylum Arthropoda; class Insecta; order Orthoptera; family Tettigoniidae; genus Anabrus; species Anabrus simplex. Next base: position 49,054,209 of record NC_090266.1, read on the forward strand.
CTCCGGCCTGGCTTGGAATCGAACCCGGAGCCCTCTGAACCGAAGACAAGTAGAAAGACCATTCAGTATACATAAGTTTAAATAAACTATTTACCCGTCATTACAAAAATAGTGCAGTTAAACAAATTATTCTAGACAAAGATTTATTTCAGAAATGATACAAAGTTATTTAAGCCAGTTCGTTATTTATAACGTATTTACATACATACATTATCATTATAGACTGTTATGCCTTTCAGCGTTCAGTCTGCAAGCCTCTGAGAATTTACTAAACGTCGCCACAATCCTCGATTTGCAACTAGTGTTGTGGCCTCATTTAGTTCTATACCTCTTATCTTTAAATCGTTAGAAACCGAGTCTAACCATCGTCGTCTTGGTCTCCCTCTACTTCTCTTACCCTCCATAACAGAGTCCATTATTCTCCTAGGTAACCTATCCTCCTCCATTCGCCTCACATGACCCCACCACCGAAGCCGGTTTATGCGTACAGCTTCATCCATCGAGTTCATTCCTATTTACATAACTGCAATTATATAACTGACTTTAGACTTCAAGTGCATTTCAGGATGTATACAAAGTGATGTTATCTCTTCCGTCTTTTTAATACATTTACAGAAATATGATATCAGTGAAAAAATAGCATAGAAGCTAATCAAAATTATAATTAAGTGCTTGAGGATTTTTGGTGGCCATGCCTGTTGTAGAGTAGCATAGAAACAAGATTAAATTAAAAGCAAAGAGTAGATAACAACAACAATAAGAATTACAAGGAACAATTGCTTGAAAACTAAAGATTGAAGGAAATTATGCCAAGACAAGGAAGTTCATGGTAACGAAAGGAGAAGAAGAAGGGAAATATATTCAGACCAGACACAATCAATTCATGACAGCTGAAATTTCTTACGAGTAATGTAACATGATTAAACGCAACCACATAACAATTCATACGAAATCTCCAGAAAATAACATATCTCCTTGCATGCAAAGTAACATAATTAAAATGCGGTAACCCATAAATTCAGTCAAAATCTGCAAACAAACCAACAAAAAACTTAACTTGTTGTGTGCAATGATAATTCCAAAGCAATCAGACGTGCATTCACAGGTAACGTATATATTTCCAATAGCTTAACACTATGATTTAGAATAGATTTTCAGTGTAATGGGTTAATACTGCAATACCACGACAATGAAATTCAAACACAATTTAGTGGATATTCCAAGATTTCCTTTGAAGTATTTTGAGGCAAAAATGTCTAAGGCCGGTCTAGGTACTGCATTCCTTCGATCAAATACTCGCTTTGCAAACAATGTTTTACCATGATCGATCCTGCTTATACAGAGTGTTCGAAGAGTGATAGCCAATATTTCGGGAGGAGGTGGTACAAAGTGACATATAAACAATGTGAAAAGTGTGCGAAGAATAAATTTACGAAGTTATTGAAGGCACAAGTGTCTTACTGTTGTATTTATAGGTGCAAAATTGCTTCATAATATGTAACATTTCAACACAAACCATATACCGATGCATGTATTGTTGCAAAGACCTTCCTTAAAAAAGAATTACATTTGCACCAACTCGTACATTTTCGTCTACAGACTCTGGAATATCCAGAAAGAGCGACAATATTTGGCGCCCATAGGAGGATGCCTTTTCTAAAACCATACTGTCGGTCATTAATAATATTAATTTGTCCCTCTACACCCTTATATATTCTGAAATAAGTTTTAAGAAGATACTGTAAATCAATAATTTTCAACAGTTCAGCCTAATATACTCATTGAAGCATGAACGTCAAATAATATGTAACAGGTCAACACAAATGACTTACCAATGAATCTATTGATGCAGAAATAGTAAGTCCTCTGGAACAATTCACAGTACATCTTCAAAAACCCCATCAAAGAATTCAATGCTTATTCTAACATCTTAGTAAGAGTAGTTTGTCGGAGGTCGTCTTGACTAGCTACGTCAGCCTCATTTTAGATATTCTTTTACGGGGATTCTGAGGTACTTACATCATTCACTCTCCACAAGGAGATCTTTTCTACCCTATTCTTATGAGATGAATTTTCATGAATGTATTTTCATTTTGTTGCCGAGTGTCCATTCATTCATGCAATATGTAGAGATTGGCTTCTAATAATCTATGATCAGAGTTTCAGATTTTCCTCTATATTAAACAATGGTCTGGAAATCATCTGCAGTCACTTCCGAGTTTATTTCGTAAAATGTTCTTAAATGCCATAAATGCAGTATAAATAGCTAGTAACATTGCTCTGTTCGACTCCCGACATCACACCAAATTCCTCCGAGTATTTACTTCCCATTTTCGCTCTGAGCGTGCGGTCTGACTGACAATTAATCAACATTTATCGACCTTTGTTTCCGTCAGTTTTCGGATCAAAATATCATGTGGTATAACATCGAATGATTCTGCGAAAGGAACTACATTAGCATCAACTTGCGCACTTTCGTGTACATACTCACAGCTACTTCTCCCAAGTTACTTGAATTTTCCTGGATGCCTGTTGGTTTCTGAGGTGGAATTCACTAACCTACATGTGTTTGGCTGGTGCTGCTTCTCGTGGTAATATATTTTTAACTCAACCAGGCTTCATTATCCTTTCTATTTCCTTTAATAATATTCTCTCCTCATGGATTTCTCTTAAAAATTCTAGCTTAGTTGTTCTTTCTATCCTGTTCAGCATCATATTACGTAACGTTAAGCCAGAGCATCAAGCATAGAAATCTTCAGAAAAAAATCTTCTCACCCCAGGAAGGTGAAGAGAACATGTCACAAGCCATATCTACATTTCTGCAGCTTCAATACTGTCCCTTTCCAATTTACTCAGAATCCAACTTTCACAACCGTAGAGCAATTCATTCCAAACAAATAACTTTGCAAGGGATGTTCTGATGTTCTGACATCATTATTATGTTAGCTGGTTAAAGTGATTTCTTCGTCATTAATTCCTCTTTTGCTAGTAATTTCCTTTTATCCATATCCATCAAACAGCTTTGCCCTCTGTGATCATGCTGCCAAGGTACAGAATTGTTTCAACTGTTCGATATTGGTACCGGTACTGATTTCTCTAATATTCCTTCCTACTAACCTTACTTTCGTTTTCTTTTTGTTGACTTATAATTTCCATTTCTTAAGAGCAGTATTAGTTGGCTTAATTTCCTTCCCTAATTAGTCCAGAGTAATCGGTTCATAACAATGTTCACTTCCCCTTATAGGGGTCAGCAGATGTTTTGCTTAACATTTGTCTGCTTGATGCTCTGGCTGAACGTTATGTAACAGGATGCTGGCAATTTCGTCTGTTGGTATATTGCCTTATGAGTAGCTCTTACTCAGATCGTCATTTTATCTTTTAAGCAGTCCCCAATACGTTTTAATACTTCGACGCATCTCAGGTTCTTCTATGACTGCAATCATTTTTTCTTCCTTAACTTCTGATAAGGATGTATTGAGCTATCAGTCATAGAACTGATTACGTTGTTACAATATCTCTGAAGTAATGCCCTGAAGGTAATTAGGCCTACGGCCACTTGACATTTCCCGCCATGATCCATCCTTCAGCATTTCTACGAAGTTAAATAACCCACTATTGGACTGAGCACAAATACAATCCGATCCAGTGTTTCTGGTAATTACGCCTAGTTGGTCAAATAGTTCTACGAGTTTAACTGCAGCTGTGACTAGTCACATTACTGGTTCTGAGAGTTAGATACTGGTGGCAAACAAATTTAACGTATTGGTCAGGTACATCTTTATCAAACATACGGGTGATATGGGTTACTCTCACATCTCCATCCTCGGCTATTAAAAGTGGATATAGGCAAGCTGATAATATTCTGCCGATTGGACGGCCTCTCCGTTTTCATCACAATCGTTGTATCCTCATGCTGTAGTACTGTGACTGTTGAAAGATCCAATCAAAAATTGGGCCTGTTTTAGCGTGGAAAATGCTTGCCTAATCTGGGAAGAATTTATATCTGGGGAGTTTATACATTAAGGAGACGATATAAACTCTGAGCTCGACTTTAATAAACTCCAAGTCCTCCTGTCCCCCTCTTCACTGCATAAAATATGGATTTTGGATCTATCGAACGCTAATATTCTGTTCTCCCTGTGACGCCTATCAACAGACAATACCTTGTCAGGGCGTGATTAACTTCTGTCTGTCTGGGTTTCTTGTACGCAAAATTGTGATCGATACACATTTTTTCAGCAAATCTCGTTTAGATTAATATAGACCATCTGTATGTAAAGACCTGATTGCGAATTTCGGCACCGAAAACGACATATATTGTACCGAAAACACCGTTACGTGAAAGCAAGTTCGAAGTACAAGAGTTAAACTTCGCGCGAGGTGAAGGATAGGAGAAGCCCGCCGAACTCCGCTGACGTACACAGCAGTAATGTGGCCGCCTGGGACTGGCTTCACGCAGCGAGGCATGATGTTCCGACCCATGTGTTAAGTTAATTTGGAGTTAGGATACAATTATTTTTGCACCGCCAACGTTGAGTCTATAATAACAGCTGCAAACTATCAAATTCTTGAGCAAATCTCCCATGTACTTTAGGAGGTGGATATTATCCACGTTTCGAGATGCTTCATCGGCTCAGGTATAAAAGCAAGCCGACCTAGGCTATTCACAGGCAGTAATACTCCACCGTCTCTGCGATACCGGTGACGGGTGGATCTTTACAATTGCGGCAGACCGAACCTATATCCAGTCTGTACTCTGCATTTCGGTGGGACGATACTCTGATTCTCTTGTGCTCGATTCCAGTTGAAGTGGAACGTTGTGCTTTTCTTCAAGTGCCATATTAGGACTCGAGTTTTCTTTACAAACAGCGGCGTTCCAAAGGAACATAGAATTTTTTCAAGTGCGACTATTTCTCCAAGTGTTTTATTTTTACAAGTGTCATATTGAACTTGTGTTTTTATAACAAACTGTGGAAACATAGAATATTAATGCCATATTTGAACTTGTGTTTCTTCTCGTAAAGTTCCGAGAGAATATAGGCATTTCAGTGCCGAATTTAAACTTATAGATTCTACTTGGTAGTAAGCATTCACAGTGTTAAACATCCTTCAAGTGCAGTTAAACTTTAATAATTATTTATAAACAGTGTTGAACAGTCTTTGAGTGCACTAATTATTTAGAGACAGTGTAGAACATTCTCCGAGTGCCATTAAACTTGTTTCATTTATAACAATCATGCTAATATGTCCTGAATTTCCACGAATTGTAAATATTACGTTCAACGTTGTGTTCCAATCACAGAATTGGCGAAGCCAGGCAGTTAGGAACAGTTATAATACAAGTTAGCGACCTCATAGTATATTTCAGACTGTCGTGCTAATATTAGCGGATATACGTCGCGAACTTGAAAATTATAAATTTGCATATAATTTTCCCTCCGGCCCCGTGGTGTAGGGGTAACGTGCCTGCCTCTTACCCGTAGACCCCGGGTTCGATTCCCGGCCAGGTCAGGGATTTTTACCTAGACCTGAGGACTGGTTCGAGGTCCACTCAGCCTACGTAATTAGAATTGAGGAGCCATCTGACGGTGAGATGGCGGCCCCGGTCTAGAAAGCCAAGAATAACGGCCGAGAGGATTCGTCGTGCTGACCACACGACACCTCGTAATCTGCAGGCCTTCGGGCTGAGCAGCGGTCGCTTGGTAGGCCAAGGCCCTTCAAGGGCTGTAGTGCCATGGGGTTTGGGTTTGGGTATATAATTTTCCCATGTATCAATTCGGCTGACATGCAACGTGTGATCAGTTACTCATTTCAATTGTTTTCTTTACAAGTGTTAATTTCATGAACCTTTGTGATTCAACGCGGTGTTTGAGTCAAAGATTCAAGTGTCACTTTCCTTAACATTTGACGTATCCCACTTATAATGAATCAGTGCAGTATTTAAACCAGATTTTCAAAAGAATATACATTCAATGAACTAATACCCCTCTCTGTATCAACCCCAATGCTTACGTACCACGCCTTAGAAAAATTTCATGCTCTTCAAGCTAGTGTATGCGGCTAAATACATTTTTCCTGGTACGATATGATAGTGAATTGTCCACTTTTATCATAATTTAAGATATGCATTCGTACTGTAAGGATCAGGTGATTCTCGAATACAATTTTGTTGGTGCATCTCCATGGTGACCCCTGCAGTGACCCCTATCTGAACATGGAAGTGAAATCAGATAAAATCTCGACTAGATGCTCTTTTACCATAAAATTACTCTTTATGCTTCTGGACTTATGCTATTAAGTTGCAGAGTACAGGGTAAAATTTGTTAACAATATTTCCAATTCACTTTAATAATAGTGTTATTTGCTTTACATCCCACTGACTAAATTTTGCTGTTTTCGGAGACGCCGAGGTGCCGGAATTTAATCCCACAGAAGTTCTTTAACTTGCCAGTAAATCTACCGACACGAAGCTGACGTATATGAGCACCTTCAAATACCACCGGACTGAGCCAGGATCGAACCTGCAAAGTTGGGGTCAGAAGGCCAGCGCCTCAACCGTCTGAGCCGTTCAGACCGGCCCAATTCATTTTATAAATACAAGAAATTGATTATCTCATGCTTACAAAAGACCACTTATGGACAGAATTCACACGTACTGTACTTCCCGAAGTTTATCGTGACATCCTTGATTCCATCGATAATTTATGCTTTAAGTTTATACTAATTTTATTACGGTTTCTAACACATGTTCGTAACTGGAACACACACTAGCATATCTGCATTATACTTTTCTAGCTTTGCTATTTAAGGTCATGGCCACAAAATTGACTACTTCCAAAAAAATCCCCTCAATTACAAATATTAATTTTGTGTTAATTCAATAGACATACGAGTATTTTCATCAAATTTTTACCTTCGGACAACAGTTGTCCTCACAACTATGAACCTGATGCACGTGATTCTGGTCGGTTGTGTTGGCATTATACCCATGGATACAAGGAAGGCGTCACACAGTTTAGAAGTGGTGAGAGGAAGAGTATTTTTAAATGTACTTTACAGAAAAATACTGTAAGTGAATTTTTTTGTACATTCTCAAACGCACTAACCGTTCAATGATTTTAAAACCGTAGCATGTAAGGGAACATGCTGCTGGCCAGGGGCCCTTCATAACATCAAAAGTAATGCAGATATTAACAGAATCTTTTCACCAACGTGTGCTACAAACAAAAATAATTGGTGATTTTTTAAAATCATGACATTTAGAGTACAAATCCCCTCAAGTATAAGAACGTCAACATCTTGCTTGAGGAATGGCAGCTGAATGGATTGTGCGATATGCTACCAGACACTAGTTAGTGATTTCTTTATAATCATCAAATTTGTAATAGGTGATGTCTCTCACCTTGGCTGGGCTTCAATCTGTACATCACTAACGGAAATCGATCAGATCTACGTCGGGCACGCTGTAGTACATAAAGAACTAACTCTCAGAATTTAGTGTCACTATTGATTATAATGGAATGAAATTAATTACTAGATTTAGTACCACTGAAGCTGATATGAATTAAATTAGTAATAACAATAATAATAATAATAATAATAATAATAATAATAATAATAATAATAATAATAATAATAATAATAATTATTATTATTATTATTATTATTATTATTATTATTATTATTATTATTATTATTATTATTATATATATTATATATATAATAATATATAATATATTATAATAATAACAATTATTATTATTATTATTATTATGACTATTATTATTATTATTATTTGTTATTTATTTATTTATTTATTTATTTATTTATTTATTTATTTATTTATTTATTTATTTATTTATTTATAACTTATCTAAAATACATGTGCAAATATGCAGTAGGATATTATACATTATCTTTGCAATTATTTACACCTGCAAAGCACTTGATGTGCTTATCTGCCGGTGTAGTTGTTTCACATTTATATACAATGTTGCAATCCTTACTGTTTACAACATTAATAAGGTATGTATATTTACATTAGCATTGTAATTTTGTCTCGTGGTGTGAGTTTTTCTTAATCCCTGAAAGTATCACTCAAAATAGATAAGTCTTTGGTACATTTTTCATTCATGAACAAATATTTAAACTGTAATTTTATTATCTATGATCCATAGTTTCACATGTTTTTTAAAGTTGATATTTGGTTTTCAAGTGTGTCAATTCTGAGGGCAACATGTTCAGAAATTTAGGAACTACAACTTGCAGTGTTCTGGATCCATATTTGTTGTAATACCTCATGACCTGAAAATAACTTATATGCCTCAGTCTAAAGGGAAACCATGTGATTTCCGTTTCTAGATGGCACCGGAAGTCGTCGATTTTAATGGTTTTCTTCCTTATTTTCGTTGATGGGAGCGTGGCAGCTGATGAGAGTTCATGCACTTCATTCTCAGTAGGCCCAGTCTGTCAGATATTGGCCTGATGTCTGTGATATTGCTCACTATCTTCTTGTCCATGTACAAAACAGTCCTGGGCAAGCAAACCACTTTTTCCTCTGCCGACTTTCTTTTGAATACCCTGTACTGTTGTGTGACCGTGATGTTTTCGTCCAGAAATATGGTGTCCTGTATAGCCAAGGTCTCAATTTGGTGTTTTTCAGGAGCTTTTAAGTGGCTTATGTTTAAGGTCCCGATGAAAAATTACTTCTTGAATTTAAGTTTGGAAAATGTTTCAGTATGCTCCGACTCGTACTTCGCGCAGATGGTGGGATTCCACAGAATTCTAGGTACCCATGCATTCCATACTCAACGATTAATTACTTTTGGGACTTAGCACCGAGTGTAGTGCTTTCTTTCTGTGACTTTATGTGTGGAGTTGTGTTCTATTGGGGTGGGAACTGGATTCCGAATTACAATTGGATTCTTTGCCCGAAATGATTGTCTTTCGTGGTTTACTCCGCAAGGTTCTCCCGCCCTTTCTCGGATTGAAAACGGAAATTCCTCTTCAGCCTTTGGGACCGTTAACTGAGTATCACCTCTAAGCCCTAGCCAGGGTCCCTTACTGGAACTGATCTTAGAGGTTGCATAGGGCGTTTCCCTGGCTCTGCTTGTTTTAGGTCCGCGAGAGGTATTGTATTTCCGTCAAATCTTCCACAGAAGGCTTCAAGTCCCCCGTCCACCATCTGGTGTCCATCTGATAGAGGAACAGTCATTAATTATTAATTAAATATATAGGGCTACCGTGTCGTTGAATGAAATCACAACACCAACAAGACATTAGTTTAGAGGAATGCAATTTGAGCTGAGCAATTGTCCAGGTAACATATTTATTTAATTAAAGATTTCAGGTCACAGGTTCAAGTATGCTTGAAAAGACACGTCATATGGCAATATACTAATAATCTCTGTAATCACCGCAATTTGGAATGTAAGCATGCAAACGTGCACGCATTGCATCCTACTTGTGCCGCATGTCATTTTGTGTGATGTTCCTCTTGGTCAGTGAAATTAATGGTGGTATTGGATGACGCTGGATTTGCCCTCCCATAATGTCCCATACGGGCGCAATAGGCGAAAAGTCTGGTGAACTCGCAGGCCAAGGCTACTGGTCGACACAATGTAGAGCTCGTTGAGTGACAGCGCCGGTATGACGACGATCCTTATCCTGTTGGAAATCATTCCCTTGGATACTGGGAGTGAAAGGCACATTAACCGGTTCAGTCACCAGTCTGGCATATAAATCCGCTATCAGGGTTCATGGGATAAAATCAGAGAGTTCTCCTGCCCTCCAATGAGCTCCAGCTTGTCACACCTGGAGTCGCAGTTGGCTTTGATTATTAGTTATTGGCAAGAACGCTACAGACGTCTGGCTCGGAACTGTCCCTCAAGTAATGGATTTGTTACGGTTCGCTGTACACTGATGCAAATTGAAGTTCCAATGGCTGCTGCAGATTCAATACAATCCACCACAGTCATGCGGCGAATACGGCGATCTTCCCTCTTCGTAGTGTTCAATGTGCGGCCGAACCCTGGTTTTCTTCAGACTGTGCCATTATATGAGCATTGTTGCCAATACCGACGCACTGTGGATACATGCTTGCCAAGTCTTTCTACACTTTCGTGAAAGAACACCCACAGACTCGTAGCAGTATTACACGGCCTAATTCAAAATCAGTAAGCTGTTGATACTGCCTTCTTCGTCTCCTTAAAGGCATATTTACGTCAACACTGGACGAGGACTAACAGCGCCTATTTAAAACAAACCTGCTCTACTGTTCCTTGACCAGCACGAAAATGTCCGGCTCCATAGTTAAATATTTAGCGAGCTGACCTTTGGTCACAGGGGCCCCGGGTTCGATTGTCGGCAGGGTCGGGAATGTTAACCATAATTGGTTACTTATGCCGGCACGGGGGCTGAGTGTATGTCTCGTTTTCATCATCACTTCATCCTCATCATGACGCGCAGATCGTCTACAGGCGTAAAATTAAGAGACATGCATTTTACGATCCCAGAGTGTCTTCGGTCACTCCCGCCACTAAAAGCCATATTCCATTTCATTTCAGCGCGCTAATTTGAATAGGCTTCATTTTTAAGGTGTGCAACTACACCTCCCGAATTTCGTTTATCTAGTACAACTCTCTCTTGCTGTTGTGATTTCAGTTTCCGCCAGTCTGTCTGCAATCATAGCACGTGTTTGAATTCAGTTGATGAATTTCAGTTACATCTTGATCATAGCTACAGAACATCCAGCTTTATCCTTGAATCTGAACCACACAGGCGTGAACTTCATTTCAAAATTGCCATATATATCGTTGCGTAATCCTGACTTGGTCCAATGTTGGGAAGGAAGGTGTTAGACCGTTACAGTATAGATCATTCCTGTATTATCATGAGTTTCTATTTCAGTATCGTTTCAAGTGAAGTAGGATTCATACTTAGAGTCCGATTATCCAGTGCCTTAACGCTTTTAGCTACCTTATATTCTTCTCTATTTTAGTCTTATACTGTACTTCAATTTGAGGATTTTCATTGAACACGTGTCATTTTAAGAGAACTGTCGTGGAGTTGAATTAGGGATTCTGTTATCTTTCCGCCCCACTTAACCACCGTGAGCTGCGAAAACTGAGTTCAGACTTTGGTAGAATGGAGTCGTTCAAGCTGATAGAGTTATTGGTACAACTGCATGTTACTCCATCGGCTGTTTCCTCATGTTAAATAATTACAGGAGAAAGCCAAATGCACTCCAGGCTGTGGACCACTGCGGAAACGACGTGCAATGGAAGAAAAAGGAACAGAGTCCACCTCGACTAGGTTAAAACCTACACAGCCTAATGCGAACGATTGTACGGCCATTCTTCTACGATTCTGATCATGGACATCAATGGAGAATCACGGTCTGGTAATTCACAAAGACTTGACGCTGATGAACCATTATAGGCTTAATAGTCCATTTTACTTAGAATATTGTTTGTCAACATAATTCCATATGTTTTGCGTGTGGTTAACTACTGTCCCAACAATGCAAAAAATCCTAAATATATTTTCTTGCTTAAAAGATCCAGTAAAAAATCAATGATATCCAGTTACTTTAAATAGTCAATAGCACAGTTTAATAAGGACAATAGGTTTTTATACTTTCAGGAGGAAATGACGAGTACTCCACCGAACTCTGAGCACTTATTTACATTACAAGGACCAAAAAGGACGTTTTATCCGAATGAGATGAAACTATTTTGCCCGCAAGACGTAAAATATCATACTTCACGCTGTGTAAAATGTCTTTATTGCGCTCATCCCGTGTCCATCTTTCAAGTAGTCGACGCCGTGCATGAAGGAATCGATGTCATTCAAGAGTCGGTCGACTGATGTAATGACTTGCAGATATGACGCAGTGTAGCCATTTGGTATTTATATAATTTACTGGGTTACTTGAATGGAAAATGGCTGAGACTGGTTTGCCTTCATATCGGTACAAATTGAGTTCCACTTTTCACGTTACGCTGAAAGACTTAAACACACTAAGTTGGACAAATTATGAAATAAAATATATTACAGCTGTATTTAAAAGTTCAGTTCCATTCTTACGTAAAACAGTGTTCGGACTATTTTTTTCTGCACCATTCAAACAATATCACTCAAATTTCCAAAAATACCCAGATCACCTTCGTCACTTCTATTTCCTTCTGGAGCAAGGAGAGCTCGTATCAAGGTGGTAGCTATAATATATGAGCTGACTACTGCACTGGCAGTTGGCATCGTTCGCACTATTCAGTGCACACAGTTACACAACATTTGATGGACCAGAAGGTTATATTTATGCTCACGACTGTCACCAACAAGGAACCAAAGCCATTATGTATAGTGCGGTGTGACGGCTGTATTGCTTAAAACGTCTTGAAGTTCCATTAATTTCCACAGCATGTCGTCTGGTAACCAATTGAAATACCTGGGCTATTTAATTGGACTAGTTCCAGTCACCTAATGGTTTGTTGTGCTCGCCTGGGTGTTAAGTGGTAGATACCATGGCCCCCCGGAGATCGCTAACGCTAATGTACTAACAAGCGTTAGGGGTTTCCTCATGGGGCCATATGGAAGCTAATGTAAATTATCTCTAATGGGCGGAGGAAACCCGGCCTAGATTACGGGAGATTAGGTTATACAAGTCCACGGCAGTGCACACTCCAGAAACTACGCCAGGGGCATTGCTGAGAGGGTGTCTTGAGTCAAGTAACGCACTTCACTGGCTAGAAGTTCCTCGTTCCTCTGTAGTCTGAAGAACTGGAGTCAAGAATTCATTCTTCGTCATAAGAATGTTAGTGGTTTGATCTCAATGAACTTCCCTTGTTCTTGGCTGATTCATGGATCATAATTGTTACATCCTCTGTTGCAATAACCTGTGTACCTGAGGTGTCTGTACTGGTGTAATTACTTAGGTCTAGTATTGTAGGGGAAAAGCCATGACCTATATATGAGACTATATATCGAGAGCGACCGGAAACTGAAATGGCAAATCAAAGAACTCCAACCACCCAGCGACTCATTCACCTTCACAACTCAACTGAGGCTGATTGTATGTAGTTCCAGAACCTAATACAATCTTAAATTCATTGTAGTTCCAGTCTCAAACTCAAGTCAATTGGGTGGAAAAAAATGTATCATTTTTAACCATGGCGGTAACTTAATGGACAGTCAGCCCTCAAGTGAAACAGTCTATGCATAGCTGAAACATTATTACACCAGAGAACTAGTTATGCGATCATCATTTCCACAACGCACTAGAAAAATTGAAATAATGAAATATATATGTTTTAATTAGCTAGGAGGCTGGGAGATAGATGGCAAGAGAAGGGTGTCTGTATGAGACGCAAGCGATTTTAAATACTGATTACCTGCAGATCAACTTCTTCAAATCAACAATCCTCCTCCTTCCCCTCGTCATCGTCATCATCATCATCATCATCATAATCATCATCATCATCATCATCATCATCCCATCACCTGAATGGCAACAAGAAAAGTGCTACTAGGAGCCACTAACAAAACTAGTTCCAAATTCAATATCTCTACAGGGTTAGGTAATAAGTCAGTGTTCCCAATGATGGTAAAATACTTCAATATTGCAGGAGGAAACGGCTAATTGATGATGCAATCTCCGAAGATCTGTCGAAAGTAGAATGTGATGCTTACACTGGAGAAAGAAATCATGTGTCACAGACTGAACGGGCTGTAGATGTCGGAGTTGACAACCACTCTGCAGTATTGAAGGTTACTTGGCAAGGCGAAGTGAGAAGCAACTGTAAAGATGCAAAGTTTGCTGACTATTCATGTGTCACAGAGTGAACTGGCTGTGGATGTCGAAGTTGATAGTCACTCTGTAGTTGCTGAAGGCTACAACGGAAGACTGAGCAGCAGTAGTAAAGGGACAGACCTTTCTGGCATAGTTGTGGTGCATAGGTTTCTCCAGTTTCACTTTATTTTCATTGGCGTGCCATGAAAATGGTTGGAAACATGGTTGCTGTACTGCGGGCAAGTGTTTTTAAAGCCGTGGTGTAAATTATTAGTTCATGCCTTCAAAATTTATTAAACAGGAGGACGGCCAGTGTTAAAAATTTATCTGCAACAGATCAAAGAGCACGATGATATGAAGATATGACCGCAATTACTTTAAGTCGTACCAACTCAGACGGGTTTTATGGTGAGCATGGGGTATGGCTAGGAAGGAAGTCACTTTGCCCTTAATTAGGATTGATAACTAATACAAACACATTGTACTAGTGATGGGATAATCGAATACAAAATCATTTTATTCGAGTATCGATATTTCCCATTCGATTATTTTTCGATTATTCATTCGAATGAATGAGGCAATCGAATAGTGAATATTTTTTCCATCCGATTACTTTTTCGTTTATTCGTACGAAATCCCATTCGAATCAGTGAGACAATCGAACAGTGATTTTTCCTTTCGATTATTTGTTTACTATTATTCATTCGGAACTGCATTCGAGTGAATGAAACAATTGCATAGTGAATGCTTTCGAAATGATCAAATGAAAAGTTATGTTATTAAGGCAGTTGATTCACTCGTTTAGTTTCAATATTTGGAGATACGTTTATAAAAAGGCGAAGTTCTATATTTAATAAAAGTTCATCTATTCGCTTATTTCAGTCGATTATCCATCCGACACACTTAAACCGAAAAATTGTATCATGACGCATAATAATATTCTGTGCGATAAAACTGAATGATATTTGAAACTAATTCCAGTATTTTATTAGATTATCTAAATAATCGGATGGAAGGTATTGGATTATTAAAAGTTTAGGCCTCCCCTATTGGACTTTGACTGTGAACTAAAGAACCGTAGGTAACTTTTCTTTGACAAGAGAGAAAAGCAGCAGAAAAAAAAGTAAAGATGGAGTGAGCTGTTTATGTATATCTGTGTAACGATAATTGTGACGAAAAATAAAATTGTAGCTAAAGCGGATTCAGTGTGTTGTGTACTTCACTACATAATTGGTGACCCCGACATGATTCAGTGACGGAAGTGCGCAATAAACATCGCGAAGTCCATACGTGTAGTGTAAGCGTGAAGAACAATGGATGAAAACAACACAACGGGTACGCCAACGGCAAACGAATCTCATTCAGGACACATGGTGTGTGAAGCTAACAAGGTAAGCATCAGGATCCCTCCTTTCTGGATAGAAAAACCTGAAATATGGTTCTTTCAAGTGGAAGCTCAGTTTTCTATCTCAAGAATTACCCAAGAGGACACTAAATTTAACTACCTCGTGTCTTAGCTCGAACCTAAATATCTCGAAAACATTTGCGACATTATCAAAAGTTCGGAACTAAATAAATATTCCGTGGCTAAAGAACGCCTTCTAAATATCTTCAAGGAAAGCGAAGATAAACAAATAAAACTGTTGGTAACATGCCCAGAATTAGGCGAACTGAAAGCTAGTCGGCTTTTAAGAAAAATGCAGTCCTTAGCAGTCGTGAATGTTTCCGAAAAAGTGCTTCGTACCTTGTGGCTTGAGAAATTCCCGGACTCTATCAAACATGTTCTAATCGTATCTGACGAATAACTTGGAAAAAATCGCAATTGTGGCTGACAAAATTATTGAAATGAATCCCTGCAGTAAACTTTACAGTGTGGAAAATAGCGGTACTGATGCGTCCGTAAGTAACGACGCTATCACGAAGCTCTCTGCACAGATAGCCGCCCTAGAGCAGCAGATAGCTTCCATGCGCACTTTTAGGCCCCGCAGTCGAAGTTCGAGCCGAAACCGAAGCAAAAGGAGTACGATCCCAACGGAAAGTACTGTTACTACCACTTCAGATTTGGTAATAAGTGCTTCCCTGACAAATTCAAGCCTCCATGCTCGTGGAAAAACTGGAAAACAATTGCTGCCAACTCTACTACGGTTTGGTGTTTTCCCAACTTATGGACTTAGAACACTGAATATTGATTTGGGACTCCGTCGACAATTCCAATGGCCTTTCATAGTAGATAAAATTGGCAAGGGCATATTAGGTGCTGATTTTCTGAAGAAGTTCAGCTTATTAATTGACCTAAATAAAAAGCAGTTAATTGATGGCGAGACTAAACTCTCTGTCATGGGTGAAGTAACAGCCATCACAGCTGATAATGTTGTTAGCACAATGTCAAATGCACAAAAGTTAGCTGATCTCTTATCCAGTTACCCAGATTTAACGAAACCAAATTTACTACCTACTCAAATCAAACACGACATTCAGCACTTCATCCCAACTGAAGGCCAACCAGTATATTGCTAGCCCAAGCAGCTGGATCTTCGGAAGCTGCACATTGCTAAACAGGAATTCCAGTTTATGCTAAAGAGTGGAATTATTTGAACATCAAAATCGCAATGGGCTAGTCCTCTCCCACTGGTCCTCAAAAAGGAAGGAACTTTTCGACCATGCGGCGATTACAGACGACTGAAAGCACAAACTATCCCAGACCGATATCCGATTCCTCGGATTGAAGATTTTTAACATATTTTGAGGGGTAAGAAAATATTTAGCAAGCTCGAACTCTTCAAGGCATGTTTCCAAATCCCTGTAGCAGAGGAAGACAAACCTAAAACCGCTGTGATCATTTTGGGTTATATGAATTTAATGTGATGCCGTTTGGACTCGGCAATGCACCAAGCAGCTTCCAACGTTTCATTTATGAGGTATTTAGAGGCCTAGACTTTATTTTTCCATATCTTGATGACTGCCTAATTGCTTCAGAATCATTAGAGGAATATCGTGAGCATCGTAAGATTGTGTTTGAAAAGCTACATGAATTTGGCCTCCGAATTAATGTCTCCAAGTCTGTACTTGGTGTACAGCAAGTGTAATGCTTGGGACACTTAATCACCACGGAAGGCTCCAGACCCTTACCAGATAATGTGAAAGCAATTGTTGACTACAAAATACCACAGACAGTTCATGACCTTCGTGTATTCTTAGGTACCGTTAATTTCTTTAGACGTTAACTCAAGGATGCAGCAGAGACGCAGTGTCTTTTGCATGCTTATCTCAAAGGTGCTAAGAAGAATGATAAGCGACAAATTCACTAGACACCAGAAGCTATCACAAAATTTGAAAAATGTAAGCAGGACTTGGCAAATGCAGCACTGCTTACATTTCCAGACCCAACATACCAGCTGGCCCTGGCAGTAGATGCAAGTGACTTTGCAGTAGGAAGTGCCCTGCAACAGTATGAAGAAAAAGGATGGGAACCTATTGGATTCTTTACGAAGAAGTTAAGCGTATAGCACCTATGACCGTGAACTGTTAGGAATCTACCTCTCTGTCAAGGAGTTCAAACATTTTCTGGAAGGAAGAGGCTTCATAATATATACGGAACACAAACCACTCACTTTTGCATTTTATCAGAAAAATGAGAAGGCATCTCCACGGTAGCTGCGACATCTTCAGTATAACTCCCAGTTTACAACAAATATGCAACACATTAGTGGCAAGGACAATATCGTGCGGATAACCTGTCACGGATTGAATCTATGACTGTCATTGACAACGACACAGTCGTTGAAAACCAACGTCAAGACAGTGAACTTAAACAACTACAAGAGGAAAGTCAGTCACTCGTGTTCAAGAGCTACCTACTGCCTTTCGGAAAGTTACTGTGGTGTGATACCTCCACAAACAACATAAGGTCATACATTCCAAAAAGAATTTCGCAAACAATTCTTTCTTCAGATCCACAACATGGCGCATCCAGGGAAAAAGACTACTGTTAGGCTGATGACTTCCACGTTTATCTGACCTGGTATCAAGAATGATGTCAGAAAATGGACGCATGCTTGCATGGGATGTCAAAAAACAAAATAACAAGACATACCAAATCGCCAGTCAGCCATTTTCAAGAACCTGATACGTTCAGCACTATTCACATAGACATTGTTGGCCCTCTTTCACGTTCTGATGGCTATCATTACTGCCTCACTTCACCAACTGGATGGAAGCAATACCATTGCAAAATATATATAGCAGAGACGGTAGAAAAATCATTTTATGATCATTGGGTGACGCGGTTTGCAGTCCCAGCAAATACAGTTACTGACCAAGGCCGACAGTTCGAATGTCATCTCTTTAAGAATCTTTCTGAATTGTGTGGTGTGAAGCTTAAACGTACGACACCCTATCATCCGCAGAACAATGGTAAAGTTGAATGTCTGCATCGAACAATAAAAACTGCTATCAAAGCCCACAACTCTATAAAGTGGACAGACACCCTGTCGACTGTGTTGCTAGGTCTATTCGCATCACTCCGGCAGGCCTCGAACAGTTCAGTTGCACAAATGGTGTATGGCACGCGTATTAGGCTTCCAGGTGAATTCTTTGATAACATTCCATCTTAGACCGAACCAGAAACGTTTGTCTCCAAACTTCAGCGGCACATGCAGCAACTCAGGCCCGTGGAAGTTAAGCACAAAACTTCCCCAACTGTGTTCATCCATAAAGACTTGAGTAAATGTACTCATATATTTCTGAGAATTGATGGAGTGACAAAACCTTTGCAACCCCCATATGAAGTTCCTTTCCTGGTAACTGCCAAAACTGATAAATATTTCACGGTTACCATAAAAATAAATCTATGAATGTCCCCATTGATCGCCTGAAACCGGCCTACTTCATAGCAGCAGATGATGAAACTTCTACAGCTCGTCATGAAGAACGACCAGGTGTCTTGCAGGGACTCTGCCCCCCTGATGGATCAACCGCAGATTCCCAGGACAAACCCAAAAAGGAGAAAGTGGTAACAAAATCACTTAGTGGAAGGACTGTTAGGTTTCCCACTCGCTATTTAAATGATGTTGTATATATTTAATATTCTTGTAATTATGGTATATTTTGTTTATGTTTATATTGTCTTTGTATCGTAACTTGGTTACTGGAAGGGGAGCGGTGTAGGCCGCCCCTAGTGGACTTTGACTAAACTGAAAAACCGTAGATAACTTTTCTTTGCCGCGAGAGAAAAGCAGTAGAAAAAGTAAAGATGGAGTGAGCTGCTTCTGTATATTTGTGTAACGATAATTGTGGTGTATAATAAAAGTGTAGCTAAAGCGGATTCAGTGTGTTGTGTACTTCACTACAAAAGTATTTGATTTTTCCATCACTACATTGTATCATAACAGGTTCCTTAAAACACCTGCAAGTTCAAGCACTAGCTTCAGCATTATTCTACAGTATTTTCAACCATTTTTGTAATTACATTCTCAAATATACCTTCCATCAGAGGAACTACTGTCGTTCACGTCCTTATTTGATCAGCGCTGTTGTTATAAGTTGAAGAACCCCCACTTTCATTTTCGATTCCCTAGAACGATAGAGAGAAGAAATTGTTTAATTCTAATACTCTGATGAAAAATGCACCAGTACTACTTTTAGCTTATGTGATCGAAGTATTTTTTATTTGAATCATCTACTGCGAAAACAAAAACCATTTTTACGCTTGTAAACAGAGGATTTTGAGCCCACCATCTCTCAAATGCAAGCTAACTGCTACACGGCCTGACCCACGCAGCCAACTCGCTCCGTTTTTTAAATATTCAAGTTTTAATAGAAATAAGACCATAATAAAAGCAAGCCATTATTATCAGTGTTTACTTTGTTTCTTCATTTACGAACCCGTCTGCTTCAGGAAACCAATCGGCTGTGCGTTTGTAAATTACGTCAGCCAATGTTTTTAGTTTGAAAGAGTATGAGATCTTATCAGAAATTCTTAAAACTGTATTTCGAATATTGATTATTTTCAACATGAGCAACAGTGACGTCAAATCGCTGAACATTGCTAAATCTCTTCGCTAAATCTCTTTTGTTCATGTCCTTATTAGAATGTAGTTCTTGGTTCCAAAGGCAGAGACATATTTCGTACACTTCACTTCAAAACATATTACCACGATATATACAGGCCACTGTTTAGATGACGTCATTTTCAATCTGAGATTAACGAAACAACACAAATGCACAAACATCACACACAGAGAAAGGTAGAGCAATTAAATGAGATGCCATAACGGCAATTTAAGTGCCCTGGATGAAAGAAAGAGGCTGATGAAAGACGACTGACATCAGTTAGTGCAAGTCGCTATATCTCCACAAGCAATTAAATTGTGCCAGTCGATTGGTCCCTGCAAACTGTGCTTGTATCAACCCAACGTAATATTCCGTGACTTACACGTTGACAGTTTATGCAGAAAGAGTATCAAAGTAGTGAAATATATGTGACCCCTGTCTGTCTAAATTCATTTCTCAAAATTTGATGTATACTATACAATGAAGTACTTTACCCATACATACTGTGACTTGATAATTGGTTAGAAAAATATCTCTCCTCGAACGCATCGAGATTATGAACTGCTATTAATCATAACGGAATTTGTCATCAGTTCGGATTTGCCCATGTGCTTGCTCTTCATATTTTTGTTTGTATTTTCCAGAACCCTTGGGTTAAACAAACTTTCTGGCTGTACACTTACAGCATGGTGACATCCTACCACTGCAAAAGAAGTGGCACAACTCAAAAAATATCATTTTTAATAATGACATGTGCCATATTAAATGATTACCGCTCTTTTGATCTGTAAGGGTGCCGTAAGTTTAACTCATTATTTCGTGCGAAAAATCACAAATGCCGTTAAACCACTTCATCAGTCAACAACATTGACGAGTCATGGTCGTGTTTTATTTCTTGGAAACTCTGTGAGAATGTGATGTAATGTATGCTAAAATTTTAATCATGTAGACATTGTCTAATAAAATGTTATCCTTGGTGTTTTATTGTGTCTTAAAGGTTTAAACTTTGTTTTCTTGGAAAAATTCATCCTTGATTAATGTCTCTATTCGTGCGAAGGTTAGACATTGTCTACAGGGCGACACATGTTTCTGCAGTAATTGAGAGAAGTCTACGTTCAGAAATATCCATTCAAACTCGGACTCGATTCCTGTACTTTTTGCTCATCGCTTGACAACATTTCCTGATAACAGGAGATCCTTTCCAGTTCGTTTCTTTTAGCCCCAGTCCTGCAATGCTGCAGGATCACTGATGTGGCTTCACCTCTACTTCATCCGGTCCTCCAGACCCAGTTCTTTGACATCCGCGGTGAAGATGTCTATTCGGCTCATTCTTTGTTTACGTCTTTCTCCCGGTGGCATCATGGCTATGAATCCCTTTCCCAAATCACGCGGACACCAAATTAACAGTCGCAGACTTTCTTTTTGACACGTATCAGTCGGAAGTTATCCAAAATCCTATCCTTCCTGATGTATCATATTTTAACATTCCATCGGCCCACGTTAGCATTTCTATTTGCAAATACTTTATGTACTGTAGCCCTGTCTTGCTAGAAATATCTGAGTGACATCTTTTTTTTCAGTCAATTGAGACTAAAGCAACCAATTTTTTAATCATTTTCATTTTTCTTTTTTCCTTTTCTTCGGCTGGTTCTCTTGGGCTTAAACTTTGCACTCCTGGGACGTTTAAAAGCTGAATTTTTTTGCCACACACCATCAAGGAGAAGAATATCAACACTGGTTTCTCAAGAAATCACATCGGCCTTTCTATAAGCAGTAAAGCAGTTATGGAAAATGAGCCTGTAGAATTTTTTGGTAGGCCTCTGTATCTTCTGTGTTTATTTGCACCCCTTCGTTAAGTCTTAAATATTCTTGTGCGTAGTTACTGACGTGAGATCCCATGGACTACTTCTTGAAGTATGGGTAAAGTATGTAGTCTAGCAAATCACACATTACTGAATTGAAGTACTTACAACATAAGAAGTTAATACCATTATTAAAGCACCAACAGGAATATCACTTGTATGATTGCAGTTTGCATGGTATAAAGCAAGAGGCCTCGGAAATGTGTGAGTATTCCCAGTGTGTAACACACATTTACATAAGTGCATCCTGAACGAAGTGTTCACAAAACGTAGTATATTAGAAGTTGCTCTTAGAGTAATTATCACACGCATCAGAAAATAATTGCGACTCTTCCTACATCTTATAAATCAGACACTTCTTCCTAGATTTTTGTAAAACATGAGTCTCTTTGTTCAGCAAATATGGGTCCGTCAGTCTAATTTTTGACAGTACAGGAATATCATTGATATGTCACTTCAGTCTATACTTCACAAACAAAAGTAAAATTATACTCATGTCCTCGTTCCTAGCTCCTTTCTGGCACACTTTCAAATGATGTGAGCTGCATGTACCATTTTGACCGTATGCCAGCCCACCTGCCATGTTTAAATATTTTCAGTACTGGGAATTGAACCCGGGACTCTGAGGATGGCAGGTACTAGTGTTAATTAGTTTACGCTACCGAAGCGGACATTTCACAAATGAGGAATATAAAGAATCGTCGTTAGTTACATAACTACGGATGTGAGGTCCCAGGGACCGAGCTGTGACAAGAGTCACATCCAGAAAATACTGTCAGCTTTAATCGCAATGGGAACACAGAGAAGACTGGGAATTAGGAATCTACAGAGGGAAAGAGATTTTTAAGACCACTGATGTAAGTGAAGGACAGACAATACAGGGCTGAACGATCCCAGGAACCTCACGTCAGTACTTAAGGGTTGTTAGGCGTGCTGGGTTCAGCCGGTATCATCTTGAGTGAGTTCCCTGTGACGATTAGATAAAATAATTCCAACACAAGGAAAGGAAGGAAAACTAAAAGCAAGGTTCAGGAGCTATTAGGAACGATAGCGAGCATCCAGAAAGAACTAGTCATCAGCGCTACCTAGTAGGCTTAAATAACTAATACAATCATGTATAGCTTATTGGATCATATTAATCGAGTGATGTAATACTGAAAGAGTGGTCAAAATGATCCCATAGCGAAAATTCACCACCAGTAATGGCGATAACCAATCTAATCTAATCTAATCTGCATCAATAACCTGTAAATATGATGTTACTGGCAAGATTTGTGCGATACCCGTGTTCAGTTAGAGAAGTCGAGGAAAATAAAGACAGGCATGTGTAAATTAAGGGAGGCATGTGCAAAAATGTTTTCATGACATGGAAAGGAATTGGTAGCAGGAATTTCAAATATACTGGAAGTGAAAAACCACCCAATGTGGAAAACTGTTATGTGATAAATAATGATGAAACAGGAGGTTAAAGTAAAATAAACTGATCTTCAAAATGATAGCTGTGTACATAATCATGACAGTAGGATTACTAAGAAGCAATTCCCACAAACAAAGACTGAAATATATGCGGAAAATATATTTAATATTATGTTCCAGCTAACAAAGAGTAAGGCTGTAGTACAGACTTTAGTTGAAGAAGTACCTAATATTACATGTTAAAAACAATGGGAAATAAATAAATGAAGAGAATAATTTCATAATGCAGTATGTCATGTTTCTCGAGGTATAATATATTGTTCAGCAAAGCCTGAACTATTCTAAGACATGATCGGAAGGCGTCATATTTGATAGCTATAAAATGTAATCCCTATGAAATGGAAAATTTATGATGTTCTCATCGAGAGAAGATACGATATTCACAGGTCAAACAGAAATTTAAGCCTTTGTAGTAGGTATATTTGGACATTCAGCTTTCGCTTGCAATGAGCGTGAACACATTCCCTTTAACTGTACTCAATCTGGATTCATGTATAACTTACCATAGCCAAGTCTCGTGTATGGTTTCACCAGTTATCTAATTATGTGTATATCCAGAACATGATCGAATTGAGCTCCTCCCGGTATCGGTATGCATCCTCTGGAGAATTCTCAGTTAGCATTGCGTGATGCACTCAGGCAAGGTTCTCTCCTCACATTAATGCTAGTTCGATAATGTACTGTTATTAAATGAATTATAATAATAGTATTTTGTTATTATATCTCTACACAATAAGTCATTCTTTTAATATTAGATACGATAGAAATAAAAGTTTTAAATATTTTGATCGTACAGTAACAAATTATGCATCCTACGAATGCGAACTAGAATTATACTTGTAGTAAGACTATTGCCAATATAACTATGAGTGTACAGAACTTATTTGAAAAAATAGCGTAAGGCAATTGTGACTTTTTCATCTACACACGTATGCAATGGAAATAGATACGCGCTATTCATCTGGCCATTTCCCCAGATCCCACTCCATTCAGCACAGATCCTGTAGGGCATCAACCTCAGCCTCATCCATGGATCATAGTGAATCAGCTGCGATCCGTTCTGTACCAGGGTATTTGCTGTATCGCAGGAGTTTCATTGCTTTCTGTATTCCTAAAGTTTTGAGTGCTGTTCTAGTGCGAATTAAATGTTCCTGATGAGTGTATTATAGTTTCACACAGATGCCACATTTTTTCTTTGTTCAGTGCCCTCATGCGCTCCTCGCTGTCATCATCACCCTCCCATCTGGATCTCAGACCTCTCCTCTCGTCTATCAAATCTTGAGTGTTTTCTGTCATCCTGCGCCATTTCTTGCCAGTTGGTGTTGGTGTGCTCTTCTCTGCAGACTTATGAATCCACGTTATCCCTAGCCAAGTCTCGTTGCTAATATCATGAGTCGTTTGTAGCAATGAAGCTGAATGGAATCCTTTACACCTGTCTTCGGTCTCCATTATCTTTCCTTGGTCATGTGGAGCCTGGCTTCACCTTAAATTTACTCACGGATATTTGGCACGTACTTCTCGAAAGGGCAAAATCAATTTAGTTCTTCTATTGTTTCTATGACTGGTTTACGTGGATAATCAACTGAGGGGATGTCGGAACAGTGTCTTTGTATTCATCAAGCTTTGATAAGTTGCAGACTGCAAGAGACGTTCTCCTCTATGGTTACTTCTCTCTACTTCATTTGTTGTAACATTGTCACGAGATGTACACTGACTGACAGAGCAAATGCAACACCAAGAAGGAGTGGTCAGAACTTTATGCCAATTGCAGGGTAGACTGACGTCACTGAGGTATGCTTATGATGTGAAATGCGCCGCTGTGCTGCGCACGTAGCGAACGATAAATGGGACACGGCGTTAGCGAATGGCCCACTTCGTACCGTAATTTCTCAGCCGACAGTCATTGTAGAACGTGTTGTCGTGTGCCACAGGACACGTGTATAGCTAAGAATACCAGGCCGCCGTCAACGGAGGCATTTCCAGCAGACAGACGACTTTACGAGGGGTATGGTGATCGGGCTGAGAAGGGCAGGTTGGTCGCTTCGTCAAATCGCAGCCGATACCCATAGGGATGTGTCCACGGTGCAGCGCCTGTGGCGAAAATGGTTGGCGCAGGGACATGTGGCACGTGCCAGGGGTCCAGGCGCAGCCCGAGTGACGTCAGCACGCGAGGATCAGCGCATCCGCCGCCAAGCGGTGGCAGCCCCGCACGCCACGTCAACCGCCATTCTTCAGCATGTGCAAGACACCCTGGCTATTCCAATATCGACCAGAACAATTTCCCGTCGATTGGTTGAAGGAGGCCTGCACTCCCGGCGTCCGCTCAGAAGACTACCATTGACTCCACAGCATAGACGTGCACGCCTGGCATGGTGTCGGGCTAGAGCGACTTGGATGAGGGAATGGCGGAACGTCGTGTTCTCCGATGAGTCACGCTTCTGTTCTGTCAGTGATAGTCACCGCAGACGAGTGTGGCGTCGGCGTGGAGAAAGGTCAAATCCGGCAGTAACTGTGGAGCGCCCTACCGCTAGACAACGCGGCATCATGGTTTGGGGCGCTATTGCGTATGATTCCACGTCACCTCTAGTGCGTATTCAAGGCACGTTAAATGCCCACCGCTACGTGCAGCATGTGCTGCGGCCGGTGGCACTCCCGTACATTCAGGGGCTGCCCAATGCTCTGTTTCAGCAGGATAATGCCCGCCCACACACTGCTCGCATCTCCCAACAGGCTCTACGAGGTGTACAGATGCTTCCGTGGCCAGCGTACTCTCCGGATCTCTCACCAATCGAACACGTGTGGGATCTCATTGGACGCCGTTTGCAAACTCTGCCCCAGCCTCGTACGGACGACCAACTGTGGCAAATGGTTGACAGAGAATGGAGAACCATCCCTCAGGACACCATCCGCACTCTTATTGACTCTGTACCTCGACGTGTTTCTGCGTGCATCGCCGCTCGCGGTGGTCCTACATCCTACTGAGTCGATGCCGTGCGCATTGTGTAACCTGCATATCGGTTTGAAATAAACACCAATTATTCGTCCGTGCCGTCTCTGTTTTTTCCCCAACTTTCATCCTTTTCGAACCACTCCTTCTTGGTGTTGCATTTGCTCTGTCAGTCAGTGTAAGTCGCATTTGGTGCTGCCTACTTTAGCATTAAAGTCGCGAGACGTGCTCTGGTTACTACTGTAGGATTCTGTCAAGTTCCTCTCCTACCTGGTCGTAGGTCTATATTACATTTTAATTTGACGCACCTGAATTGGGTAAGTAAACCTCTATTACCGAATGGAATTTCTCTAGGTTACCCTGTGTGGAAATCTTTATTATTCTATCGTTGATGGGTTTCTTGACGATCGGGATTGCCGCTCCTTTGTTTTCTCTCTCCTTATATCCTGAAACATAAACCATGTTGTTTCCGTAGTGAAGCGCACATGGTCCTTCCAGTGTGTCATGATATATATTTCAATGGGGAACAAGGAAAGAGCCTCCCCGAAGAGTGCTAGGTAAGGCATTGGGGCGTTCCCTGGGCAACGGTGGTACACCGACTGATTCTTCCAAGAAGGCGCTGCAACTCAGCAACAAGCAGATGGCAGCAAGTGCTATGTCCACTAACAGTCCTTTTCAGGACCAACCAGAACACTTGTCGATCAGACTTGGTAACATTCTCCGCATTTTTCAGTTAAATATCGAATCAATATCACCACCAAGGAGTCAGTATCTGCTGGAGAACAACATGGATTTGATAGTACTCTAGGAAACACACACCAGTGACAGTGAAGATCTCTTCAGAAGAAGAAAAATAGGTGGATGCAATCTTCCTGGGGCAATCAATGATTAACGTTATGGTATCGCAACTTACATCAGATCCCTGTTAACTGATTTGAAAGTTGTTTGTGAGGACAGCTCAACAGGTATCTTTATCTTGGCAGTGGAAATCTCTAGTATTAGTGTTGTGAATGTCTATAAACCACCAGGTGTTAATTGGTCGAGCCCTTCATTAAAAGTTTTGATCACCCTGTTTTGTACGTCGGATGTTTCAATAGTCACAGCCCATCATGGGAATACGAAGATGACATTGGGTCCAACCTAAATAGCTGGATTGAAGCAAACTCCCTACAACTCATCCATAATGCTAGTCATCCCAGCACATTCCACTCTGGCAGATGACAAAATGATTATTCTCCTGACCTGCGCATAGTGTCATAGTGAACTCCTGAGATTGAATACATGGTAAAACGAAAGTTCATCAGTTCCTTTCCTCACAGTCAGCACAGACCAGTTAATATTCACTATGGTACTGAGATACCTCTTGCGTCTTCAGTACCACAATCTCGTTGGAATTTTCGACTGACAAAGGGGAATAATTTTGCAAAGAGGCTTGATAACACTGTACGGTGGTTACCGCCAGTTCCTAAGAATTACAATAGGTTTGTCAACGCCATAAAAGCTAATGATAGGAAGTTCACTCCCCGGGGATTTCGTAAGACATTAAACTGCGTCTACCGAGTGATCACCGGTATAAGTGGTCCCCCTCTACCAAGTGCCAACGGCCTCCCCGGAGGGCGGACGAGCAGGTAGAGGTCCAGGGCACCCTCTTGTCCTTGGGGTGGGAAACTGCCCCTAAAGGCGGAAGAGCCACTGGATGGCCAACGGCATAGGATCAGGAAGGCAAGTGGAAACCACCTAATTATCATCCCATGAGCGCATCATGCAGAGTCAAGAAATGAATATTGGTATGCTGCGCGACCCGAATAGCGATCGGCGTCAGTTTGGGTCCGGGCCGAACGATGTGAAATGTGCGACCGGACGTGCAGAGGTGAACGATTAGGCCTCGCACGGTAAATCTGCTACTGATCGACCAAATACAGACCAACTTCGCAATGGTAAAGCAATAGCTACATGGAATGTGAGAGGGTTACTTCAGACAGGAAAACTTCGCATTGTAGAAAGAGAACTAAAGAAACACCAAATAGACATTTGTGGACTGTCAGAAACTCACTGGAAAGGATGTGGGCATTTTGAAACAGATGACCATGTAATATACATCGCCGGGGCAAATGATACAGGTCAGAATGGCGTCGCGTTTCTTGTTGATAAGCTGATATCCCAATATGTTGAGGAATACAGAACTATCAATGGAAGAATACTGACCCTCACTCTCAACACTAAACCATATAAACTACACCTGATCCAGGTATATCTACCCAACACCGCTGCAGACGACCAAGGAATCGAAGACTTCTATGCAGACATGGAAAATACAATAGCATCACTTAAACCAAAAGGTATTACCGTCATATTGGGAGACTTCAATGCAAAAGTAGGAACCACCTCGATGGACAACCACTTGCGAGAAACTATAGGACAGTATGGCCTGGGTGCACGTAATGAGCGAGGCAACCGGTTGATACAGTTTGCAAGCGAAAACAATCTTTCCATTATGAATACCATGTTTAAACACCACAAACGCCGTCTCTTTACGTGGACCTCTCCGAATGGGCATGTTAAGAACCAAATTGATTACATCCTTGTCGATAAAAGATGGAGAACCTCCTTCCGTAATATGAAAACAAAACCTAGTGCCGAATGCGGATCGGATCATCGTTTACTCTGGGCCTACCTCAGAATCAAACTGAGCGAACCAGTTGTCAAAATAAACTCGAAAAAGTTAGCGGCCCCTGAGCCAGTTGCTTTCCAAGAAACACTACGAAGCACTGGGCCACCTGACCTAGAGGGAAATTGTGACATGGCTTGGAAGAGAATTGAAGAATGGGTCACGGACGCAGCGAGCAAGGTTCCAAAAATGAACACTATAGTGAAGCGACAACACTGGATGACTGACGAAACTTTGGCACTAGTTGAAATGAGACTTAACATCCGGCTCACAGTTACAGATCCAGAACAACAAGGACGACTAATGAAAGAACTGAACAGTGATATCAAACATGCTTGTAGAAGAGACAAGAATGAACACATTAAGAAACTGTGTGCAGAACTAGAGGCGCATGCGACCAAAAATCACAGCACAGAACTGTACGACAAGGTAAAATACTTAGCACGAGAGTTTATGCCTAAGACTCAGATTATTAAAGATGACCAAGGGAATATCATCACAAATGCAGCGGGCATCGCCAAAGTATGGAGAGAATACTGCATCAAGCTGTTCACTGATGACCCACAACCAATGCCAGGTCACCAGAACCCAACAGACTTTGAACCAATGATCCTTAGAGAAGAAGTGGAACATGCAATAAAAAAGCTCCGGAACAGGAAAGCACCAGGCCAAGATGGAATCACTGCTGAAATCCTAAAGAACATGGGTGACCTAGGTGTCGACATCCTGCACAAGCTATGTCAGAAGATATGGACATCTGGAAATTGGCCGGACCAGTGGTGCCACTCCGTCTTCGTACCACTGTTCAAGAAAGGTTCTCCACTTGACTGTGCAAATTATCGAACGATAGCCCTCATCTCCCATGCAAGTAAAATCATGCTCACCGTGCTTAACGAGAGGCTGAAGACCTTCTTACTTCCACAAATCTCAGAGGAACAAACCGGGTTTGTTCCAGGCAAAGGAACTCGTGAGCAGATCCTAAACATCCGGCAGCTCATAGAGAAGACAAGGGAATATAATATAAAGATGTTCCTGTGCTTCGTGGACTACAAGAAAGCCTTCGACAAGGTAAAATGGTCAAAGCTCTGGGCTATACTCACTGAGATGGGGACGCCAAGACATTTAGTGTACCTGATCCAACAATTGTACTCTTCGAACACTGCGACAGTGAGAGTTAATGGCGACCTCTCAGACGTCTTTTCTACTTGTGCTGGTGTGCGACAAGGTTGCATTCTTTCCCCCTCTTATTTAATGTATACAGTGAGTATATTATGAGGGAGATCCTCGAGGACTGGAGTGACGGCATCACAGTTGGTGGCAGGAAAATTAACAACCTCAGATATGCAGATGACACCGTGATTATTGCAACAGATGGTTATGAATTAGAAACCATCATGCGGAGGCTAGACGAGCGAAGCAGAGAATATGGTCTTGAAATCAACAATAAAAAGACCAAAGTGATGATTGTAGACCGTTTTAATAACAACAGACCTGCCATCACAAGAATTGCGGATTATGAGGTTGTCAGTCGCTTCGAGTATCTAGGATCTATTGTCACAAATACTGGAGACTGTGAACCTGAGATCCGCAAGCGCATTGCAATTGCGAGAAATTCAACAGCAAAACTTACTCGCATCTGGAAGGACACCTCCATCACTTCCAAGACAAAGCTCACCCTCATGCGAACTCTGATCTTCCCTATCGCGACCTATGCAGCAGAAACTTGGACGATGAAGACGGCGGATCGCCGCAGGATTGATGCTCTAGAAATGTGGTGCTATAGGAGATTACTGCGAATACCATGGACAGCACACCGTACTAATGAATCGATCCTGCAACAGCTCGGCATCAGAACAAGACTGTCGACCCTTATCAACCAAAAACAACTCGGATATTTTGGTCATATTGCCAGAAGGCAGGAGGCAATGGAAATACTTATCATAGAGGGAAAAGTCGAAGGCCGAAGACCTAGGGGACGTGCGCCGTTACGATGGATGGACCAGATGAAGAACTTAACCAGGATGAGCTTACAGCAAGCAAGTCACCATGCCCAAAACAGAGACTCCTGGAGGAAGATCACCAAAAGGATTGTCGCGTGAGAGAGAGATATACACTGAAGAAAATGGAAATTGCAACACCCAGAAGGAGTGGTGCTGCATTGCTACAATTGAACATGCAGGACGAGTGTTCGGTTGTGCGTCGATGATTACACTTTCAGGTCCCTCTGACGGCAAGTTTGGACAACAATCAATACAGGATGTGCCCACCACGAGCTGCAATACATTGATGAATTCGTCGAGGCATGGAGTCAATAAGGCCCTGGATTGCTTCCTGAAGAATTGTGGTCCATGCTTGCTGCACTGCACGGGTCAGTTTTTCCAGAGTTGTGGGTGGCTGAGGGCGGTTGACCAGTTGTCGACCCATCATGTCCCACACATGCTCAATAAGACTGAGATCCAGAGATCTGGCGGGCCATTATAAGGTTGTGATGTCGCGGAGAGCTTCTCTGGAGATGCGTGCAAGGTGAACCCGGGCATTGTCCTGCTGAAACATCCCATTAGCAATGTTCGCCATCATAGGGACAACCACTGGATTGAGTATCCTATCAACGTACTGTCGAGCAGTCATAGTGCCCTCAACAAGCACTAATTGCGATTTCACATGAAAGCCAATAGCTCCCCAGACAATAATGCTTGGTGTTGGCCTTGTGTGCTTCTCGACAATAAGATCTGGGCGGACCCTCTCCCCGGTACGTCGGCGCACACGATTGCGGCGATCACTGCCGGCAAGACAGAAGCGCGATTCATCACTACAGACGACCCTATGCCATTCGTCGACCCACGTCGATCTTTCTCAACACCAGGCCAGCCTTACACGTCGCTGTTGTGGGGTCAATGGAACACCTTCTGCAGGGACACATGCTCATAAGCCAGCTACACGCAGGCGATTACCAACTGTTTGTTGTGTAACGTGGGGTACCACAGCTGCTCGAATTTGCGCTGTTGTTGCATGAGGTTCCATCCGGGCCATCCGAATGATGCGGCGATCCTCTCCCACAGTTGTCTGTCGCGCTGATCCTGTGTCAGGTCTACGAGTGTGGGTACCTTCATTTGACCACTGCTGCCATACACGTTGTACTGTAGATGCCTGTCGGCCAACACGTGCAGCGACAGTCCTTAGCGAAAATCCAGCCTCACACAGCCCAAATATCCGAGCCCTCTCAAACGAGGACAGTTGTTGATAGCGTGCTCTTCTCTGTCGTCGAGGCATGTTTGACGGGGAACACTTCACTGCACAGACTGCAAGTCAACTACGCTACACCAGAGTCCGTATACCGGAGTTGATTCCTCCGCGACCAATTACGTGGGGAAACCTGTAGCAACAATCCAATGGGTCTGAAACTTTGATCGTTTACATACCTACATGGCATCGTTCCATATCTTGAAAATCAACATAAACGACCTATGCCTTCATAGTGTTGCAATTTCCATTTTCTTAAGTGTACCAGGATGGTCAGCTCCACACCGAATACCAGAACTCTCCCAATAAAACGACAGCTGATGAGTTGCTAAGGGCTGTAAATAAATCTAGGAGAGAGAAGTGGCACAGAACTACAGCAGAGATGGACTTTACATACTCTAGTCGTAAATCTGCAACCTCATAAGAAAACTTGGTAGTGACCCTACCATGAAACGCAGAAGTTTGCTAATGAACCCAGACACCATTATTTCCAGAATGACACAAATATCTACAGCGAAGATGGATAAGGTACACGCAAGGAGTGTTAAGGAGCAACTAAGCACGAGAAGATCACAGTTGACATACCAATCGGAGTATTCCTGTGACTTCAGTACTGAAGACCTTTACAAGGATCTATCCAAGATAAAGATAATAAAGCTGCAGGTCTGGATGAAATCCACCCTGGGTTTCTGGAACAAAACTTTGGCTGGTCAACTTTTTCAATGACTTTCTAATAACTGGTAAATTACGTAATTTGCTAAAACAAGCCAAAGTAATTTCTGTCTTGAAACCAGGAAAGGAAGGAAGTGATGCTTCTCATTATCGACCAATTTCACTTTTTAGCGTTATCTACAAGATGCTCGAAAGTATGACACTTAACCGAATCCAGGAAGCAACAGAAAGAGTCACCCCAGTTGAACAAGGGGGTTTCAGAAAAATCGCAGTTGTTGTGATCACGTGTTAACACTGACAACAGAGATTGAAGCAGGACTGAAGCTGCAGCTTTCGTCGACCTTACATCAGCCTATGATACGGTCTGGAGAGAGGGACTGTTGCTCAAGTTTGTTCAAGTCATCCCTTGTCAGAAGCTAGCATGCTTACTAAACAACATGTTATTCAACCGTCGGCTTACAGTATTTCTGAACGGTGAAAGAACAACGTGGAGATTTTTAAATAATGGTTTACCTCAAGGATCAGTATTAGCCTATATTCCATTCTATTCAATCTTTACATACATGACTTGCCAAGAAAAACTTCAAAGAAGATACAGTTTCCAGACGATCTAGCTTTAATTACTCAAAATACGGATTTAGCACACTGTGAGGATGTATTTACAGAGGACCTAGCTACCATGTGTGACTATTTCCACAAATGGAGACTCCAGCCAAATCCTAGTAAAACGGAACTAACAGCAATCCACTTGCATAACATGGAATCTAATCGGAAGCTACATGTGGTTTTTAACGGAACAGAAGTCTCATACAACTTCTTCCCAAAACATATGCGTGTCACACTGGATTGATCCTTGTCGTTCAAACACCATTGCCTGAATCTGTCAAAGAAGCTGAGTACAAGAGTAAATCTGCTGCATAAACTAGTGGGCAGCAACTGGGGTGCAGATATAAACACTCTACGCACTGCTTCACTTTCTCTAGCATACTCGGCTGGTGAGTACTGTGTGGGAAAACTGCCTACATTCGAGCAATATTGACGTGCAGCTCAATGAAACCATGAGAGTTTTTACTGGTACAGTGAGGTTCGCTCCTACTCAGTAGCTGCCTGTTTTAGCAAACATTGCTCCTCCAGATGTGAGGAGAAAAGCAGCGGAAGTACAGTTGCTCAAGGAGACCTTAGCACACAGAAACTCACTCTTGTTCTATGCCTAACGAGATCCATGTGTGTTGAGGTTAAAATCCCGGAATCCATTCTGGACTGATCTACACTCAAATGAAAATTCAGTGTAACAGCAGAATGGAGACAGCGATGGGAACAATGTCCACCTACCAACGCCTTTATGATTAAGGACCCAACGAGGAAAGTTCCAGTTTCGATCTTCGTCGACATGAGTGGTCAAAACTCAACCTTTTCAGAAGAGGCCACGGCAGCTGGCGATATATGATGAAAAAGTGTGGATATTGTGAAAGAGCTGCGTGTGAGTGTGGTACTGAGAAGCAGACATTGCTTCATGTTGTTGAGAGCTGTCCACTGTCAGCATTTAAGGACGGTTTAAGGGCTCTGCATGAATTGACACGAAGTGGAGTGGACTGGTGGTCGAAGCTGGACATTCTAGCTTAATAATAATTCTATATTTTATACGTTCATTATATATTTTTGTACATTATGCTTGTCAATTCCATACGATAATAATGATAATAATAATAATAATAATAATAATAATAATAATAATAATAATAATAATAATAATAATAATAATAATAATAATAATAATAATAATAATAATAGATTTCAATGTCTCTCTTTCCAACTTTCGCTCCAGGATGTGAAATATACCTTTCTGTAGGAGGCCTCTAACATTCCATAGTCCTATCTGAAGACTTGTTCGGTCATGCAGTTTTTTCTCATTTCTCATGTGAAGCTGATCACTCACGCCGCCTCGCCCGGTATTCGAACAAGGCGCAAATGTAATCCAGCCGCTCTACTGTTATGCCGGTGAGCTGCATAACTTTTATTGGTTCTGATAGTTCAGAGCGATAATATATAGAGACATCTCGCTGCAGAACCGTCTTGCGGGTAGAAGACATTCTAACACGTTCGTGCCTGTAATTCCCATCTCTGATTGTGATTATAGTTAATATTATTTAGGATAAAGCAACAATAATTTGTTATACCTGGTATAATCGCAATATACTCGTACGTCGGGGGGTACGAATGTAAAGCAATTGGATTTTGGGGGTACGCCAACAACAAAATTTGAATACTGCTGGATTAAACTGTACCCTTGAACTGGGGACAATGAGTGGGCCATCTGAGGCGAATGGAAAAGTGTATGCATGTATATACAGTATTGACACCCATGCTATGGCAATGTAGTTTGTTTACCCCTGTCCCCTATCACTCGGATCTAGGGTGATTGCACCTAACTAATAAGAAATCTCTCTTTTCCACTAATATTTATCGTTATTCTCTTCTTTGTAAGCTTCCAACTTCTGTATCCTTAAGGCTGTGTATAAGTTCAAGTATTTTTGCCCTTGCTATCCACTAACAAATACAGCTCATATTTTGTATTCTTTACCAAATAATTGATCGTTTTTTCAGCAGATCGCATACCGACCAATACCACCCAAAATCCCTCCCTAATCACTGTAAATCCCCTAAAATCTTATCGAGAACAGAGTTTTCATGGCATATTTCATAATTGAACTATATCCTCATTTTCTCAATATAAACGTGGAATAGTTTATGTTTGAAGATTTCCAGCAATTTTTCACAATATTCTTCTTCATCTTCTGCTTCTTACTATTATTATTATTATTATTATTATTATTATTATTATTATTATTATTATTATTATTATTATTATTATTATTATTGTACCGGTGGTACACCCGCCTCGCGCGTATAAATTAAGCGCCCTGGCGAATGCCATCTGAAATGTAAAACTTGCAACAACTAGTGTAAGAATTTTGAACATTTCTCAACAGATGTCGCTACATTAAACTTATGTTGTACCCTCTGGTGTGAGGATGAACTATAAAATTATACAGTAATTTTGTATGTAAAGGTTTCCTAAACTGGAATGTTTAGCGTTTTTTTTTCGAAGTTATCAACACTTTTATCTCTTCCCAATAACTCAAGGCGTTGACCAATCAAAAATTTTGTACATTTATTTATTCACCAATGTGAACATTTTGGTATTTATTTGATTATCCACTGAGAATTCGGAGTATGTCCGGTCCTTAACCAAGAGTTTTCTGGAACTTTCCCCTCAGCTATAAAAGCTGGCACATTTACGGACCAGGTTGTCTTAGTGATCGCTCCAGTCTAGAGTGTGTTTATAAAGGAGGCGAGGGCTCATCGTCCATCTCCGGGATGTCCACCAGCTCAAGGTAATGGTAGATCCAGTTTAAAATCTGATAGTCTTTCAAAGCCAGCTCGAGAGGAAGGTTTCATATCCTTAATAATGTAACGTTATTTACCAAAATGTAAATTTCAAACTAGCCGAAAGAACTTATCCGAAATCAGAGAATAGAGAGTGAAGTACCCTCTCGTATTCCCTCTCAGCTTGATTTTGAGGTGACTATGATTTTGTAACATTTTCTACTTTCTAAACCCTGTAACTTAAATATTTTTCTTCATCTAATCACCTCCGTAATATGGACTCAGCTCCTGTAATGTAGGGCCATAAGCCCAAATAGGGTTTTATGTTTAATGTACATTTCTAGGAATGCAAGAGTTCGCCTCCTTTCCATTTTGGTTTTTGGGCCAGTAATTTAACCTTTTACTTTTACTGAAGACCTTGTAGCATTTGTACTCCTTACCCCTGTTAAACTCTATTTCATTCATTTAATCTTTAAGATATCAGACTGTTGAGCATTTACGGCAGTGAATACTGTTCAATTTTGTTAAATGTAGGTTGTGCCTAGATAGGCCTGGAAGGTGTGAGTTTTCGAAAACAGATTGTTAAGTGTAAATTCATAGAGCAAGGACGCTCTTCCTACTATTGTAAAGGTATTAATGTAAAGGTTGAATGGTGCCTTTGTAGGGCTGGAGAGGTATAATATTTGGTGAGTAGTCTCGTAGATAAATTTTGCGGAGCAATGGTGCTCTTGTCAGATAGCATATTTTGGATACCGTCTCCTAGCGGTGTGAAAGAAACTGGGAGGTCCGTCTTCTTGACTGTTGGTTAAAAGGAACCAGTTGTGCTCATGTAAAGGTTGTGATTTGGGAGCTCCAAGCTCATGTTGTAAACAGTTGTTGGATTTTCTCATTTTGTCACGCAAGATTATGAGCTAGTCTCGCTTCTGATCTATCGTTATTTGCTCAGCAAAGTGTAAATATTTAAAATTTGAAAAAAATAGAAAGATATATAGCTCCAATTTTAAAGTTTTAAATTAATCTTCTGACTGTGTTGTATCCACCCATTCATACCCGCAACTTCTTTCACCTCTGTAAACCACGGTATCCCCGTAACAATTATTATCGAAGAAACTCAGTAAATACATTCAAATCTTTCAGTTTCCGTATGCACTCGAAACTAAGTTGACCAGACGTCCAAGATAAGGCGAGAGAGTTCTGTTTTTAAGTATTTTTCCCACTTTCTACCAAGATCTCAGGGGAGGCTCAAATGTCCCACTTTCAGTAAACATATCGACTTTTCTCAATATTCGAGATCTCGATTTAGAATATCACAGAGCTGACTACGCCTGACTACAAAACCAATTATAAGTATTTTAAACGTAGTGTTTCACTACCACCAAAACGTTGCTGATATTAGACCGAGTAATAAGAGTAATTATTATTATTATGATTATTATTTTAAGCTGATGTGTTTCGGTCTTTGAACTAAGATTGTCTTCAGAGCATTAACAATGAAACCTGTCACTGGCAATTATCACTCTAAAGCAAATAGGTTCCTGATAAGACACACTGGGCAGTGCAGTTCAATCCAGGGCCTCCAGGTTCAAGGAGGAAAATTTTGAATATATCACTGTGGAGGGCAAATAAAATCTAATCAGAATACAGGGTGGAGCAATAAGGTTGGCCTAATTTTCAGGACACATTCCCCACATGTAGAAGAAGAAAATATGTTAAATGGACATGAGTCAGGAAACTCTTTATTTTCACGTTTACATTCATTTCCTGCAACTCTACATTGTTCATTTATCATGAAAATCTCAAAGGAACAGAACGTACGAGCTTACCAAAATGTCCTCAGTTAGCTTTGATACGCCCCACATTAAATGCCGGATGTGCTGATGCACGTAGGAAATAATTTCATGTGGTATGTTCTGTTTCTGTGTGTTTACCATGATTGATGTGCTACGTAGAGTTGTAAAAAGTGAATGCTGATGGTAAAATAAAGTCTTTCCCGATACATGTCCATAAAGCAAATTTTCTTCTTCTACGTGTGAGGAATGTTCCCCGGAAGTTTGGCCAAACTTATTGCTCCACCCTGTACAGCCGTCCCTTTTGTAAAATTATTAGATGCTTATAATTTTCTGTTTCCTCTCCCATGCGTCTTGGTGTAAACTTTTCTCCTTACAAATAAAAGATGCTCCATAAAAATGTTTTTTTATACATTACGTGTGGTATGTTCTGTAACAGCAGACTTCTCTGAGTGTCTGCGGTGTCCTTTAACCCTCGTTATTTCCTGCCCTGGAATGGTGGTCATATCTATACCCTGTCACCTTTAGCCCAAGAAATGAACCTGGCACTCATTCCTGGTGTGTGCTGATTGAACATCTGGGCCATGTGCCTCACCAGAATTGGAAATCTCCTTTCTAAATTCTTCAAGTTCCTGAAGCGAAACAGGACCCACGACTTGCCGGATGAACCGCCTCAGCTAAGCAGCCTCTTGCCGACATAGGATTTTACGTAACATTGTACATAAATGCAACCACAATCCAGGAAGCTCTCTTCTTCAGCGCTTCATTTCAGGAGGATTCCACATATCTTCCCTTGCATGCCTTGGAGGCACAGAAACCTTGCTGAATTAAACCAGATATGAAGAATATAGCATACGATCGTCGTCTGAATTCACGACCAGTTGACTTTGGTAGAGTTACCTGTGCTTTAATGAATGTAATCTTGTCCGTGATTCTGTAGCAACGTGCGTCAACCTATGGAATACAACTGAGAAAATGAGTAGGTAAATATCGCATTGTAGCAGAACATTTCTGTGCTTGGTGTGAAAATAATATAACTGAAAATCTGAGACTTCAGGAGAGGAAAAAGTACCAAATTGCACAACTGTTGATATTGCTCATACTAATGAAAGGAAAAACTAATACAGCATATAAAAAGGACATATTCATTTCATGGAACATGTTCAAAACATTCCTTACAAGTAAGAAAAATTGTTATTTACGTTAAAATTTAATTAAATTAATCTTTATGGTGAGCGTAGAGGATAGACCGCTTTAAGCAACACTCATCATCATCATCAGCAGCAGCAGCTCACGACTTTATGTCGTCAAACAAGGTGAAGAAATAATATATGAAGAGTCATTATATTCTCTTTGATTTCACGAATATATACAGCTTTCTCCTGACCGTGCTTCTCACTGCTATCACTGTACATATCTTCCTTCTCGTCTGTTTGATTTTGTTTTTAATTGATGTGTAGAGCTGATGTTATTGGACACATATGTTCATTTCACATTGAAATATTGATGTTTATTAACAACGAAATTCTTAACAGGCTATACGTTTATTTCACATGAATAATTACACTATATTTTGTAGTTACAAACTACATTTCATGCAACACTCTGTGGAACTGTTCGCGATATTCTGTTACCAAGTAGGAGAATGAACTAGCTGTCGATAGGTGCAAAAATCTAAAATTGGTAATTTTTTAAGTTACGCTAATTTCACAGTAACCACTAGATTTTCACTGGTTTAGTACTCAACCTCTAAGGTGCTATCTACCACACATAAGTTTTATCCTCCCCAAAATTATTCCCAAATAAAAATGCATTATTATAGACAAATTTCACTCTTTCTGCAGATCACGGTGTCATTAAGTTTGTTACACGAAACAGTGATAGGCAACAAAGGAAATCATCACCAACCAAATATTTCAGTTGGTCGGCAGATGCAGAGTGGTTCTTGGAGCATAATTGGCCACGGTTGGACCGTGGTCCAACAGCTCTGCACTCCGTCCGGCCAAGCGAGCAGAGGAGGGGTAGTCACGGCTCTACCGTAGCTCTACGCCTCTGCATTCGGAAGACGGGACAGGGCTGGACCTCACGGCTGGTACCATCCGTCGGCTGTCCTGAGAATGGTTTTCCGTGGTTTTCCATTCTCCTGCATCAAGGCGAATGTCGGGACAGTTCCTAGTATAGGCCACAGCAGCCAACCCCCTCACCTTCTCCGAGTATCTCTTTCAGCGTAACAAATCTCCCGGCCTGAGAGACGGCGTCACCGTCTAAGAGGCCCACCTAACCCTTCAGTGTAGGAGTGGCTTGAAATGCAAGCGCTCCCCTCCGCAGACCAATCAAATTTTGTTTCGTTACTGCTATTTTGTTCCAATGACTATTAAAATACAATCACGAAAAATTATAATTATCGCTACAGTCTGTGGTCCCAGAACTGACACATTGAGTGACAGCAGGGACAAAATTTCAATTCTATATCTACATACAGTATGCAGGCTTCAGTCTACCTCGAGACAACTGTGAGGGATATATTTACATTTATAGATGGTGCAATTTGGTAACGTACGCCACCTAATTCGTTGTTCACTGCTCTATTTAAAGAATCAGCAGTGATTTTTACTTTGGACTTTGACATTAAACACATTTTACCAAAAATAATTAACCAAAGTCACAACAGTTTTTAAATGCTGTAGACAAAAGTTTCCAAGAGGCTTTGTTAGGTTCTGTCCTCGGGAGAAAATGAGAGAGGGAAATACGATAACAGGGGCTATGTTACCCAGTGCAAGTTTCATTGACCGGAATCTATTCAATATCAACAGAATATTCATTGTTGTAAACGTTCAATGAGAAGTTATATTTTGTAGAATTGATGACAACGTTTGTTCATAATCCCTTCAGTTAAGGAGGGTGATAGCTCAGTCACCGGGTTCGAATTGCAGCACATGTTATATTTGAAATGAAATGTCCGCTCTATACTGTTTGGACTCCAGTCGCGATAACATACGTAAAGTGAAATTATGTACATATATATATCTTCATTCTGCAAGCCTCTGTAAATTTAATAAACGCCCGCACAATCCAGCTGTACGCAAGAATCGGCTTCGGTGACGGGGATATATGAGGCCAAGTTCCATGATGAGATACTGTAGGCATTCAACACACTCTCACATTAAGACCAAGTTGTCGGCATAATGCAAACTGCTCACTATATTTTCACCTAACTGCTTCCTTCCCAGTCGCTTTATACCTTTCAGTAGGTGATCCAGTAAACTCTGAAAAACAAAGGTGAAATACTACGGCCTTGTCTAACCCCTTAAATACATTGAACCAAGAAGTCATTCTACAGTCAATTCTCACTGCAGCCCAATTGCAAACATGCATCATTTTAATTGATTTTAATAATCTACTGCGCCTTGGTGGGGGTGTGATAAGCGTCATAGAATTATAATTAGTTATGGAGGAATATATATTTCATTTTCAGAAGCAAGAAGATCGTACTGTACATACAGTAAGAACAGGCCAGGCCGAGATGATATGGTGAAACATGCACAAAATATTGTCTCCACTGAGATTAACCAACACAATGAACGGCAGAATTAGAATTCTCAGAAATTGTGACGAGGAGGAAAGAGAAAGGCACGAGTTGTTGACTAGTTGCGGAAGGTTTTCATAGCCCCGGGCAGTCTAGGTAGTGGAAAGAGCGCGGAGAGCCGGGTGCAAATTTCTGAGAAATGATGGCCGGGTATCTCCATGTAACTAGCAGGAGTTGAACGCGGGGTTGGCACTGGAAGAAAAAATTATGAGCCTTTCGGTCACGTGGTTTAGGTGGACCAATGGAAAAATTCACTTGACCAAAGCAAAGCGACAACTTCGTATTGTAAGAAGCACTAGCGAGGCTAACTCCGTGGATTAAACTGATAGAAGGAAGTGAATTATCAATTCAGAATAAAATGGAATTTAGGAGCCTTACTATATCATAAAACTTATAAAAAGTTAATTATTGCGTGAGATTGCATGGTGTAATTCTGAGAAATTATGGACGCTATTCGTTGATTGGCTGAAGGCAAAGGAAGCCACAAAAGAGCCCGAAATCCTGAGCCGGGATACGGCAGCTAAATTCGCGAATATATCCATTACCAGCGAACGATAATAGTTGAGAATTGGTATAGAGCCTTTGAGAACATAATTACATCATTGGATCACATATTAAAGCCACGGGCCAAACCGCAAAGTGTCGTATGAAGATACCGGGACTGCGCGTCCCAAGATGAACTCCGGTGAACTCGGAAGAGAGGGGATACAAGAATAAATATGAGGTCGTGGACAAGGACTGACAACTACTTTTGACAAAGCGTTCGGACGGATACCACGCCAGGGGTGTGTAACTGCTTTTGACAAAGCGTTCGGGCGGATACCACGCCAGGGGTGCGTAACTACTTTTGACAGAGTGTTCGAGCTGATAGCACGCCCGGGGTGCACTACTACTTTTGACAAAGCGTTCGAGCGGTCACCACGCCAGGGGTGCGTGACAACTTCTGATATTTTGTTCGAGCCGTGATTACGCCAGAGGTGCGAGTGTGTACTTACTCGTGGAGTAGGGTTCGAAGTATTATATTGTTACATAGTACAGTGATTCATGACGTGATGTAGCTCATGTTACAGTCTTGAGCAGTATACTAGTATGAAGAGTTTCAAATAGACAGGACTCAGTAAAGCATAACTTACGGAGTGTGAGATTCTACCAACAGATTAGGAAGTGCGTTACATGAGAACGGTCACGAGTGTTTATATCACCTAGTAAACAGTCGATTCTAAACTGATACCTGGTCAGCTACACGAACGTGAGACGGGAAATTCAAGTGCGCGCACGGGCCGTTGTAAAGGGAATCCCGAGGTATCCCATGTTCCTAGTGTCCGGGAAAGGAATGAAGAGTGTATATCTACATTAAGTGGGCTAGATACAAGGCCGAGAGTGTAAAATTTGTGAGTAGAATTTGGGGTGGAAATTATTCCAAAGTGCAACAGTTAATTTATTTGTTTTTAATCAAAATGTGTAAAGTTGAAAAGGGTCAAGGATTAATTCTTCAAGCTGGCATGAATATCAGCGGAATGCAGGGCTAAAGACTAGACGGGGCCTGTGCTTCTCGTCCGGTTTTAGCAGACTACAATGGCAGAGATGAGTAACATTTTAAAATATTTGTAGATTGCTATCGTTAGGGGGAGGAAATCATATTATTTTATCATGGTAACTTGATTGTGAAATGAGCCGTTTCCGGCTCGTATAAATTCAAAGATAGATAGACAAAGGGACAAATTAATATGTACATGATTAGATCGGGCACTCATCATAATTTTGAATATTAAATAGAGTATAGTAGGGTTGAGTTGTTCATTCAAGTGCTTGAGTTGTTTTATATGATATGGAGCACGTTTCACGTAAAGATAATGTTAATATTAATTTAGAAGTGCTTCCAAAGTGTTTTTTCGTTATCGGAACTTTTATAGATATTAAGGCGTGTTGTTAAGATAATCCAGAGGTAGGATTGCCAAGTGATTTAAATTGTTGTGGGACGGAATGAAGTCCGTTGATTTGTTTGTAAATATCGCGAAGTTCGCCAGTGGACAAAATAATAATAATCTGTACAAGTGTCGAAGTAGTACATTAAAATTTGGTAATGTGTAAAGGCGTGTTTAATAATAATCTTTGAGAATAAAGGCACGGGCCTAGTTGGATAGAATGATTGCAAATTAAAGTAATTTACATGTGGAGATCGCATGTGCCGTGAATAATTATAATTTGTGCAGTGAATCCGGTTTTAACACTAATTTTTGATTTAACTTTTTTGGACTCCATAATAATCATAAAAAATTGGTAGAAACGAGATAGGCACTTTTATAACATGGTCACGCTATGTTTGAGATCCAGGGGGATTTGAGCCAAAAGTTGAGATTTGGAGTTTTGTGGGACAGAAATCCGGCCCGAAATGAAAGTGAATTGTACTGATGTTGATGAAGAAATAGATGGATCTTAAGGTCCACATAGAGGTTCTATTTATATACCGGTGTATTGAGTGGCAGAATAGAGTCCACACACCGAGGGTTAATTAGTGAAAATGTTTTGAAGATTTCCGATGGATAAATGGACTTCAAAATGGAAAAGGAAGGAATAATTTAACACTTGCAGAGATTGGAGGTATTTGCCCAACTGCGAGGTGTTATGGGATTTGAGAATTGTCTTAGGAGCATATGGTCTCCATGAATTAACGACAGTACGAAAATAAGGTTGCGGGTTCGAACACTATTATGTCCCGACCGATGTGAATTCGGATATTGGTGATTTCTGTTTGGAAGAGAACGTATGTGACTAAATTATAAAGATGGGGAATAAAAATAAAGATTCTCGAAAGAATAATAATACTATTAATAATAATAATAATAATAATAATATTCCAAGTAAATCATATCTGGATTGATTAGTGCCAAAATAAATCGGAATTGTAAAAGGGGTTATGCGTTTAAACATATTAAGAGTGGACTACCGTGTAACAGGCGAAATTAATTTTTTTAATTAATAATAATAATAAATATATAAAAAAACTACTTTTTTGAAGAAGAATTTACTTTTTTATATTTTGGACATAATAATGATGTTGGGAGCTGAAATGAAAAATTTGAGATTTTTAACTAATAATAATAATAATAATAATAATAATAATAATGAGAATATTTGAAGAAGGAGAAGAAGAATAATCAAAGAAGCTACTTTTATTTATTTCAGATGAAAATAAAAATCGCGAAAAGTTGAAATATTATTCCGAGGATGATTACGGGTTACGATAATCATGATCTCCACAAATAATAATAATAATAATAATAATAATAATAATAATAATAATAATAATAATAATAATATTTAATAAAATATTATTTTTTCTTAT
Source organism: Anabrus simplex (assembly GCF_040414725.1). Lineage (NCBI taxonomy): Eukaryota > Metazoa > Arthropoda > Insecta > Orthoptera > Tettigoniidae > Anabrus > Anabrus simplex. The sequence continues at coordinate 49,099,020 of NC_090266.1, forward strand.
TATTGCGGATGCTGATGATGGATGATACTAGGGAAGTCAGCTGGCGAATTAACGTAATAATGTCAATTGGTTGTAAATAATAAGTTAAGTTAATATGTGTAAAATGAAGGCAAATCCCTACATCTGGACCATTAGGTTAGAGTCCCTTTGTCGTATTCATTCAACTAACGATTAGCATATCTTGGTTAGGAACCCGGGGAAAGTTTGTAGTTTCCCGGGTTGGTCTCATCTCAATCAAAGTGGAGGCGATAACATGGTCCATGTGATCGCGCCTACTTAGCCAACAGGTGATTGGTCCATGATCAAATATGGTCATGGTGTTAACGAAGGTAAATCTGATACCTTCAGACATCAACGGTTCTACCACACAAATGGAAGGGTGGTCAAAAGTGATAAATATTATGTAATCATTTCTCAGAAATAATTTGCCAAATTACTGGCAAATCAAGGGTCAACAGATTTTGTTGTGTGTAAAAATTATTTTGTTTACTTAAATAAAATGCTCCTTTAGCATTTGCAAGGAAACAGTTCCAGGTTCTTGTTCTTGTAGAATAGTAAACCCTTGGTGACCGTTTAAATATCCGTCCCCATCCCTAGGATGGAGCCTTCATAATTTCCCTTTGATCTGAATATATATATATATATATATATATATAATTTGTGTGTATTATGATGAGCCTTAAAGTTAAAGATTAGAGTGTCCCGTTCAACCCTGTAGTACTGATTGGATGGCGCCCTTACATTTAGTTTGAGATCTTATATCTCAAAATAATTTTTATTGAGTGTTAGTTGCGATGGATTCGGACCGTAACACTCCCTGAGATAAATGCTGGTTGGGACTCAGGCTTTGAGCGGGTACACTACACTTAATTCCATTATTCCCTAATACGCCCAACATCCTTTCTCCCGGTGCATTGTCGTACTCCTTCTCTAGATCTAAGAAACCTAAACATAACTCTTTATTTCCCTCGCACTACTTGTTATTTATCTGGCAGATACTAAAAATCCGACCCTGGCAGCCACTCTGTGGTCTGAAACCACACTGTTTTTATCCAGCATACACCCAACCACTGATCGCACCCTCCCTTCCACAAGGCCAGTAAACAAATTGGCCGGTATTGTGAGATACCTCGACATTAGTTGCAATCCGTCCTGTTTCCTCACGTATAGATATATGCGATTACTGATTTCTTCTAGTTAGAAGGTACCGTACTAACATTTCGTGGTAATCTAATTACTTTACGAAGATTGATGATAATTGATTGATGCTTGTTTTTAAAGGGGCCTAATATCGAAGGTCATCGGCCCACTTTACGAAGTTATTCATCCCTGCCTTCTCACTATATTCCACCTTTTCAGGTCTAATTTCGTCTTTTCCTGTTATTTCATGAAATGGATTTTATTTACCATCCTTTTCACTTCCTCAATCATAATTTTACTAACATGCCCATGAGCCACACCAACAGATAAACATCCTTTTATCTTGAGAAAATTTTCAAAATATTACCTCCACCTATCCAGCTACTCCCTGGAATCTACTATGAGTTCATCTGATTTACCCAAAACACTATTTATTTCCTTTATCCCCCCCTTCCTAAGACTCTTCACTACAATCCAGCAAGGTTTCCCTGCCGCTTGACTAAGCCATTCCAGGTTATTACAGAAATCTTCCTATGACTCTCTCTTGGATTCAATAATTATTTGTTTTGGACATTGTTAAATTTACACAAAATTCCCTGCCTGCATAAATCCTTGTTTGGATCCATTTCTGATACGTCTTTATTTTACGATTACAAGCTACCATCACTTCAACATCCCACCAAGTTTTTTCCCATCTTTACACACTGCTTTTACTACAGCATCACTGTTTGCCACGCAGTTACTTTCTATATTCTGAACCTGAGTACTGTCTATTGTTGGGAACTTTTCACCGCTCAAATCCATGTATTTCTCTTTAATTTTCTTGTCCTGGAGATTTTCTACGCTTGTTCGTCTGCAGACAGACGTCACTTTCTCCATGCTAGGTCTAGAGATACTAACTAAGTACACTACTGATTGGATAGTGGTCTGCATCGTCAAAATATCTCTGGTATCCAGCACATTTCTAATAGATTTCCTGAATTGAAAGTTGGTTTTGATATAGTCTATTATGGATCCAGTGCGCCTACCCACCCATTTTCAGGCAACGAATAGCCTGATGCATGAAGAATGTATTCGTAACTGCTAATCCCGCTCTAGCAGAAAAGTCCATTAAACGCTTCCCATTTCGTTTAGCTTCCATATCTACCCCAATTTTCCCATCCCTTTCTCAGATACTAAAAATCCGATCCTGGCAGCCACTCTGTGGTCTGAAACCACACTGTTTTTTATCCAGCATACACCCAACCACTGATCGCACCCTCCCTTCCACAATGCCAGTAAACAAATTGGCCGGTATTGTGAGATACCTCGACATTAGTTGCAATCCGTCCTGTTTCCTCACGTATAGATATATGCGATTACTAATTTCTTCTAGTTAGAAGGTACCGTACTAACATTTCATGGTAATCTAATTACTTTACGAAGATTGATGATAATTGATTGATGCTTGTTTTTAAAGGGGCCTAATATCGAAGGTCATCTTTCATGCATTTACGTGCCTTACGGGAACTATGTTGCTTATAATAGTTTTCCTGATGAACACTGCTCTGCCCTTCCCCTTCTTTGAGTACCCTTAAAATCACCTATCACTTCCTCGTTATCTCCTTTTATCCGAATATCATTAACGCCTAGCACATATAGACTCGTCCTGTGAGTTGATTCAGACAGTTCTACTTTCTTCCAAAAGCAGCGTTAATATTGACAGCTCCCGTTCGAATTCCATTTCATTCGTCAAGTTGTTTCCGAGTAGTTCCTCGTCTGTCAAAGGGACGTATGGCTTCGTAACTTCCGAGACTTGCTTTAAACGTTCTGAGTATCATCGGTGAAACATTCTGCGAAACAGGATGCTACCCTACTTATAGACAGTCCTGGTGAGAATCTCTCCTCTAACGGTTTATGGACCACTGGTGTGTCGTATAGACCTAGCCACCTGAACACAGACTGAGGATATGCTCGCATTTATTCCATAGCAACTGGCATCCCGACTCCCAGGACTACATACTAGGCCACGCAGCCGACGTCCATGGTTCAAGATCTAAAACGTGACTACAGTAACCCACACCAAGAACCCTAGTAAAACTACAAACTTGCTCTTTTCCCGCGGAGAGGAGTAGCATCAGAAAGGACAGATTGCACATCAATGAATGTAGATTAGCTCAAAACAGGGAACTATAGACCATAGCTTCCTTGCACTTGTACATATCGGAATGTGTTTGATAATTAGTTTTTGGTCTCTGCAGTAGTGTGTGTAGTTTAATTGAAGCAGCGAGAGCCAAAGTTGATAAGTCCAATTTCGGCGATTTCCAGATAATTAGTGCAATGGGCTGTTCTATCCTTGTACTACATTTGGGGGGAAATGTGCGGACAAATGCTCTTCAGTCTATCCTTGGGGCTGTCTTGAATGGGACACGCGTGTGAGTGTGCGACCCACACGTTCATAAGTCCATCTTGTGTGTGTCTTATGTTGCTAATTCCATATCGGCTATTTGCGTATGCTAATATTTTAACTTTCTGCTGCCTGGATTTAATTTTTCGAAGTGGCAACTCTATCGTCGGTAGCATGAAACAGTTATGTAGGTTTTGATCGTACGATGCACGCGATAGTTCCAGTACTCGAAACTATGAAAGAGGGATTATTTAGTGTGCTTCCTAGTGCTGATTTTGTTTGCATAAAACACTCGCATACCTTCAGAGTACTATATCTTGAAAGTGATTGCATTATTGATAATCCACCAATAGGAACATTCACTGCATGCAGGAAACCGAATAATTCTATTACCAAACTCGGAATTCCCATCGCAATCAATATAAAAAAATTCCACCAGAGTGCTGGATTCGAAGTTGTGTGTATTATTATCTAGGCCTAGTATTCGTTTCACAGGGTGTACAGAATGAGTCAAAAAACTATACCATTCACCTAACCACTAAAATGACCTTCACCATTAAAGATAGGAGGACACGTCAATTATTTTAAACTTCCGGTCTCTGGAAAGTAAATATGAATATGTTCACATAAGCAAAACTCAATCACGTTTTAATCGCTGTGCACATGGATTTATTTGTTCAATGGTAAATGATACCTTCACATACGAGATGGGGATACATTTTTAATAATATTGTTCAAAAAGAGATTTTTGTAACTTGTTAAAGAGTGGTGGAAATTTGTGTATTGAAAAATTAAGTATAATTTGTCCTAGTGGCAACCCTATCAAAAATAAAAATGCAAAACAAATAATATATTTCTCTGTGAATAGTAAAGGACGAGATCAGGCGCTTTGGGAGCAACCCATGGATTTCCAGGGCCGTTGCAACTAACAAAGGCAGAAATAGGAAAACTCTTTTTGTGGTACGATGACATTGAGAATCATAAGCTACAAACACAGTACATGCAAGGCTGGATTGTGCAAGTGTTCGTAAGTGTCGTATCTTGCTATTACTTGTGACATACATTATTACAATACTGTGTAGACATAAATATATTTCCAAGATGCATTATTATGTTCGTATTCCTCTTCGTGTTTCTGTTTGCTCAGGGTGAGAGATGCTACGTTCTTACGTGGAACGCTTCCTATCACGCAGAAACTATATCTACTAGGCTGACCAACTCACATACAATCGTCAAAAAAGGACAGAAGTGCAACGTCCTCTTGCATGTTGTGGGACATCACCCTTACCTGAGCGATTTATTCAGGCCAATGCGGTGAGAGATGCTGCAGGGCATACGACATCTCCTTCAGCACATTTCCATTTTAGAAATAGTCAAATTATACAATGCTTCTTATGCATCAGACTATGTGTTTCATTATTCAATTGAGAATGAATGGTACTGTGCATGCATTGCTGATTGCTAATCATAGTAGCAGTTGTTTCCCATGTTCCGTAGTTTCAATTCAAAATATTGATAAGTCCAAGTTTTTCAATTTCATTTTGATCTGACGAAGTGGTACATGACCCAGTTATTGAGAATCTCCCTCTCTCTCTCTCTCTCTCTCTCTCTATATATATATATATATATATATATATATATTGCAAATATTGCCTGTAGGTGAATTATCACAGTAGCAGTATCGTCTAAATTTCTCATGTTCCGCAGGTTCCATGCAATAATTTGATGAGTACAATTGCTTTAATGTCGTTTTTCTTTCCACTATGCGTCAACATCCAACAGGAATATATCAGATTGTGCTTACACCTTCTACACATCTACAGCAAAATAATCCACTGTATATAGGTGCTTCTCAAATACCTCTTATGAAAATGTTAGAATTTGGACTTATCTAAATTTGGCTCCCACTGCTTCAATTGTATTTATACGCCAGGTATTTGGGTAAGTGCATCGTAACTTGAAGTAGTTTACTGTCCAATCACCTTTCTACGACCAAGTCCAATACGTCTGGAGAAAACTGTAAACTCATAACTGCCACATCATTAAAGGCCACTACTACTTGTGTTTTTCAGTGTCAAAAATTAGGAACGGTTCCCGCACATTCGTCAGTACAGTGAAATCGAAGTAGCATTCCTAAACTACTTTCACATCCATTTATTCTGGAAAATTACACTGTATGTCAATATCTGCAGAGAACCCGATGAAACCTACAGTTAGGGACATTTTCATATCTTTTTGCCTAGTTTACTTTCCTGTATGCTTGCTACTGGAAAACCAATCTTCATGCCAATTACCGCGGTAAATAAGTCAAAATGCTTCCACAGACAAGTAAACAACGTACAAATGGACACTTCACAGTTATAATAAGTGAGTAGCCTATTTATCGACCAGATAAGTGTGGTTAGCGATGGATAGTCAAGAAGACCAGGGTTATCACTCGCCCGATGATCAGTTTCATTGTGCAATTCTAAAACTAACTTAAATGTTTCGTGGCATTCCTCTCAAAACACAGGAAAGTAAACTAGGCCAAAATATATGAAAATATCCCTTGTTCGATTCCAAACATTTTAGACGCAATAAATGTAGAGTGCTCTAAATGTATAATTGAGACTTTGTCACGTGCAAGGTTGCAATGAGGAACTTGCAAATGTACTAAGAATAGAAAGAGTAGAGTTATCTTACCTTGTTATGGTTGTAAGTTCTTCATCTTTGACAAATCCGTACAATGCTGTAAGTTTTACCGGGAATGATGTTTAATTCTTCATTACCAAAGGTGGACGATCGCCTTGTCTCCATCTTTCCTTCCTTCTTTGAGCTAGTATTTATTCATCCCGGCATCTAATTCCTCATTTCCATTATCTTTTCTATGGACATACTTCCCTTCGTTTTCCATTTTTGTTTTCATTCGATTCTCTTGCCTAGTTCACAACCCTTCTGCTTCCCCCAATAACCCTGTCTTTCCAGACGCATTTACTTCATCGTTCTTCATTTAAATGCAGAGGACTGGGCTTGTTAACGGACGTTAATAAAGGCGTAGCGTTGTTAATTAGTGTATTCAACAATCGTGCACTTTAAAGTCTAATAAATAGCGGGAAAATTTCATTTTCTGTAAGACAATAAGTTTTAACTTTAATGCACATCACGTTTAGTTTAGTACATGGGCAATGATCGTGTAGAATGCTGCAAGGTGCCGAGTAATCAACTTTCTGCAAGCATTGAACGATCTTCCAATAAAATGTGATAACAAAGGCCATCCCGCTCTCTTCATAAAAACCTGCAATTACCACACTCAAAGAAGCAGAAGTCATTAAATAACTCACAGATGCTGGTGGGTAAGTAACAAATAAACTTGGGTAGGTACGAGATCCGTCTCGTGAGATTAGGTGCTCACGTATCACTGCATGGGGGCAAGTTACCGATTATTGAAATTGCTGAGCTTGACACTCATAATAAAAGCAGAGACATTTATACTCACTTCTTCAATAGACATTCTTACATTGGCCATCTGGAAACATCAGGCATTGTATGTATTTTGGATGTCTACATATTGCATTTATCAATGTAAATCTTCCCTTTCGATATGCATCCGGTAAAGGTAATGTAAAGTAGAAAGATGTTGATGAAGTGGGTTTTATCCGACCTCTTAAGTCTTTAGCCTGGAGGCATATTAGGTCCTCAAATACCAACAAAGAAGGCTATATGGTTATAGCAAAACAGAAAAAATCAACGATAGAGCCGTTACTAGGCATACAAGGCATGATGGGAAGTGAGGCAGTTTGACACCGCTTTGCTCTCTGAGCCTGAAGGAACTATTGCACCATGACCGTCCAGACACATTAGTTGTTATGTGAAAATTACTTACAGCATGACTCTCGTTCCGTTTACCACGGTCTAACATTCTCTTTGCCTGCTGTCCACCTTACAACATTGTCGAGGTCTTTTGGCAGCCTCTCATACCCCTGTCATTTACTTACTACTTTAAAATCGTCCCCAAGAAGGACTTTACTCATATCATTTTTAACTGTAAGAACATATAAAGTTCCAATGACTTATTTTCACAAGAGTGCACTTCACTATGGCTTCGAATCCTTTGAACCTATAGTTCTGTGATGGAGCTCCATAGTATCTATCTAGTTACTTTTGGTACAAGTTTACACCTATTTATATTCCTGGCCACGTAATAATCTTGAATCATGTATTATTTTGAATGCCTTATTTAAGTACTTAAACTACTGGGAATATCTTCAAGGCCATCTTCCGATTCTGAGTCAGAGAGCGGTTAAATCAGTCGGACAGAAAACATACAATTTACTTTGCGAGCACCTACGCAGATAGATCTCATGGCGACGATGGGATAGGAAAGGGCTAGGAGTGAGGAGGAGGTGGCCTAGGGATTAATTAAGGTACAGCCCCCAGCATTTCCCTGGTGTGAAATTGGGAAATCACGTGAAACATCTTCAGGGCTGCCGACAGCGGGGTTCGAACCCTCTATTTTCCAGGCCAGAGAGCAGACAATGATATATTACGTTACATGAACAAATACAAGCTCAGCCTTTGGTCATTTGGCACTCTAAAAGAATGCCCTTGTTCTAAAATTGTCACGAGATACCGCTGATCAATATCATTGCAACCAGCAATAGCTGACTTCGTCAACTGCAATCTAAAGGTAAATATTAATGTCTGAAGATGATGTTCTCCAATTCACAAGAATGTAAGTTGCTTCAAGAATAGACTCCAGTATTCTGTAAATGGTGTGTAAATTTCTATGTGATGGTGTCATGTTTTAATGCAACGCTCAAGCCAATGTAAACTGTAGTGTTAAGGCATCTGAATTATTTAAGGTATGTGTGACTTTGTATATGAATTTACAATACTAAGGTAATCTACCGTAAGTCACAGTGGGAAATTTTGAAATACTTAAGGTACAGTACGTGTCAATGTGTATATGACGGTGTTGTAATATTAAGCCGTAGTGTTAAGTACTTGGAATACTCAAGTTTTGTGTTTATTTGTATACAATGATGCTGGGTTTAGAATGTTAAACTAGGAGTATTTCTTGTAAACTTAATATTTTCTTTCCGTGGAATTGCTTGTTGTACTCTTGTTGTTGTAGTTGGATAATTATGTTTTAACTTTAGTTTATTATCACTTGGAATGTTATGCTGGTCCGGCCCGGCTGTGTAGGGAGCAACGCGTCCGCCTGTCGCCCGGTGACCCCGGGTTCGATTCCCGGCCGGATCAGGGGTTTTTAATTGTAATGATTAATATCCACGGCCTGGGGACTGGGTGATTGTGACGTCCTTAATCTTCCTTTCCTCACACACAACATTCCACACTACCCCCATTCCAATTACACGCAGGTTCATAGAATATGTTGCAAGTAGGGGCGAAAGATCCAGTTGAGTCGACGGCCGAACAAATAGATTTTTTTAAAATGTTAAGCTAGTAGTAAGCTCAACCTATAATATTGTAAGCCATTAAGTTATGTGTGAGTTTGTATTATGACGATGCTGGATTTAGAAAATTAAACTGGTAGTAATTCTTTAATATATTCTTTCCATGGTATTGCTTGTTGCACTCTAGTTGTTGTTGTTGTTCTTGTTATTGGGTAATTATGATTTAACTTTGCTTTATTATCGAACTACTGTAAGTGATCATTGCCAACGGGATATTTCCCAATTGCGGTGTATTTGTTAATACTAAGAAGAATAAGAGGGTGAAGAATAAGAATAAATAATAGTAATAATAATTTGAATAAATAATAATGTTATTATTATTATTATTATTATTATTATTATTATTATTATTATTATTATTATTATTATTATTATTATTATTATTATTATTATTATTATTATTATTATTATTATTATTATTATTATTATTATTATTTCAGTCCCAGATAATAATTGTCGGGAACATTAATAGATGAAAAATTTTAAAACAAAATCAGGTCAGATCGAACACAATTAATTAAATGTGGACGATGATCATTTCATTTTTAGGTTCTAACTTGCCTGGGCACACAAAGATTACGTGATAATAATGAGAGCTTATTAGGGACAAGAGGAGCTAAAGCCGTGTTTATTCTCACCGTTGTCGCTTTTTCAACAATGTATAAAGTTCCAGAATAACTTTGTAGTAAGCATGTCTGGTATCACTAGGGGATAGAGAAAGTCATTCTAAAGAAAGTGCGAGCTCCAGTGAATCGTCTGTAACTTTGATGTGGGACAAAATGGAATAAAAATTAATTTTACTTCTCGAGAGATATCATTACTCGAGGGTGCCCTTTACTGTAGTGTTTGTAGAAGTTTTTCTCTAGGAGGTGCGTATCATCAAGTTTCGTTCTCAGTTTAACTCTTCCTTAACGTTTAGGAGCTTTTTAATGGCAATTGGCAACTATGATGTTCCACATCTCGAGCTTAAATGAGTGAAATAGGTACTGCAGTTTTATACAGCATGTGTAATACTGGATATAAGTGATCGCTCTTTTATACTGTTTTATTTATTTGTATTTCCTAAATCTGACAAAGTATACCATAACACTTATATTGGCCTTTGCTGGCGTTACCTACAGTTTACAGCGCACTATGTCTTGTGCTATTGGCTAGATCAATTTTGTAACTTTTATTGGCCTGTCTGTGTAATCCTTGGCTTTGACAATATCAAGGTGTCCGAGGTGTGAGCGATGCTAGTAATGCCTTTCCTTATGCAGCCAGTCCCTGTTATGAGTGTTGTGAAAATGTTGCTCATAGGGTCGGTTGTTGCATGTGTTTCAGTGGGCTTGGCAGACTGATATGTAATAGCAAATTCTGGCTCGGTGGGGAAAGCAACGGGGAACTACCTCACTCCTCATTTCCCTAATACGCCTCTTCAGTATTGCCTTCGCCATCTATGACAGCTGAAGATGGAGCTGTTGAGGATCCATCCAGCCTTCGGGATGAGGACTGAAGATACACAACACTTATATATTGAATGTATGTTTAACCATGAAGAGTTTCCTGGAGTTAGTCCTTATCGTATGCAGTAATATGGAGGGGATTGGACGGTGCCTTTAATCGCCAAGGCGGCTAAATCACAGTATAGATTCTTGGGAATAACCACACTTTTGAAAAACTCAAGTAAGAATTTTGATACGGTTCCTTTTGCTCAGGTGGAAAGTCCTACAATCCTTATACAGGAATTATTATTTGATTCTTTGAAGTAGATGATTGTTGGTTCATAGATGGTTCGCTTCTCCTCGTCTATCTCAGCTGACTGCTGTGAATCTCACATCTAATGGTGGGGTCAATGCAAAGTCCCTTTCTCGGTCAATTGCGTTTATATCTATTCTCCAGTTGCTTCGACCGTCAGCAACACATGGCACCTCTTCATGTACTTCGTAACATTTCTGGGAGAATGCTGCTAAAATTCTGGATCTTACTCTGTTGTGCCTAGTATTTCTAAACAAGCCCCCTGTTGACATGAACCAAGAACATGAGCTAGGGTTTCAGGTTCACTGCAGTGTCTGCAGTGGACTCCATCCCGGCTACGTACATGGAGTGCCCGTTCAGGAACTACGTTGTATTGCATTTCAGTGCGTCTTTCCACTCTGATACGGGGAGTCTATATTATAAAGTCTCGATCCATTGCTTAGTTGCTGTGTATTCCTCAAGTTTTCTGAATAAAGGAACCAATTCATTGAAATGGCCCATATGCTTATTAAATGCCATGAGGAAAATGAATAAAATATACATTCACGTGAATATATATTACTGTTTGTTAAGAAGGATTAGGTTATTATTTATCACTAAAAAGAATGTCTTATGATACACTCTCTATTTCAATTCCGTAATTTATTTAATCAAAATCATTAACTCGCATTTACTCCCTAATATAAAAATTACTATATTACATGAAGAAGCAACATAACCCTCCCCTCTCCAATGGACATAAGAATGGTGCACAAAAATCCCCTCACTCCCCTACTTCCCCATCCCTCTCCATGAGTACAATGCTGAGATATTTTCAACTCATCCCTCCGCTTACTTACTTGGCAATCTCACGGTCACAGTCCGGAAGCAGTTGTTGAAGGCGACGGACAACTCATTAGCAGCTTAGATGAGTACAGAAATATTTCTATAAGTTAATAAGGTGCAGATGAATACTACTACAATTATTATTTGTTAATACTTGCCCATAATATCACCAACTCTCAATCAATGACAAGTTTGAGCAACGTGAACAATATTGTACATTTATATGTATGATTTAAAGTGATTTGATAGAATCTGAAGAGGTTCTTGTCATTCTTTGTTTAACAGCGTGTATTTATTCACAGGTATGTTTTAGTGTTTTATGGTAAGTGTACGATTAATCGGCACCTTAAGAGGAACCGCGTTACATCACCCTGTGTGAAGTCTTTAATATCTACAATACTGGTTGCAACATACGTTGATGTGGCACATAAATACTTTGTATTTGAAAAGATATATTCAAGTGCTTGCAAGGACAATCCGTTCATTTTTAATTTATTTATTTTACGAGATGGATCACTGTGTACCAACGATCGGCAGCGCAAGAAAATCTGAGACCCAGTTACCGGCACTCAAGTGTACAATTAATAGGCGGTGGTAACTAAAATGTGGTTAAACCAAGACAGATTTTATTTCTACCTTAATATTACAGAATCTCACCCTAAAAATTGAAACAGCATGTTCACTATTGAATCAACATTAAGTAACACGTAAAAGGATACATTTCATTACACCACAGATTTGTGGTCTTAAGTACAGTAAGTCCATCAAGACAATGTTTAGCTTTAATAATTGTCATAATATTATAATATGCGTACGTTTCGCCCATATGAAACACTGACACTGAAAGGTTTGTTCATTTACACAACTGTGGCATGTGAAAGTCATGGGAACCCTTTTTATTGATACTGCAGCACCCCTCATGACACCATGTTTTGCACTGCACTCAATGTATTGTACCGTACCTAGGGGTAGGAACCACCTAGGACGATGCCTCCATTTTCTGTCTAAACATCCGACTAAGCTCATGTGGGTAGAGAGTGGTTTAGGTTGTCGCTGGTAGTCTAAAATTCGAAGTTTAAACTTATATCTAAGTATCATGACAGGAAAAATGGAGGTTTATTTTGAATGAAAATACTAATATGGGGTAAGGTAGGTTTATTGCACAAAATAATCCTAACCATACTAATATCAATAATCACAGAAGCAAATTAAACGGCCTCAAAACGGCACCGAAATGAAATTAAATCCAACAAGTTATCATGTGAAAATATAAGTCAAACAATGTACAACGCAAAACAAAGTCAGAATATGAAACTATAATTTTAAATTACACAATTAATTACTTGAAAGTTTCAATACGAATCAACGTGATAGTCCAAAGTTCGTGTTTACATGGAGTAGCATCGTCGCATGTACATAATTTAATGGATTTATTTAATTTGGGAAGATTGCCTCGATAAGTGCATATACACGTGATCTAATTCAGATTATATGGGGTCATGACTTTATGAAACACGATTAAATACTAGTGGCCTTTCCCTACTCTATATTTACAACAATCATAATGGAATAAATAATCAAAGAATTACACTAGATCAGGTGGGTGAAAAACTTACATACTGCACTGACTCGACATGTGAAACGCGGTCCACCAAAGATCTAGTCGGAACAAGAATAACCTTAATCATCAACTCAGCACTTGGATTGTTCCCCATTAACAACAAGACATCAAACAAAATCACAATAAATCACCCAAATACATAATCCTGTAAAAATCAAATCAACATAATACAATGTACACAAAGAAAAAACGGGAAACACCCCCGTTCATTATACTGCATCGGAGCGCAGGCTAGCGCCCTACGTCGACTCCAGGTTTCCTGCTTGGCAATCAGCTGTAAATAATATTAAGACACAAGACTAGTCTCAAGGCTTGGTTGCTGTTTTGACAAGGTTACTGCACGGAAGCTACTCTTCACTTCACAACTGGGCTATAATTCTGTCTGATAATCTGACCTTCATAGTGAGCAAATATTTCAAAAACAGCTCGTAAACTCAACTTCAGACATACATATATAGGCATTCTAACATATTTCTCAACACATATATAACAATTTCTTGGCCTGACATTTCATTTTCAGCACCTTTAATTCTCAAAAATATTTCTCCATAACAAATCACAGGCCCATTTTCGCTTCGCATATATATCACAATATTACCAGGCATGCACACTGCCCGCACCATTAATTTCATTTATATTTCAGCTTGCTTTAAACTCACATATTTATCCTACATTTTCATAAGTCCTTTCATTATAAATCAAGGTTCGATTCCCTGCTTGACCATTGCCCAAAACAGTTTTCAATCCATTTTAAAAGATCCTATTACAATTCAACGGCGTATATGTAGCCCCACACATCTTACAGCACCTGAAATTCATGCAAACAAGCAACCTGTCTGAATCTAGTTTCCGAATAAGTTAAATAAAAATTCAGTCTCTACGCTGCGAGTGTATGACTCTGGATGTTGATGATTTCATCTATATAATCTTTCTAACTATATCAAACAAAAGACAGGAATAATACAAAACTAGAGAACATGCATAAATCGCATAAATAAAGATCAAATAAAACCTATCATCTCCCTCGGTTTCCCATCTAGCTAATTATACAGCAATAAAGAAAACATGCAACCCAGTCCTGCCCATATTTACAATTACAAACATAAAAACTGATATCAAGCTATCTGCCTGAAAGCAATACTAAAGGAAATCCCTATCCTGAACCTCACTAGTATTTAAAGTATTCCACAAAACATGCCACTTAAATATCACATGCAACTTACATTGGCAACTCCCAGGACTTCTTTAGCGAGTTATATCCTCGCTGCCATAGAACTTTACTCCATCGCAAACACACTTTGCACACGTGGATCCATTCTTCTCTCTTCAATTGACGATGCCATCTTCTTGAAGCTGGTCCCTGTATAACAGCAACATGTGAATATATGGTCAGTCACTCTTCACCACTCTGTGTTCACGTTGAAGCGTATTAAACTCAGTGTAGGCTGTAACGCAAAGCCAACGTCGATAACTTAGCACAAAAAACTTATTCAAAATCACATGTAAATATCAGGGGTTCAATCACTGTCTACGGGAGCGGCCCGCGGATCGAATCGAACAGTCTCTCACGAACGCGACGGGTCCGATGTAATGTACGGAAAAGTGTCTCTCACTATATTACCAGACTGCGGCGGAAAATATAGTTTGTAAAATTAATGCACCAATTTGTGCCATAACGCACTTGGTTAGTTAATATATTCAGTTTAAACAACACTGTTCAAAAGTACATTGCACTATTCTGGGTCGGTACGACCGTATAAAGACAAACTTCTGCCCACGTGGCAGCAATTAGGCGTCTCGCGTACACTGAAGTATCACACTGAAGTTCACTACTCTACGACACCCAGAAAAAGGAGGGACGCTCCACCATGTGGTGCGCTTAAGTATCATTGCAGACATCGTTTGTGCTAGTGGATTCCCCGAAGATTCAAACGCTCAACCAATCAGAGCTATTGTCTCACACAAGGTCTTTGTAATCCACTGGAATTATTATTAAATGCACTCATGTAAGACAAATAACAGCTCAGACAACTCTTATCATTTATACTTGAATATTTATAGTTCTCAGACATATGAAAAGGCCACTAATAACTGAACTGACCACTCCCTCTTGATGAACACACCACACTTAAGACAATGTTGGTAATCCTGACGTTCCAACTCTGCGCTCTCCAATATTCAAAGTAGCCACGCCCTTGCTTTCTAATTGGCTCAGCTCACCTCGTGGCTTAACGTTTCTTACACGTGCGGACAATGCTGACTTGAAGTAAAATTGGAAGCTTCTCACAGTCACTGTAAAGTTTCTAGCAAGTGTCCCACGCCTCTCCGTCTCCTGAACTTCCGGTCCCAGCTATAATCTGCAACTCTTGTAGTATCCAACTGCAGTTCACGTTCATAATATAATTAATATCCAAAATAATTTTAGTTAACGTACTAAATGAGCCGCCGGGATACGGCGCAGTATCATAGGAAGTTTTTGTCTTCTTCACATAATTTGCAGTACCATGAATCATCTGCAACTTCCGAAGGTCTTTTCTTACTCCTTCTCTTCTGAACTTCGTTATTTTCATGTAGAGCTTCCCGATCGTCTGCTTCCTGAATCTTTTATTACGAGTTGCTGTTTTAGGCAAAGTTTTATTTTCCTCTCCTTATTCTTTCTTTTTTGATTTTGCTTGCTCCCTTTTCTTTCTACGTTCCTCTATTTTTTTTTCCTCTTCCTTCTTTCGATAGTATCTCATCCATTGTTCAGGTGTTGCTACTGCTGCAGATTGCGAGGTATCGTGTGGTCGTCACGACGAATTCTCTCGGCCGTTATTCATTGTTCCTATTGAGCTCCATGAATAAATGTTTAGAGTGCTGGTCATTGGTTACATATGTCCGGGGTTCGATTGCCGGAAGGGTCGAGAATTTTAACCATCATTGGTTAATTCCGCTGGTACGGCGGCTCGGTGCATGTGTCGTCTTCATCATAATTTCATCCTGATCACGACATGCAGGTTGCCTAGGGGCGTCCAATCAAAAACCTGCATCTGGTGAGCCGACCTTATCTCGGACACTCCCGGCACTAAAAGCCATACGCCATTTAATTTCATCTACTCAGACGTGTTGTACACGGAATCATGTCAATGTCACTTAGTCCTCTGTAGATTTAAACCACCATAAGAAAATAGGTATTACATAATAAGAAGTGACTGTGAATTACCGACGTTCACGACCATAAACTGCTTTAAATGAAACATTACTTTATTATTAATATCACAGAGGGCCAAACATTCTGTTGTTTGTGAAGTGTAAGCAAATCCTTCTTACACAACTACAAACATGTAATGGATTCATACTGTAAGTATGTTGAAGAAATGTGACAAATTTACTTACCTTTACTCGGAATTACGTCATTGTCTCATATTCCTCTTTAGATTTATACCATAAAAATTAGATATTAAAACACATTATACATATTAATGACTGATATTACTGTAGATATTGTGCCATTACAATGGCTGATTCGAGTTGAAGTGTGTATGTCCATCATTTATCTGAATTGAAGCAAAAATGGGAGCTCATGTCGAAGGTTGACGTTAGGGCTACCAGGACTTACTTATCCAACATCCTAGTGTAAATCTACTTACAATGACAGAGGAGGTGCTATTTCCACTTCATGAAAAGTCAGTATTTCGTCACATGCATTGCAGTAGTTGAATACCATCGAATGCCATGAGCAACCCAGACCAAAATTATGTAATTCCTTAAACGTTGTACTGTACCCGATCATGGCTGCCTTCCATGTGCCTAGTATTTTTACTCTATTTACGTTTGCCCACAACTTTCACATGGAGTAAGTAACGCCATTCGAACAGACATTCCTCAAATCTACAGCCTGAACTATGTCGAGTTGTTTTTCGTCTCTCAAACTTTCATCATTCCCAAGTGAGGAATATGAGGCTTTACCGCAAGCAATTAAGTACTGGGTTGAACCAAATTTCCAGAGGAAAGACATCACTTTCAGTTCCTCCATCATTATCCTTCACGTCAGTAAAATTCTAGGTTGTCAGTTTACGACACAATTTCTTTCATTACAGTACTCTCGATAGAATTATATTATGTCTTGAATATACGGTCGGGACATAAATATGTATACTTGAGCCGGTAACCAGCACTTCCAGTTTATTTTGCCATTAGAGGACAACAAGATTGTTAAAGTGGAAGTTTGTGAACCATTGTCTTTTAACATACGAAAATGTTTCACTCTTTAGTTTCATCTTGGAGCTAGGCATCCAGAAATGAAGTTTATCTACTTCTTTTCTTCTAAAGTAAGCGTATTTAGCCAGGGAATATGAGCATGCACGACAGATCTATGGCGTAGCAATCATATACCGGCCGGAGAAGTCCCGCCTGGTGTCAGTAGCGTAGCAGCAGTGGCTCGAAACAGCGGCTCGTATTCTTTCTCGCACCGCCCGCGAGGTTAGGTTTGCGATACAGTTTCTACGGACATTGCGATGGGCCATTCAAAACATCAGGCATAGGATTCTCAGTGCAGGTGTTGTGCTGGTCCTTGGCAATGCTCGCGAACATACGGCTCGGCGCTCTGCAACTGTTCTGCAGGAGTTCGGCTGGAAGGTGCCTGGTCATCCACCGTGCAGTCCTGATCTTGCCTCCAGTGATTTACATCTTTTCTTAGACCTCAAGAAATTCCTGTACTTCTGTCAGAATTTTCACACGGATGAAGAGCTGAAGACGAATGTGAAACGCTGGTTCCATTCCCATGCCGCAGACTTATATGTCACCGGCATACAAAAGTTGATCTCACGATAAGGAAAATGTCTCAATTCTGGTGGTAATTATGGCGAAAAGTAGCTCCAACATTGCTATATCGGGCGCCAATAAACTTGTCCATGTAACTATGTTGTGCTTTTCTTAATAGGAAGAATTTCTAGGGGGCCCTTGTACTAATATAAGATGGGAGCAAGTGGGCGTGTTAGAGAAGGACGCATTGATCTATCTATGTCACACAGTAAGTTTGTATTCGAGGTACAATAAACATTTCGGGAGCTGTAGCCCTCTTCAGTTGTCACTGGTGTCATCCCGGGAACGACTAAGTGTGTAATAAATAAATGACGCGCCCTTTCACCAGAGGCAGGAGGGGAAGAAGCGTCGCAACTTGCTTCTGTCGGAGTCTTAATTATTACGGCAGAGCGTCCCCGTGGACGCATCATCACTGCAGAAACTCGCGTATCATGACGTAGACTGAAAATATCGTCTTAACAAAACGTTATTCGAATCTTCACAGCGAGAAATTCTTAAGAGAATGTCGGGAACTTTTTCTCCTTTCCACTTCATTTCTCCTTCTTTCTTAGTCAGATTTTAAAGGGATGAAAATTCCTGATGGCTGCAGATGGTTGCTATATTTCGCGAAGTTATACGCAAAAGAGGCTTCACTTGTCTTTAAATGAAGAATTGACTTAATAACAGATTGTTCTCTTATAGTTAATTATCACTCAGTTAACCGAGTTGTTAGTGTTTAAAATCGCGAGTTTCACAGTGGTTGAGAGAATATCAACATGATGGGATATTAATAATTTGGCCTACTGTTGGATATTTCCATACTCCTAACTTCCGATGCTACGAGATCCATTCATAGTGCTGAATAAGATCATATTTATTTCGGATGTACATAATCTATATAGTGGACAGTTCAGGAAGTCAGAATTAATTTAATATTGGATCTTGTAATCTCCATACCAAAAGAAATAAATAAAATCTGTCCATTCTTTTTGCTGTAGCTAAATATATATAGGGTTAGACATAAAAACCTACAATAATCTCTTCGCCATCGTGTTATGTTAGTTAAAACTTAGAGGATTCAAATTCCTTCTTTGAAATGTATGGGGCATATCGAAGAGGGTTTGGTATGCACAATTTTCCAAGCGAATCTACAATTTTATGTTAAGTGAAAGAGTTGAAACCAGAGACTTTCTTCTCAGTTAGGGTGGTGAACACAACTCTGCAATGCCTGATATTCCTGGGGGTGATTTTGCATTTTGATATCGATTGAGGCATGAGGCAGGCTGCTCATACGGCACGTGGCTAAGGATGGCAAAGAAATCGGACGAAAACTTGTACAAAATATGTGCAGTGGAGATGCCCCCCAGCGATGGTTCTAGGATGGTCTCACATTAAGTTCATCGATGCTCTCCATAGCATAGTAATATAGACGAGGCCTTGTTCCAATTCTCATCTTGTTAGTCGGAAGCTCTTGGTAAATGATTAAAAGAAACGATGAACAATATCAGTGAGACACTACAGCCTTGAATAACCACGATATAGTTTCACATAAATGACCAGAACTGTGGTATATTTACACACTGGTTGAGAAAGAATTACGTTCAAGTAAAATTTATTCTACAATTATTTTAGCTGCTAACCATCAAGAAGTAAAATTATACAATTATACGGTATCATTAATGCTTGCGGTTGTCAAAGGAAGTCATGAGGTAGTAGAGAATGATACACTAACTTTCGGTTGGGAGTAAAAAGACTAACTCAAGCCTCAAACGGAAATCCAAAACAAAATTAAGATTTAATATTTGGAGTTACGGCGCCCCAGTCTTCATTAACGAAGATCCTGATTGCAACAATTAATAGTCATGAATGTGTTGAAAAACATTAAGTTGTGCGCCGCTTACGGGCCGTGAAAGCACCAATGGCCACATACTTTACATCGGTTACGTAGCAGTATATATACTAATTAATTGTATTAATGAAGATCATGTTAATGAGACTGAGTTAATGAAGAAATTAACACAATGACGGTAAGGATTGTAACAACGTCGTGTAATAATCATTACTAACTATAGTATCAAATTTGGAACACTTTTAGTGCCAAAATTATGAGCCTGAGCTGATGGAGATAATGTTGCTTGTTGCAGCCGAAATATAGCATCATATTGTTCATGGCCATTGTGTTATATTCACAGCATAATCTGTGAAGTGGTGACTGGCCATTGTCACATTTTCACAGTACAACCTAATAGAAACTCGTGTTTTTGCATGTGGATCATTGAATTTTAATCATTAAAAAATACGAATTACCAAGGATATTATTTAAAACTCTGTACATTATACTGTATCATGGGCCCGCCTGGTGGCGTTGAAGTCTAAACGATCTGACACCGTGGTTAGCCGATTCGAGTCCCGTTGGTCGAAATGTTGGCCGGCAGGGTTGGGGAGGTGGTGGTGTACAATTTCTAATCACTTGATTGCCTGCCAAGTGCCTGGATTAAATTCCAAACCTCTCCACACTGCTCATATGGAGTGAGGGCCAGTGGAGTATACTGAGGGCTACCAAGGCTATCAGTGAAGCCCAAAGCTCAGCTGAGAAAGATGGAAATCTAAAGCACATTATAAAGTAAGCATCTGACGCATTGTTCCATTTACAAAACTTGAAAGCAGTGAGAAAAAACGTCACACGTATTTCTGAGAGCAAGGCATTGGAGACTGATATTGCAGCCCAGACTCTCGTCCCCCTCCCCTCAACTCGCAACATGCGGCCTGCTGCTGTATATCGGATACGACCGGGGACCGCGGGCGATAAGTGTGCTAGGCTTCGGTCCGTCAGATCACAACTGCTATTTATTTATTTATTTATTTATTTATTTATTTATTTATTTATTTATTTATTTATTTATTTATTTATTTATTTATTTATTCACGAAGCACAAGATACAGCTACACTGAGCAAATTTAACTTGCACTGTCAACAGACTATTTAACAAACGTAAACTTTCATAATAAAATATAACAAACAACAAAATATAACAATATATCACCGTATCATAGTATCATCGTATATACTTCTTCACCTCATACTTCTGACTTAATTATATAGATAACAGAATGCTGGTATTTCAATCCCGTTTACTTTTACATCCTTGCAGGAAGACACTACAGGGCTGCTGTTTTACGAGCAATATAGTTTTCTTTTTATTGGTAGATCTTCTAAAATGAAATGCAATCTTTCAGGTTTAGTGATCACTTTTGCTGGTTGGAATCTCACTGATCTCTCGAGAAAGATAATTAACCAGTGAACGATTGGTACGACCACTATGAAAATGTTATTTAATAATAATAATAATAATAATAATAATAATAATAATAATAATAATAATAATAATAATAATTATAATAATAATAATTGTTACCGGGGTTGGTGGACCAGCAGAGGTGAAAGAAGGTGCCGGGGTGAATGGGTCTAACTACAAAATCAATGTTAATTTAAAACTTTAACAAAGGTTATATTTTTTGAATTTCAACAGTCAACAACAACAAAACTTTAACAACTTTTCACTAGGCGAGATAACAATAACATACCAGGTACCATGACAAAGTTTATACAAGGCAAGTACATCCAAAATTTAGTGACAGCTTAGTAATCCGGGCTTCCAGCCCCTCGCTTTACATTTCCTGAGCTCTCAGCTCGACCTTACAAAAGATTACTATTTTACACAAAGACAGAAAACCCCTAGTCCCTGGAGCACTTGCTCCCAACTTCAAATATCAAGCCTCCCAGAGGCACAGTTACCACACTTGAAAAGAGCTGACACGCTCTCAGTTTTTCAAGCCTATTCAAGGCAATATCAGACTTTACAATTACTTGTCATCAAGGCACAACTTACAAAAATGAAACGGGGGTATCTTGTACCCAACCTACTGGGCCTTAACAGAAAAAGAACAGGTTAAGTAAATGGCCCGAAACACCAAATTGAATGGAGGCGTGTACTTGCGGTCCTAAATATGCATTCTTAAAACCTTAAAGGCACTAGGCCGATGAAACAGGGGCTATTCCCAAACTATGGAGTTGACTCGTATATTAAGACATTACGGAAAGGAAGAAAACCAGTTACCAAAACGTAGTCACCTCAAACCAATATGAAGGGGAGCTCGAGAGGTTAAATCACTCTCTATCCCCGAAATACGGTTACAGATGTTATGAAATTTACACATTAGCCTGCAGAACTTACATTTTAGAGAAGTAGGTTACATACACTGACTGACAGAGCAAATGCAACACCAAGAAGGAGTGGTCAGAACTTTATGCCAATTGCAGGGTAGACTGACGTCACTCATGATGTGAAATACGCCGCTGTGCTGCGCACGTAGCGAACGATAAATGGGACACGGCGTTGGCGAATGGCCCAATTCGTACCGTGATTTCTCAGCCGACAGTCATTGTAGAACGTGTTGTCGTGTGCCACAGGACACGTGTATAGCTAAGAATGCCAGGCCGCCGTCAACGGAGGCATTTCCAGCAGACAGACGACTTTACGAGGGGTATGGTGATCGGGCTGAGAAGGGCAGGTTGGTCGCTTCGTCAAATCGCAGCCGATACCCATAGGGATGTGTCCACGGTGCAACGCCTGTGGCGAAGATGGTTGGCGCAGGGACATGTGGCACGTGCGAGGGGTCCAGGCGTAGCCCGAGTGACGTCAGCACGCGAGGATCGGCGCATCCGCCGCCAAGCGGTGCCAGCCCCGCACGCCACGTCAACCGCCATTCTTCAGCATGTGCAAGACACCCTGGCTGTTCCAATATCGACCAGAACAATTTCCCGTCGATTGGTTGAAGGAGGCCTGCACTCCCGGCGTCCGCTCAGAAGACTACCATTGACTCCACAGCATAGACGTGCACGCCTGGCATGGTGCCGGGCTAGAGCGACTTGGATGAGGGAATGGCGGAACGTCGTGTTCTCCGATGAGTCACGCTTCTGTTCTGTCAGTGATAGTCACCGCAGACGAGTGTGGCGTCGGCGTGGAGAAAGGTCAAATCCGGCAGTAACTGTGGAGCGCCCTACCGCTAGACAACGCGGCATCATGATTTGGGGCGCTATTGCGTATGATTCCACGTCACCTCTAGGGCGTATTCAAGGCACGTTAAATGCCCACCGCTACGTGCAGCATGTGCTGCGGCCGGTGGCACTCCCGTACCTTCAGGGGCTGCCCAATGCTCTGTTTCAGCAGGATAATGCCCGCCCACACACTGCTCGCATCTCCCAACAGGCTCTATGAGGTGTACAGATGCATCCGTGGCCAGCGTACTCTCCGGATCTCTCACCAATCGAACACGTGTGGGATCTCATTGGACGCCGTTTGCAAACTTTGCTCCAGCCTCGTACGGACGACCAACTGTGGCAAATGGTTGACAGAGAATGGAGAACCACCCTTCAGGACACCATCCGCACTCTTATTGACTCTGTACCTGGACGTGTTTCTGCGTGCATCGCCGCTCGCGGTGGTCCTACATCCTACTGAGTCGATGCCGTGCGCATTGTGTAACCTGCATATCGGTTTGAAATAAACATCAATTATTCGTCCGTGCCGTCTCTGTTTTTTCCCCAACTTTCATCCCTTTCGAACCACTCCTTCTTGGTGTTGCATTTGCTCTGTCAGTCAGTGTATTACAGTTTCGGACCTATCCATCGGGTTAAACTGCGGAGCTAGCAAGAAATAAAGATGTTAAACGGCCATTACCTTGCTGAAGAACTGCTGCCTGATGAAAGAAAACAACTCCCGCCTCCTGCTTCACATACACACACTTCGTTAGATGTAGATCAAATGGCCAAGAGACATGAAAATCCGCAGTTTATAAACCCTCGGGAAAGGTTCGAGACCTTTCATGAATAATCAAGCCAAACCCTCTCAGTTTTATTGGGCCATACAAAATTTACACTCAAAGTCGAAGAAGAAATCCAGGATTGGTCGGAAATTAATTACAAAAATCAGCGATGGCTGGATTCAAAACTGGCGGAAAGAAAATAAAAATATTGCCAACCCACAAATGTATGAACGAAATTTGGTAAAGAAAAACTTATGAATACAAAATTTCTTCAAAAAAAGTTCCTTCACTTCGCACCAGGGTACATGATCATAGTTTTTTAACAGTGACATCTATGAGAGAATGTCCACACTTCTTGATCAATGGAAAATAAAACAAGTTGAAATTCACACAGTCTTGGGGTGCACTTCCCGGTATAATAATAATAATAATAATAATAATAATAATAATAATAATAATAATAATAATAATAATGGTGCATGGCATTCGTAAAGGCTTGGTGCTGACGTAACGAGGATGAAATTAATATAGAAGATGTCATAAACACCCAGTCCCCAAGCCAGGAGAATTAACAGTATGGGAGGGTTGATTCTGAAAATTGAACTGGGTTCATCGGACCAAGGGCAAGCGTTCTATCCATTTAGCCACAAGCCGGACTTTAATTTGCTAAACCTTAGGCTACCATCTCCAGTGATCAGGGGTTGAGTGTTGACAGTAGCAGAGGCCAGGGCAGTAGCTTGTGAAGCAGTCTTGACAACATAGCAGGCTACTTCGTTAGCTATTGGCTGCAGCTCAAAACGCTGAAAACTTTACGTATCACTAAACCAACCATCGAAAAGGGGTAACATAAGTCTAGAGGTAGCCCACGTCTTGATCCCAGCATACGCCACTGGCGAAGGCTTAGGGCGACGTTAAGCCTTGAGCAGACCCCTTGGTGCTATTCGACAGAAGTATGCTACGTGCCGGCACCGGATTTCACCCTCTCCCTTCCCAGTGTCATATATCACGTCATTCATTTCATCTCATTAACTCCTCTGATGAGGTTGACGTCAGGAAGGGCATCCGGTCATAAAACCCGCCACGACAGATTCAACTCATCTCGCTTCATACCCAACCCCGTAGAGATACGGGACAAACAAACAAACAAACAAACACTGTATCATGTAGCATGAATCTCTACCGTACGTGATTTGTAACGGGCATCTACTCTAGGAGTGGACACTCGTAGCTTACATTAAAAGGAAATTCACTATATTGTCTGATGTATAGAAATTTCAGGAAACGTTTCTGGACCTTTTCTATTATTTCGATACCTTTATTGTTACATGGGTCCCATACAGCAATAGCATATATAAGTCTAGAGCGTACTAACGTATTGTAGAGTGCAATAATTGTTGCTATTCCATTAAGTTGTTATACATCACGCATGACGAATCCTAGAATTTTATAAGATCTGTTCATTCAGTATGATATCGGAATGTTAACTTGTCACCGAATAATATACCATGGTCATTATAATCCACGACTTTTCCTCAAGTTTTTCCCCGAAACTGAATAATTCTACATTCTAGAAGTTCCATTGTCTTCAAACCGCATCTTCACAGTATTTTCGATTTTGAAATGTCTGCAAACATTTTAATGGTTTGGCCTTTGCAGAAAACAAAGGATGTCTTTATCTTTGTTCCTCGTCGGACACTATTAGTGTGAATATTCCGGGACATGTTTCTTCCCCACAGGTACAACAGGAATGAAGAACTCCTGGCAGTGTACATTTTTAGCGTAATTACCGTCGTGTTCCACAGTTGAAGCAGACTGTGAAATGCTGCAGCTCGCGCTCGTTAATTGGTTTTCCTGTCACTTCTCCTGAGTATATGAGTTTGAAACACTTGAGGCCTTACCCCAAACGTGTGCAGGAATGGAGCTTTATTACCAACTCAGGAAGGGATTGAAGGAATAATGGAATTTGTACGCTGCAATTTTCCTTGCCAGAGTTGTACTGAGTTCTACAGGGATGGCAAGAACAAGAAATGGGGATTGGATATGAAGTAGGGTGAGGGGAGAGTGGGGGGAGGGATAACTAATTAAGCTTCACTCTAGTTGTTCGCGCAGTTTCCTCATCGGTACCCAAGCTGCGGCCCTGCTCGCGGGGGGGGGGGGGAAGAACTACACATCAGCGCTCCTCTCTCTCGCCTCGCTGTAATTATTCAAGCTGACTTCAGAAAGGGAGAAGGACATATTATACACAGTTCCTAACTCAAGAATTACAAACAAATAAAATTTATTAGGCGCATCGTAAGGACGTGTTAAATAGGCCCCCTGCAGACCTCGAGATACGGTGTGCCTTATGCAGTGCATGCTATTCAGTTTAATGAACTCGGAAATTATGGCTTTAACTTCGAGTACTGAGAAATGCATTTCGAATTCACATTGTAATTACACCAAGAGTTGCGAGTAAAAATCATCGCTAATAGGCAAACCGTGGACAAACGGTGGGGTCATTGTATTCGGGAGCGATGTAGTTTCGTAAGCCGCCGTTGGATCTCACTTATAATGCCTTCAAATCCAATCGCATCCAAATTCGCCAGGATCAAATCACGGTTAATCCAAATGTGATGTCAGATCGAGCTAATATTGAGTTTTCAGGTAAAAATTGTTGGTTCGCTCACTCATCACCCAGCCCTTAACTATGGGCGTGAGGTTTATGTGACCGTGGTAAAATGCTACTTGCTTTACACAGATAGGTCTTATGGCGACGATGGGAAACGAAAGGGCTAGTAGTGGTAAGGAAGCGACCGTGGCCTTAATTAAGGTACAGCCCCAGCATTTGCCTGGTGTGAAAATAGGAAACCACGGAAAACCACTTTCAGGGCTGCCGACAGTGGGGTTCGAACCTACTATCTCCCGAATACTGATACTGGCCTCACTTAAGCGACTGCAGCTATCGAGCTCGGTCGTGGTAAAATGAGCCAGGCATTTTCCTCACTTACCTCTCCCAGGGTTCACTCATGTATTATTTATTTATTTATTTATTTATTTATTTATTTATTTATTTATTTATTTATTTATTTATTTATTTATTTATTTATTTATTTATTTATTTGCCTTGCTCGTCTCGGCGTAATTAAGGCCACGAAGCCTTGTTTTACACTAAACCGAGTTTATCAATTACATGCAAAAACCAAAGCCGACCTTATGGTGCGGCCGCTGCTCAGCCCAAACGCCTGCAGATTACGAGGTATCGTGTGGTTGTCACGACGAATCCTCTCGGTCGTTATTCTTGGTTTCTGTCTGGCTCCGTGACTAAATGGTTAGCGTGCTGATCTTTGTCCACAGAGGTCCCGGGTTCGATTGCCGGCAGGGTCGGGAATTTTAACCATCATTAGTTAATTGCGGTGGCTCGGCGGCTCGGTGTATATGTCGTCTTCATCATCGTTTCCTCCTCATCACGACGCGTATGTTGCCTACGGGCGTCCAATCAAAAGACCTGCATCTGGCGAGCTGAAATTGTCCTCGGACAATCCCGGTACTAAAAACCATAGGGCATTTTATTTCTTGGCTTTCTGAACAGGGCCCACTATCTCACAGTTAGACAGCTATTCACTAGTAACCACGTAGTCTGAGAGCACATCGAACCAGCACTGAGATCTTTGTTAAAAAATTGACCAGGCCGGGAATCGAAACCCGAGCCTCCGGGTAAGAGGCAGGCATGCTACACTTATATCGCGCGGCCGGCTATGAAACTGATTGAATTCAAGTGTATAGGAAGTAATTTTGAGAACTGGAACATTATATAAAGGTAACTGTATTACGAATTGTATTATGTTAATGGCAATAATAATAATAATAATAATAATAATAATAATAATAATAATAATAATAATAATAATAATAATAATAATAATTGCGATATAAGAGTAATAACAGTTACAATTAAGTTAAAAGTAAATATTTCTTACACTGGTTTGTGAATGAGGTGCCCTAAGCAAGGCTCCGTAACTCGTCTGGTATGGGGTTCCAGACCCACGCAGCATCTAAATTAGTGGGAGTACCGTTTTAGGTGTCTGCGGGGATGCGGGAGCGGGTGTTGAGTTGATGAGTCTCTGAGAACTAGGTGCTGATGTGTAGACGTACTTAGGACATTGTGTATTTCACACCGGGCACGAAGTTTTCTTCTCGTTTACCGGTTTAGCATTGACAGTTTGTTAAGATATGGAGTGATAAGTTGACGCTGTTTCAAGCCGAAGATGAAATGAATGCAAGAAATTTGAGCTTTCTGTACTCTACCGGCGAACTGATAGTTAATATCACCATATAGGCTACAACATCACAGTAATCAAATAAGTGCATTTTTAAATTTTGACTAGGTTAATTTGTGTTGCTAGAGGTTGAAATTTATTGAATCTTTGCAACAGATGGAGGGATCGATACGCTCTTGAAGTATAGTTTACATGCTTTGCTCACGAAAAGCCTTCATCAAACATAATTCAAAATATATATATATACTGTTTTACTCAATAGAAATTTTGTGTCACCGAGCTCGATAGCTGCAGTCGCTTAAGTGCGGCCAGTATCCAGTATTCGGGAGATAGTGGGTTCGAACCCCACTGTCGGCAGCCCTGAAGATGGCTGTCTGTGATTTCCCATTTTCGCACCAGGCAAATGTTGGGGCTGTACCTTAACAAAGGCCACGGCCGCTTCCTTCCCACTCCTAGCCCTTCCCTGTTCCATTGTTGCCATAAGACCTATCTGTGTCGATGCGACGTAAAGCAACTAGCAAAAAAAAAGTGTCATATAACAGAACATCAGGTGGGATCGCACTTCTAAAATAAGTTACAGTTCTTGCTGACCTCTTACAACGATCTGGGTCTTTGCAGGGATTATTCTGGTTCCATTTTGTACATCCCACACAGACCTTGTTAATGTTACTGCTTTTAGTATCAATCGGACTGTGATAATAAGCAGTTGCGCTTTTATGGCCGTCGGAGTTATCACTAGCCCATGGTTCGTAGCTGGAGACAGAGTGCTGTGAACAGTGACTCATCCTGTGGTACCTATCTCAGACAATCGTGATAGATTATGCTGACTGAGAACTCAAAATGTTTTTATTCCACAAGAACAAGACAGGAACGAATTTAGAATAATAAAAGTTGCCCACAACTTTCAAGACTTGCAATTTGAACACGTCTATTTGCAGTGATAGTAATTTAAAAGCTAAAAATCTCTTCAATCAATTAATATCAATCAATCACTACTGATCTGCATTTAGGGCAGTCGCCCAGGTGGCAGATTCCCTATCTGTTGTTTTCCTAGCCTTTTCTTAAATGATCCGAAAGAAATTGGAAAATTATTGAACATTTCCCTTGGTAAGTTATTGAAATCCCTAACTCCCTTTCCTATAAACGAATATTTGCCCCAGTTTGTCCTCTTGAATTCCAACGTTATCTTCACATTATGACCTTTCCTACTTTTTTTTTGCTAGTTGCTTTACGTCGCACCGACACAGATAGGTCTTATGGCGACGATGGGACAGGGAAGGGCTAGGAGTGGTAAGGAAGCGGCCGTGGCCTTAATTATGGAACAGCCCCAGCATTTGCCTGGTGTGAAAATGGGAAACCACAGAAAACCATTTTCAGGGCTACCGACAGTGGGGTTCGAACCGACTGTCTTCCGAATACTGGATAATGGCCGCACTTAAGCGACTGCAGCTATCGAGCTCGGTTTTCCTACTTTTAAAGACACTACTCAAACTTATTCGTCTACTGATGTCCTCCCACGCCATCTCTCCTCCGACAGCTCGGAACATACCATTTAATCGAGCAGCTCGTCTCCTTTCTCCCAAATCTTCCCAGCCCAAACTTTGCAGCATTTTTGTAACGCTACTCTTTTGTCGGAAATCAACCAGAACAAATCGAGCTGCTTTTTTTTATATATTTCCAGTTCTTGAATCAAGTAATGCTAGTGAGGGTCCCATGCACTGGAACCATACTCTAGTTGGGGTCTTACCAGAGACTTATGTGCCCTCTCCTTTACATCCTTACTACAACCCCTAAATGCCCTCCTAGCTATGTGCAGAGATCTGTACCCTTTATTAACAATCATATTTATGTGATTACCCCAATGAAGGTCTTTTCTTATATTAACACCTAGGTACTTACAATGATCCCCAAAAGGAACTTTCACCCCATCAACGCAGTAATTAAAACTGAGAGGACTTTTCCTATTTGTGAAACTCACAACCTGACTTTTAACTCCGTTTATCATGATACCATTGTCCACCGTCCATCTCACAACACTATCGAGGTCACGTTGCAGTCCCTCACAATCTTGTAACTTATTTATTACTCTGTACAGAATAACATCATCTGCAAACAGCCTTATCTCTGATTCCACTTCTTTACACATATCATTGATATATATAAGAAAACATAAAGGTCCAGTAATACTGCTTTGAGGAATTCCCCTCTTAATTATTACAGGATCAGATAAAGCTTCGCCTACTCTAATTCTCTGAGTTCTATTTTCTAGAAATATAGCCACCCATTTAGTCACTCTTTTTTCTAGTCCAATTGCACCCATTTTTGCCAGTAGTCTTCCATAATCTACCATATCAAACGCCTTTTAAATTTGAAATGAAAAATTTTGTGATCCAAAATTAGTTTAAAGAGTGATTTTTAAATAAGAATTGGCTTTGATTCATCTTTATCCAACATTAAACTATAAGAGAGTCCTCACGTCCATGTTCTTGTTCCTTTTTGTTTGTGGTTGCTTTACGTCGCACCGACACAGATAGGTCTTATGGCGACGATGGGACAAGGAAGGGCTAGGAGTGGGAAGGAAGCGGCCGTGGCCTTAATTAAGATACTGCCCCAGCATTTGCCTGGTGTGAAAATGGAAAACCATTTTCAGGTCTGATGGCAGTGGGGTTCCAACCTACAGTACTATCTCCCGAATACTGGATACTGGCCGCACTTAAGCGACTGCAGCTATCGAGCTCGGTGTTCTTGTTTCAGTTAAAGATTAAAACTGATAGTCAAGTAGAGTTTCAGATGTTTGTATTTCTGTAGCCTCTTTCGGTTTAGTGACTTAGTAAGGCAAATTGAAAAGGAGAATAAGAGTTATTAAAGGACTCCTAAATAATTCGCATAATCATGCCGCCAGATCAGCAGTCACTGATGCTCTGAAGTATACGGAATTCAAGTTATACCGAGAAATGCCTGGTCTGTCCCGCAATGTCAGCAGTCGGCGAATAGACATTATCGGCTTCAAGGAAAATTATTCACAAGAACACATCATTGACCGTACCATGCAGTTTGAGATTCACATCAGCCAACCCGAGGAAGTCAGTACAGAGAAGAATAACTTCTCTCAACCGACTGTTGAATATTTCAAAGAAATTAACACATCAAAGATACATCAGTCACTGGTTTGATGTTCGAAGTGAGAGAAACCATCCTGACACTTTTTGTAGATTCCTGTATGTTATTCGGACTTCCCAAGACCTTGTTCAATACCATAGCAATTAGCGCATTGAAAGCATCTACCTCCAATTTTAGGAATCACGCATGTGGACCTTGAAGTTATTTCTGGTTTCTTTCTTTGAATATTCACTTTCTCTAAAGAATATTTCCATGCCTAATCAAAATTTGGAATGTACTCTTCGTATTTGTAGCAGCCTGTAGGTGCTGTGGGAAGAATTTTAAAATAATATGTAGGATCTAGAACCTCGGACATGTTATGAATCGTGTTTACGGTTAGAGGGTAGGTATAGGGGTGTATTCTGCCCCAAGGCAGGTACAAAACTCCGGAGAGGTGTGCCTGAGCCGGAGTTTGCGTACGGTAGAGTGGCCAGTTCCTTTCCGCTCCTCCATTCCCTTACCCCCATCTAACAGCGCGTGGCAACCCATCCAAAACTTGACCACGCCCAATGTTGCTTATCTCCGAAGTTCTCACGGGATCCGGTGTTTCAACACAGCTACTGCCGTTGGCTATGTGGTATGAACTGTGGGCCAATGTCGGAGACATACACTGGCGCTGAACTTGGATAAAGTTAGATATTTGACCCGATAAGAGGCATTTTTGGCGTCGGTCAGTTAAACAGAATCACTTGTATGGTCGATGCAGGACTGCGACAAACCTAGTAAGAGTACCCATTTCTGCGATTGACCGCATTCGAAGTGTGACATTGCCTTAAGGTGGATGGCGATACGTGAATGTCGCTGCTCATGTTGGATTGAGTAAAGCTGTTGTCCCCAGAGTTTGGAAAAAATTCAGGGAGACACGAAACAACGAAAGGGACGCCGATACAAAACAACTCAAGGGAGGATATATATTTGTTGCTTTCAGCACGCCTCAGGCCCACTGTAACTGTCAACTCGTTCTGCCCATTTCTTCGGAGGGTCACCGGGGAGATGGTGTCAGATCAAGACTGTGCGAAATCGGCTGCACAACTAAGGACTGATATTCAAAGTCCTATACCAGAAGCTCCTCATAAAGCGAACCATGGGGCAGATCGTGCGAGGTGAGCATCAGGTACTGTGGAGGCCTACACTCATTTCTGATGGTCACCATAAACTTGCACTCAAACAGCAGAAACATTAGTCTGGAGACGATCCGGCGAGAGACGCACCGAGCCCTTCATATCGGAGCGCCATCAGCAGAAGCAAGGGAGTTTCGTCATGTCGATTCACGCCTCTAATTCCTGTCCAGGGTAATATAACTTGTCTGGTATATTGAGACATCTCACAACCCATAGTTACAAAATTTGCTGCCATTGTGGTTAAGGGCTTTGCACTAATAGATGGTAACGCTCGTAGCCGTCGAGCGCGAGTGGTCAATCAGTTCCTTGAGGCACATGGCACAGAATGTCTGGTGTGGCTAGCATGTTCTGGAGACATTAACTGTGTTGAACACGCATAGCGAAAAGTGAAAACAGAAAATGCCCACTGCACTAATTTTCCTGTTAATTGTCAGCAACTGACTGAAGGTGTTATCCACGAGTGGGATTACTTGCCCCAAAACTAGTTTGATTCTTTGGTGCTGAATACTCCTTGTCACGTTCTAGCATGCCATACGTACACAATAACAAAATAAATATTTCACAGAACCAGAATTTGCAGAAGTAACTTTAACTGTGGCTACATATTAGTAAGGTCAAGAATCTGTTTCACTGAAATTTACGAAACATTCTTAGAACTTTACAAGAATCTTGAGACCTACATAATAATATTACTGGTTTTATATCTCCTGATGAGGTTATCGGTTTCCGGAAACGAACTGAGCCAATATAAAGCATGTCACCTTGGGCTCAGAAAACCACCCACCAAACCGGCAGTCTTACTTTCATCTGACATGCAGGGACACCGAGGTTTCCGTCTGGTTTCTGCATTGCATAATAATATAAGATAAAATGTGAGTATAAATATGAATGAAACTTGTTAAAATAATTTTCATAATTTTCCATCTTAACAGCTAGCAATATAGAAATGATGCCTCAAAAGTCGGGTAGAATGCAAAATGTCAATTACTCGGCTATTTTGAACATGTAATCAAATAAATGATTTGTTAATCGCTTTTAAATAACGAAGGAAATAGGTTCTAAAAGGCGGTACGACTAGAGCTCGCATTACTTGGTTTTCATTGCCGTGAGTTTTACAGGTATTTTTTTACCGGGTTGATTCATTATAGTTTTATTGACTACTTATTCACGTGCATGTCAATATTTACAGCCGAAAGCGCTGACACAAATTCAGTGAGGGAAGTCAATATAGAAGGCTTCGATTCCCACGCACAGATTTCTATCCTGACCTTCCTTCTTGTATCGGTCCTCCCTCTTCTCCATCCTTCAAGAACTAATAACTTTGCAGCCAATATTTCTAATATTATCATAACAGCCCTTTGAAGTGCTAACCTGAGATGGCATAGATTTGATTATTATTATTATTATTATTATTATTATTATTATTATTATTATTATTATTATTATTATTATTATTATTATTATTATTATTATTATCTGATTCTTGTACCCCAGTTTCAACACCTGAGGAGTTGCGGGTGCCAACTGTGTGCACTTGGGCATTTGGCCCTGTTTTACGGCCGGATGAGTTCCTGGCGCCAACCCTTTATGGGGGGGTGGGGTGTAGTCACTATTGCGTGTTTCTGTGGTGATTGGTAGTGTAGTGTGTTGTCTGAATATGAAGAGGAGAGTGTTGGGATAAACACCCCACCCAGTCTCCAAGCCAGAATAATTCATCAGATGCGACTAAATTCCCCGACCGTGCCGGTAATCGAACCCAGGACCTTCTGAACCGAAGGTCTAAGCACTGGCTCTTCATCCAAGGAGTCGGGCTGGTAAGTAAATGAATAAATTGATTATTAGATAATCTATGAGTTGTTTTGGAATGACTCAGTTCCTTAATGTTATCCCCTTCAAGAACTTATGGAGAAGTAAAAAGTAAACTCGTGTCCTCATCCCGAGGTGGTGCAGCTCTTTTCAGGCACACCCCCAGTGGAGGTGAGCTGCATGTACCATTTCAACCACATACCAGCCCTCCTGCCATTCTTAAATTTCTGGCAGTACCGGGCCCCGAGGACGGCAGCTAATAACACTAACCGTTACCCTACGGAGGCGGACTATGGAGAAGTTATCGAAGGGGAGAAGAGTTATTCATCAGCTATCATATTATCAGTATTCTTCTTCTTCTCTTAATCTGTTTATCCTCCAGGGTTGTTTTTTCCCTCGGACTCAGCGAGGGATCGCACCTCTACCACCTCAAGGGCAATGACCTGGAGCTTCAGACACTGGGTCGGGGATACAACTGGTGAGGGTGACCAGTACCTCACCCAGGCGGCCTCACCTGCTATGCTGAAGAGGGGCCTTGCGGGGGGGGGGGGAGTTTGGAAGAGATAGACAAGGAAGAGGGAAGGAAGCGGCTGTGGCCTTAAGTGAGGTACCATCCCGGCATTTGTCTGAAGGAAAACCACTTCGAGGATGGCTGAGGTGGGAATTGAACCCACCTCTACTCAGTTGACCTCCCGAGGCTGAGTGGACCCCGTTCAAGCTCTCGTACCACTTTTCAAATTTCGTGGCAGAGCCGGGAATCGAACCCGGGCCTCCGGGGGTGGCAGCTAATCACGCTAACCACTACACAACAGAGGCGGACATTAATATTATTCACTATTTAATATTAAAGGAAGTTGAGCCAAATTTTCACTAATATTGCATCACATTCACTTTATGCCCACTTCAAAGGCTTGCACAGTTAGGTTGTGATTGTGTCAAATATGATAACATAGAACCGAGTAGAATAGAGAGCCAATCAGCGCATCAAGTTAAGTTAAAGGTGTTACTGGCCCGTTTCCAATATTTATTTAAATATGTTGTCCGTTGTGGAATGTCCAGAAAGGTACGTCACGGACTTCAAGCGCTTTTTCTGCCGGGCAAGAGTCTAAGATCCAGCATTCCATTATTGGGAGAGGACCGAAACGTGATGTGGGAGGTAATCGACATTAGCTGCAAGCTTTGCATGTTAACACCCACCTCCTACTTCTCTTTATTTCACAACACAACTGGAGCCGGAAGAATCTGAAACACAGGTTGCTAAGACTTGTTCTGCATCAGCGAATAACGGTGCTCACGGCCAAGCCTCCGTAAATCTTCAACGACATGTTTGATGCTCAAGATGTTCAAATTCACTGCATTGTCATTTAAAGTGGGGGCGGCGGAGAAATGCTTAAAGTCATCGTTTCACACATTCACATCGTAACGAATCGATTTTAACTTATTGACAATCAATATGGCGGAGAATCTCGCAGGCCACAACGAGTTGACTAGTGACTGAATTGTCATCTTCAATACTCGCTTCATTTTCCCTCTACTCTGTGGCATTTATTCATTAGTATTCTGGGTGCTACGGACACCCAAGCTGTATGTAAATGAAGATATTCCCGGAGTAAGGATGTAACCAACAAATTTATGAGAAGTGAGATTTCAGTGGAAATAGGCTGTATGATCACTGGTTTACAGCCTGCAGAATTTTGTCTTCAGTGGTGTGAGGATGGAACATCACTCAGTGCTTGTGTTGGTTCATCACCACGGATCATTTACATAAAGGTCATATACGACTATATTTTGAAATATTTTCGTGACATTCTTATTGTTATTGTTATTCTTGTTATTACACTAATATTATTTGCTATCATATGTGTTTCAAGTGCATGTACAGGATTTCCCTTCCGCTCTATACAAATGTAAGACATACTTGTAGATTTTTCCTTTATATCCCTTTCAATTCATACATTGTTTTTAACACCTTAAGTTATATCAATAAAATATTGTTTTAATAGAAGAACTAATTTGTACACCTACATATGCAATCGATTCAAGCAGTGTTTACTATGAAATAAACTACAAGAATAATTTTCCTTTCTCCTGAAAAATTACTGATTATTGGTTACGTCATTATTCCGGGGAGGTCTTCCTTTAGAGCTTCATTGCAGGTGTGAAGGTAAATGTGTTCAGTTTGCCTCACGTATCATACTGCGCAGGATGGATGAAACATGTCAACCTGTAACAAGAGACCGCGGTAAAAGTGATCGGCTTAGCAACCAACCCTTTTAACTCACACTTTTCATCCAGATTCTAATAGGGCAAGTAATGTCCCGTTTCAGTCAAGGTCTGTGGCCCAAGCGCCTCTAAAAGAGCCCTCACGACCTCGTCTATCACAGATACGTGAAACATTAATGTCCACCAAAGACGGCGAAGTGAATGTTCACTTACACAATTGTTAGAAATTAAATATCAAACTGAGATCAAGCACATCGACCGCGGAACTACATCCCGGAGGGGTAACGTGGCGTCTGGGAGATACCACACTAGTGTATTACCATCATTGAGCTACCAAGGCCACTGACCGGATGTTCCATCTGCCATTTAAGTAACTATTGACAATCAGCATAATGAAGCATCAGTGTTAGTCTAAGATCCTTCGTCCACCGGTACAACGCAACGCAACCCGACTTAAGCCCACCTTGTTGAGGGCAATTGTATGAGAATTGCTTTGCATGTTCTTCATCTACTAACATCGTTGTTAGGCCCCTTTAAACAACAAGCATCATCATCATCAGAATCAACTACTGACACAACTCTCCTGTGACGGTCAAATCAAACGTTTGTCCGTCTGCTCCCGAATGACAAGCCGTGCGCTAGTAATTGGAATATTGTTACTGCGTACTGGTACTTTAGAAGGGTTCAAAGAAGGTGGGAATTTTGAGTTTACCTTTTCATTCATAAAGATCAATCACATTCAGCTAGCGCGTTAGCCCGAGAACTTGTAAAATGTGATAAATCGTAATAAATGTATAAGTAAAGTATGGCCGGAAAGTGCATTATCGATAACTTTGTTATGTTATATTTATCGGTAGGACCACTAATAACTTAGATCTTTGGGAAATAACTTTCAGGCCTTCCCCTAAACTACCATTTAGCCGATACGCAAATACCATTATTTTTTTTAAATCTGAGCAATGTAATGAAAAATCTCTTATTCTAAAAATATAGATACGACATACGATTAAACACCCAATAGCAGAAGGATATTAAACACTTGTACTTACAATGTAATGTACTTACCACTCTTATCAACATCCTAGGCTACAGCTTCCCGTGGCTTTTCCTGAGTGTTCTTGTTTGAGTATTCCGGCGAACTGTAGTTGAATAAACATGGGTGCTTTTCCACTGCTTCTTGTATATACAACTCCTGATCAAGATGACATATTACAATTGAATTATACGAGTGGTGAATTATGATAAAAAGCAGGCGCGTCTAACTCGAGTCAGCCCACGCAGCTGACAAAATGAGTTGGTCGTCCGTGAGTTGACGAGAACTGCGCACTTCTCAGGGGTCCGACTGTGAAACGACCCCTGTCCAAAGCTCATGTGAATCGGATCGTATTTGCATTGCACCGGTGGACAAAGGGAGTAACTTTTGGCAACTGCCACGCCAACTTCACCACTACAAAGTAAGTTACCGATTTGAGAGTATCTGCAATATTATTGCAGTAATTATTCTTCAGAATGTCTCAGATTGCATGGATTCTTCCCTAACCGTAAATGTTTCATATTTATAGGGCTGAAAATGAGTGGAAAAGAAAGGAGATGTAACCTTGTTCGCTTTGTCGACAGAAGGATTTTGCAGAGTTTTCTTAAAAGAAGATGATGTCGATGATGATGATCGTGAATTGTACAGTGATGACGAGGAAGATGACATATAAACCAGAGGTGAAAGTATAGACACCGAACAAGCTGCAGACAGTAGCAAAGAAACAGAAGAAAATATCAGTCATTACTTCCTAGCGCAACATGGAGTTTCTAAGTGGTGTAATCGTAATACACTGACTGACAGAGCAAATGCAACACCAAGAAGGAGAGGTCAGAACTTTATGCCAATTACAGGGTAGACTGACGTCACTGAGGTATGCTCAAGATGTGAAATGCGCCGCTGTGCTGCGCACGTAGCGAACGATAAATGGGACACGGCGTTGGCGAATGGCCCACTTCGTACCGTGATTTCTCAGCCGACAGTCATTGTAGAACGTGTTGTCGTGTGCCACAGGACACGTGTATAGCTAAGAATGCCAGGCCGCCGTCAACGGAGGCATTTCCAGCAGACAGACGGCTTTACGAGGGGTATGGTGATCGGGCTGAGAAGGGC
Source organism: Anabrus simplex (assembly GCF_040414725.1). Lineage (NCBI taxonomy): Eukaryota > Metazoa > Arthropoda > Insecta > Orthoptera > Tettigoniidae > Anabrus > Anabrus simplex. Next base: position 49,137,504 of record NC_090266.1, read on the forward strand.
AGGTTGGTCGCTTCGTCAAATCGCAGCCGATACCCATAGGGATGTGTCCACGGTGCAGCGCCTGTGGCGAAGATGGTTGGCGCAGGGACATGTGGCACGTGCGAGGGGTCCGGGCGCAGCCCGAGTGACGTCAGCACGCGAGGATCGGCGCATCCGCCGCCAAGCGGTGGCAGCCCCGCACGCCACGTCAACCGCCATTCTTCAGCATGTGCAAGACACCCTGGCTGTTCTAATATCGACCAGAACAATTTCCCGTCGATTGGTTGAAGGAGGCCTGCACTCCCGGCGTCCGCTCAGAAGACTACCATTGACTCCACAGCATAGACGTGCACGCCTGGCATGGTGCCGGGCTAGAGCGACTTGGATGAGGGAATGGCGGAACGTCGTGTTCTCCGATGAGTCACGCTTCTGTTCTGTCAGTGATAGTCACCGCAGACGAGTGTGTCGTCGGCGTGGAGAAAGGTGAAATCCGGCAGTAACTGTGGAGCGCCCTACCGCTAGACAACGCGGCATCATGGTTTGGGGCGCTATTGCGTATGATTCCACGTCACCTCTAGTGCGTATTCCAGGCACGTTAAATGCCCACCGCTACGTGCAGCATGTGCTGCAGCCGGTGGCACTCCCGTACCTTCAGGGGCTGCCCAATGCTCTGTTTCAGCAGGATAATGCCCGCCCACACACTGCTCGCATCTCCCAGCAGGCTCCACGAGGTGTACAGATGCTTCCGTGGCCAGCGTACTCTCCGGATCTCTCACCAATCGAACACGTGTGGGATCTCATTGGACGCCGTTTGCAAACTCTGCCCCAGCCTCGTACGGACGACCGACTGTGGCAAATGGTTGACAGAGAATGGAGAACCATCCCTCAGGATACCATCCGCACTCTTATTGACTCTGTACCTCGACGTGTTTCTGCGTGCATCGCCGCTCGCCGTGGTCCTACATCCTACTGAGTCGATGCCGTGCGCATTGTGTAACCTGCATATCGGTTTGAAATAAACATCAATTATTCATCCGTGCCGTCTCTGTTTTTTCCCCAACTTTCATCCCTTTCTAACCACTCCTCCTTGATGTTGGATTATCACTGTCAGTCAGTGTACTTCCCAAAAAATGCTAAAACCCGGCGACAAAATATTGCCACACATTTACCTTGAGTAAAAAGTGTTGCAAAGCTTGTTAAAACTCCTAAAGAATGTTGGTACTATTCTTTGATGAGACAATGCTTTCTTCACAAAGTGGAAAATTGAAGAGGCTCAAACGAACATGTTAGATAAAGGAACGCTCGTATTACCGACATGTAAAATAAATGCCCCAATTGGCTGTAAGGAAGGATAACGACACAACACCAAGGACATGGGCTATTGTGCTGCTTGGTTATGTCACAGAGGGTTCTTAGCTTCCCACTTTATTTCCTAATGCCATTGTTGAATTTCTATCTATTAATTCATTCTTCAGTTAAAATGTATCCATTCAAACTGTCATGAAATGAATGTAAATCCCTACTGGAAGCTTGGGATAGCATAATTGCCTCAGAAACGAGGTGGTGTTTTCTCGGACGCTATGCGACATTGTGTGCGACCACTGCAGGCATAAGGTACCTTATTCTTCCCCAGTTTAGCTGGGATGGACATTGCGAGTATGATGTTATATTTCTCTCCGAAACTATGGACTATATATAGAATATTTGAGTAGCATGGAATAAAAGAAACACATCTACATCCTCCAAGATTTTCTAAAAACCCGTTGTATTGATTCCTACATAAATAAGTGAAGTTACATAATATACTGCAGTTCTGTCGTTTAGTAATCCATTGTTCTAGGATCACATTAAATCATATTTCAAAGGCATTTTTAATACAAGGGGCTGACATTAAGTATATAAGAGCACATGAATCCACATGTATCGCTCTCTGTCTTATTCTTGGTCATGACGATGTGGAGTCCGTCCATACTCTGAATGGTATGAAAATGTCTCTCATAGGGTCGATTGGTGTATGCATTTCAGTGGACTTGGCAGAGTGATATGTGGTAGCAAGTCTTGGCTTGGTAAGAAAAGCAACGGGAAACTACCTGAATCCTCATTTCACCAGCATGCCTCTTCAGTGATGCCTAGGACATCCATGACATCTAAGGTGGAGCTATAGAGGATCGAACAAAATCTTTTACCTCTAACTCAACCTACGTATATTGTTACCGCTTACCCTGTTAGGCAACGTAGTTGAACTAAGGTGATATATGTGCATTGCAAAATACCATATTGGTAATATATATATATATAATAATCTGTAGAAGTATCAATGAGAGGATTCATCACACAATACCATTTTTGTATCAAGAAAGTATCCCTTCCTGGTTTATGTTCTTTATATGTCAACGTACCGTTATAAGGACCAAGTTACGTAAATTCCTAAGTGAACATTCTTATGACTTCGACTGTACTGGTCCACTTATAAAGAAGTGCAAGCAAAATTCTTTCCCTCTCGTTGAGATTCTTAAGTAAATCTATTATAAACGTGGTGTATGTTTAGTTGACTCACTCCTTCCCTCTCACTCACTCTAGCAATCAGAGAGAACGCGAGAGAGACAGAGAAAATGGAGGAAATAAAAAAGTTGAAAGCTACTCGCTAAATGAGCGGACGTGATTACAAGGAGTAGAAATTAAAATTGAATCTCGTCGAGCCAGACGGCCTAACTCAGAGACGACGTAATGAGAACGCAGCAACTGTCACTGTCTTCTTCTAAAGAGATGAGATTACCGCGCTGCTGACGGGGAAATAGGGAAACAAACATCTCTATGAGTACTTGTGAGTTCAATGGAAATTTCAGCGGCTCGGCGATCATTTCAGAGACTGTCGAACGATGAACAAGCCAGGTAGTAATGTAGACGAGTTACGTTAAAGAGTTAAGACAAAACAATTGGAATCAAGTCTCCGTCCTTCATCCATCCGTCCGTCCGTTCGTCCTTCCGTCCATCCATCCATCCATTCATCCATCCATCCATCCGTGAATATATTCTATTTCTTAATGGGAATATTGACAAGGTATTCTTCGAAAAATCATGCGTCACCTAAGAATGTTCGAGATATGCAGGAATGTAAGAATCACTTGGCGCCAAATCTGGACTGAAAATAGAAAAATTACTTATTGCAACTCGAATGTCTGCCTAAACTCTCAGATATGATGCACGAGAACTGTCGGACATAATGACGGGAGATTGACGTGTATGTTCTGCAATGAACTTGTGGTATAATAAATTTAGGCTGAACATTTAACTAAATACTTTCGTTCTTAGAGTACAAACATATAACCTAAGGAGAAATGTTGACTGGAATGCACGCTGCTGTTCACTAGGCAAAACTAAAGTTTGTTACAAAATCGCTGCGACAACATTTTCCCCGTAAAGCATATGACGTTTTTTCCTTCGGGCAACGTTTGCAAGCAAATTTTATGATGCTGATATGAAGTTCATACTATGAGTAGCAATTGAAGCTCCTCAATAGTTTAGTAATTTAATTCATTATTTCCAAATAAGCATGATTTTGTCAACAAAAATTTGGATTCGTGTACAATAATGCACGTGTCATAATGAAATTCAGATCATACCAGAGCGAAAAATTTGCCTAGTATACTTATGACATTGGTAATTATCTGAAATCCTTATTTCAATGTTCTGTGCAAAGGAAAAATAATCCCTGTGGTTTTGTGCGGGACAAACTTCAATACTACTTTCTAGCTACTAACATAATCTTTTTAACTAAGGTAATTATTTACAGTCATAGAAGTAAGATACCCATATTTCCAGTAATAGAGTGAAGGGTACTGTATGCCGTCATACCTTACTCAATGCTATTGCCGAGCTTATCGGTCCTTAAAGGATTACTGTATGAGAGTAAAAGTTGTTGGAAGGATTATTTAGAATACTAATTTTGCTGATGATCTGGCATTGATAGCGTGAAAACGAGATTCTAACAAAATTGTTACACTGCTTGAATGACAAGGTTATGGACGCTGGTATGAAAATAAACCTCGAAAGGATAATAATTCTCATGATAAGTTAGCGCCAAAACGGACTGCATATTACGATAAATGGAAGAGTAGTACAAGTAAAACAGACAGATTCTGACAGAAGATCTTCGTGACGAAACTCAAATTATAAGTCGTATAGCCAAGGTGAAACGGAAATTTGGTGACAAACAAGGTCAAGCTATTTTAGCTCTATATATTTCTGTAAATCCCGTAATCAATATCACATCTCTTGGCCTATAGTGACAGATACCATGGTTCATGTTGGTTGCTTTTCTGGACAGTTCTTACGTGCATCTTGTTAAAGTGACTTCAACATTTAGCTACCATGCCAGAAAGCAAGATGTGTAAAATTATTCTGTTGTGCTTGAATTCTGAGAGAGCCCATTTGAGACCGCTATCAACCATAATGGCATATAATCAAGGAAAATGCTAGTGTTTGCACGCTTCATGAACAACTTCCGTGAGTCTAAATAGGATATCTTCTGCTCCATGCTTCACTCAATTCTAAACACCGTAATAACACATGCACACTGGTTTATAAAGTTATAATTACCACTAACATGTGTGCAGCACTCCGTTTTATTTCTTGTTTACAATAATATATTATTATTTTGAACAGCTAACCATGCGCCACATTCCTGGCTGAATGCGAAATGAAAACCACAAGATGTCGAGCAACATTTATACTTGAGAAGAAGCATTTAATTTTTTTTATAATTTGATATAATTTATTGTAGTTTAATGGACAATTTAGAGCCTCCGTGTCTCAGGCTGCAGCACACCGGCCTCTCACCGCTGGGTTACGTGATTCAAATCCCGGTCACTCCATGTGAGATTTGTGCTTGAAAATGCGGAGGCGGGACAGGATTTTCTCCGGGTATTCCAGTTTTGCATATCATATTTCATTCCAGCAACACTCTCCAATATAATTTAATTCAATCTGTCATTCATCAATCATTGCCCAAGAGGAGTGCGACAGGCTTCGGTAGCCGGAATAGGGTGGCATGGAGAGGTGCATCAGACTGATGACCTAAGCAACGATAACGTAACCTTGACCCAATAATATATTGGTCTGGCAAAAATAGTTTCTTCTGGTGCTCTCTCACACTCCTTCCTTACGTCAGCAAAACACAAGCTTAAGTGTATATGTTGTCGCATGTCTCAAGTAGTATTCATGTATTGAGAAACTGGTCCTTACAACCCTTTGTGGTTTTCTAACGTAGAACGCTCTGCACCAGTGGTGGTATGACTCTGAACACCTTGCCATGTACACTAATAAAATGAATTGATCTATAATAATTACTGTCCTTCCTATGTCCATGCTTATAGTTTTACTTACTTTCTTCCCATCCTTTACATACTAAAATACCACGCTAAATCATTTACTTTACTGAATGAAGCCAATTTATCCTGCCCTTGCCATTATATTTCAATATGTTAAGTCCAGTTACCAATAACGCTGGTGTTTTACGACAATGCATTTTATTTATCGTCCTCTCCCCTTCTTCGAGCGTGATTTCATTACCTTCATTTTCTCCGCCAATAAATTATTGTGTTCACTGCTTCATCACAAATATTCCCTTACATATATTAACTGTTGTATATCCATCGTTGATTGGTTAGCAACGATGCCATCTAACAGAGTTGAGTGGGAGCACACGAGGCCAAGCAGTTCGTCAGTGGAATGCCATTGTTGATGAGGGGCTTAGTATATTTTAGGTGGTCGCATTTTGTTTTCTTCCAGCTCGGCTCGAGGCCTGAGCTTTCAATCTCTCACTCCCACCCACCCACTTCTGAGAAAGTAGCTGTCAGTGATCAACTTTTACTTCTCATTTTGATAGCAATCTGCATTATCGTCGTGAGGTATAGAGGCTAATAACCAAGCGGTTTTACCACTTGAATAACTATCACCATCGTCCTGTAATTGCCATTACGACTGAGCAATATTTCCAATGATTACCATTAGTAATCACCACAATAAGACGCAGTTACCTGCACATGGCAGATGCCGTCTACCCTCATCGGAGGGTCTGCCTTACAAGGGCTGCACTCGGCTAGAAATAGCCACTCAAAATTATTATTATTATTATTATTATTATTATTATTATTATTATTATTATTATTATTATTATTATTATTATTATTATTATTATAGGCTTAGTAATAAAAATCTAAATTCATGGAGATTTCCGTTATAATAGCGCGTAGGGTAAAACTCTGTCGGATACAAATGATATGAAGTTAGGCGTCAGTTGGCACCACACTGACACAACGGACAAATAGACTATTTGCGGGACAGCTCCGAGCCAGAGGTCCTGTAGCGTTCATGCCACTAACTCCGAACCATTGCCATTTGCGACTTCAGTAGTGTCAAGCTAGAGCTCATTGCAGGATGGAGTGGAGCTCTGTTATGTTCTCAGACGAGAGTCATTTCTGTCTTCGGTGCTAACGATGGGGATGGCCGTAGTTTGGCAAGAAGGACGACAAGTGAGCGCTTGGAAACAAGCTGTCTGTGCCGGCGACACACTGGATCTACACCAGGATTTATGGTCTGGGGAGCGAATTCCTTTGATATCAGGAGCATTTTCGTCCCTATCGCAATAACCTTGATAGCGGATTTGTTAGTCACACCGGTGACTGAACCGGTTGTGGCGCCACTCATTCGCAGTTGTCAACGGAGGTTTTACCTAAGTTATAGGATAACGCTCGTCGTCATACCGGTGCTGTAGTCCAACGTGCTCTGCAGAGTGTCGACAAGTTACCTTGGCCTGCAAGATCACCAGACCTTTTGCCTATTGAGCATGTATGAGGTATTATGGGACGACAAATCCAGCGTCATCCTACACCAGCATTAACACTGAGCAAGTACAAGAGGCATGCGACACCTGTACGACACCGTGGAGACTACAGCGGTGTCATTAGTGTACCACCATGTCACATGTGCCTTCTCGCGCATACTTGAGCCTGTGACCTGGAGATTTTAAACAAATCAATATGTTAAATAGAAAATTGCTCAGAATGAACTACATTCCTCTAAAGTAATGCCTTCTTGGTGTCGGGATTTAACTTTTTGTCAGTGTATTTTCGACATTTCTGTGCTTAATTGGAGGTAAAGCAAACATTGGAATGCTGACCAAATGAGGATGTTATTTGTTCAATACGGAAATCGTTAAGAGGACGGTGATATTCGGAGCCTGGTAAACAACAAATGATAAGAATGGGAGGTACTGACTAAGACTAACTTTGTGGATTAGGCATACAGCGAGTGAAGGGCTGGGGCGAATTTTCTGCTGAAATTTCAAGGAAGTGTGTCACTGTTACAACATCGTGTGGAGATTCCTTCCAATACATAATTTGTTAATGACTACTTGGGAAGGAAAGTCATAATTAATTAAATTGTTCTGGAATTCCGTTATACGCAGTTGTTTCGATTATCCCTCCATCACAGTATACCACTTTAACTGGGCTGAGTTGCTCAGACGGTTGAGGCGCTGGCCTTCTGAACCCAACTTGGCGGCTTAGATTCTGGTTCAGCCCTGAGTAATTTGAAGGGGCTGAAATACGTCGGCTTGGCACGTAACGATTCACCGGCTCCTAAACGAACTCCTGTGAGACAAACTTTCAACACCTCGGCTTCTCCGAAAACCATCAAAAATGGTTACTATGACTTGAACATACTAACATTATTATTAGTTTTATTATTCGCTAATCGGCGAACTAGTGACCATGATAAGTTCAATTATATATTTTGGCTTTTATTCAATTTTCGATTGACCCAGGTGGTTTCCATTAGCTCGCTATGTCCTTTACCGCGTTCATCCGAACACGTAGTACCATTTGTCAACTTCTCATCCCGGAATGTTCCAATGGTCACAATGTATCGTATGTGCGCGTCATCCGGTCGTGGGCTCATTTCAGCGAGGTATTTCTTGACGTTAAGGTACCCGGGAATTTATGTCTTCGGTTTCGAGTCAAAATTGTTAAAAAGGCGTTTTTTCCATTGACAGTCGTCCATCCGTCGTAAGTGACCGTAGGAGCGAGCCCTGAGTTTGCCTGTTATCATGATTATTATTTTTTTCTTTCTCAGTTAGGGTCTTCTAGAGCCCATGTGACAATTTCAATACTTCATCCTTCGTTATGCCCTCTTCTCCTTCCAATACTCCCTCATTTGCTCACTATGTCCCCTTTTCCTCTCCTCGGACAATTTGAGCCTGTTTATTTCCCTCCCGACCCTGGAATCCTCCCATTTTAACACTTCATTTCTAAATCTCTCTCTCTCTCTCTCTCTCTATTTTTGCTTCCTGATTGTATTGTTTCTTTCAACAACTTTCTTGACTTTATTAATCCAGTTTCTCGTTGACTTCATGTACCACAGATATTTTGAGATTTGTTTTGTTAACCTGTTGTCATCCATTCTGTATAAATACCCAATAAATATGAATCGCCTCTTCCGCATTGTTTCTGTTATGTTTTCTATGTTCTGGTATATTTCATATCTTTTATTTTTTATATTTGCGATAAATTTGTTTTTCTCTGCAGCAATTCTTTAATGTTCTGTTGGCTAGATCGTCCAAGAGACTGACTTATACTGCTGTATTTTTCAAATCAAAAGACCTGCACCTGGCGAGCCGAACTTGTCCTCGGACACTCCCGGCACTAAAAGTCATACGCCATTTGATTTCATTTCATTTCAGGTATTCTAAAAGTGTGGAAAAATCATCTGCAAATATCAGACTGTTTTTAACACCTTTGTTCATTCTTCCCAGTGTTATTAGTGATAGCCTGTGTTCTTTCAATTTTTCATTCGAAGTTCTTAATATTTTCTCCAGGACGCTGTTGAATACGAGTGGAGATAAACCATCAAATTTCCTTACACCTGTATTTGTTCTGAATGGTTTAGATATTCCGGCCATAAATTTTACTTTTGGTGTGGTGTTTGTTAGTATTTCACGGATTAGGTTTGCCAATTTTGTTTAACTCCGAACTCCCGGATTATTTTATCTAGGGTATTCCTATCAACAGGGCCAAAATCAAAGCCGAACCCAGTGGCACTACAGGCCTTGAAGGGTCTTGGCCTACCAAGCGACCGCTGCTCACCCCGAAGGCCGGCAGATTACGAGGTGTCGTGTGGTCAGAACGACGAATCCTTCGGGCTGTTATTCTTGCCTTTCTAGACCGTGGCCGCTATCTCACCGTCAGACAGCTCTTCAATACTAATAACGTAGGCTGAGTAAACCTGGAGCCAGCCCTCAGGTCCATGTAAAATTCCTTGACCTGGCCGGCAATCAAACCCGGGGCCTCCGGGTAAGAGGCAGGCACGCTACCCCTATACCACGTGGCAGATAACAAAGCCGAAAGCCTGTTTAAAATCTATAAATTTTACTACTATGTCTTTGGAGTTCATTAATATGTTACGGATTATGGACTTCAGGTTGAATATATATTCTGAGCGAGATCTGCCCTTTCCAAATCCACTCTTATATTCGCCCAAAAGAGTTGCTTCGAACCTGTTTGGTAAAATGGCTGAAACTATCTTCTTTTTATTCTTATTATTCTTCTTCTGCTTCTGGTTCCTCTTCTTCTGCTTCTGATTAGTATACCACTGATTGCAATTTCTGTTCCTTACACTTCTTCTGCGCTGCATTAACCGGATTCAACGCATCTCCAAGTATGCCGTTATCTACTCCTGCTTGCCTTGTTGTCGGTACTGTAACCGTTCATGACATCGTCATATGTATATAGAGACATCCTGCATAGAGAATATGCCGTTTTCCACGCAGTTCTACGTTAAATAGCCGCCAAACGAGGATATTTTTGACGGTTGCGGGACTCGAGCCGCTCGCCATAGAGTCGCGCGCCCCTCCTCTCGTTGCACGCAATTGGGAAAAAGAGGGAGTACAAGCGCTTGTAAGTGGAGTTCGCTCTTTATCTGAGCGAGAGAGCTGGAACGAGAAAGATGTCACATGACTGAGAAGTGAGGTCACGAAAGAGCCTGAAAGAAGTCGTCTCAACATATGAGACAATATCACCCCATGTATTGGCAGATGCCGCCCACCCTCATCGGAGGGTCTGCCTTACAAGGGCTGCACTCGGCTAGAAATAGCCACACGATATTTTTTTTACCCCATGTATTCCCTTAAATATCTAGTGGTACCAATGCGTAGCTTTCAACTGTTTCGATGATATTAACATTAATAACTCGGAAATATTTGATGAAAAATTTTGAGTTACGACTTCGATGAATGAGGAGATTTTATGCGGATTTATCATGCCGAGAACCATTCTACATAATCAGAATAATGGGAAGTACGCAGATAGTTGATGGTGAAGCCAGATGCCCGACTCTGAGAGGACCGGGAAAACTTAAAAATCCTAGGTGTCAGGCTCCACCTACTGAGAATTGATACTGACGCTTTGATGATTGCAGACGAACCCGCGAAGAACTAGGAACGAAAATTGATCAGTGGAAAGAAGGATGTACAGGTTTCATTTTGATATCAAATTCAACTTTTAAATATAGCTTCCAACGGACCGTTGTTCGACAAGGGGGCGTGGTCTGACTCCCCCACCAAAAAATAAGGCTTCTCACTATAAAAGCGAGTGGCAAGAAGGCAGTATACGCAGTATATCCAGTGCATTCGTTCTAATCAGAAGACCCATTCTTTAGTAAATATTCAGTTTCAGTACTCAATGTTTCACATTGTGGAGGTTCTTATTGAACAGTATTGTGTAGTGGTAAATGACAACACATAGTGAGTGACAGTGCGCTGAGTACCAAATATTCGTTACGTCTTTAATTCAGTTCGCTATGACCCGTATGTGATAAAAACATTTACTTCGATTATGTGTCAGAGCGGCATGAGATCGTAAAAAAAAAGGTGGTCGATTGAAGTGAATTATTACGTGTGCAGTTACGAACTTGATCTGAGTGAGTGTAGTGGATTGTGCCTAATCATACGAGTTATATAAATGAGGTTAAATAAAGGAAGTAATTAAATACAAGGATAGTTCTAAAGCAGTGTTACAGTAAGGCTTGAACCTACAATAACAGTGAGTGGCTTATTAGCTATCATTTCAGTAGATCGGGCGGCACCCTCCGTATTCTCTCAAGCGTGGTGAGTTGTATATCGTATCAACGATTAGTGAAATGGAGTGGGTCGACTAATGACCAGTAAAAAAATATTAATACCTAACAGTCATATCCTGTGATGGTGACCGGCTAGTGTGTGATGCTCCGAGATTAAATTACTTGTGGAGAACTGGAGTATGCAAATGAAAGTATCGATATCGGGCTACAGGACAAATACCGATATAGGGCTAGGGTACTTGAGTTTATAAGTAGCCTTAGTCATAACTGAGTTATAATGCATGACATAATTAATGCATTTATGACAAATTAGTTCTTCCTCATTTGTCTCCGAGAGCGCCGGGTTTGAAGACGTCTTGTGAGCAGTCCGCCGTATGGTTACGCCAACGCAGCTTTGATATTCGAGAGCCTCCGACGCCGGACGAGGATTCAACCAACATGCAGGCGAATCGACAGAGAACGATTCTGGGAGCCACCGCAAGTGAAGGCATGCTGATGGCAGCTTAAATACATGGCTGTACCTCCTGAGGAAAGGAGATGGCCGATATCTGAGTGCTATGTACAAGTTTTTTGAACATATGAGCATGATAGTTAGTCACAGTAACGTAAATATGTAGCGCGCATGTAAATATTCTGAATTATATTTGGCCATAACGGTGCTTTAGAGGGATTATAGGTTTTTGTAAGATTTTTTCTGTGAGATTTTCTTCGTGGTGTTGAACAACTTATTTCATTCATTATGGGGAAATATTGCATGATAGTTATAAGAACCTAGCCTAATTTATAGGTGACGTGACGTTATGTAAAGGGATAAAATTTCGTAGTATGATCCAGTCGTCCTGTAGTTACAATTAAATGCTATGATTCATCATAAGAGTTTCCGATTATTCATTCTTGATTGCACGTCACATAATGGTAGAAACTCCTCCTGTCTAGATTTAAGACTGCAAACTCCACGACAACAAAGGTCAACTGTGGGGGTGTAAGTGAATTATGTAGATCGCGATTAGCCGTAAATTTTTTCCCTCTTTTAAGGTTATGATCTTCTATTTAAAGATGCATATTCTCGGGATATGAGGAATAAGAAGACGGAACCTGATATTTTAGTTCGTAATTTGGAGAGTGTAGTGGTGTTAAATATATGAGTTCCCCTGCTGAATATGTATAATTAGGGCGATGTAGAATGCCGCCTTGAGAATAAGATAATTGAGGCCAAATGTAGGCTGGTATATGATGTTACGCTGATAAAGTTAATGAGTTGAAGAAAGATATTGTATTTGTGATGATATGAATGTTTAAGAACAGGAGGTAAAGTATGAGTCTTTGCCTTGCGGAGAAAAACAAAAAAGAACGAGCGGGCCGACCCGTCTGACAGTTTTATAAGGGAATGGTCAGGGGAAGCTCTAGCGAAGTTTGTTTGCCACTTTGTGAAGGGAGACCCATTTGGTTCGCTCTTTTCTCCCTCTAGTACTACGGAGACATGCATTAAGAAAACGACATCTTCGTATAGATCATAGATGTGAAAAATGAATGATATCCTCCCACCTTTCTATTATTTTGGTTTATTAAAGTAAGAAAACGCTATAGGGTTTTCAGGTTGTGACCCCCCCCCAACATGTCGAAATCCCTGGGTTCAAGTCCCAGATTCTGGCAAGGACTGTTGCCAGTCAGTGGCAAATGAGATGCATCGTGCCAAGATCTTGTTCTCTGCGTGGAAATGCAATGCAGAGCGTTATGTTATTTCTTCTAGTGAGTGTTTAAAATGTATCATATGTTGTAAGATATTGGTTGCTGATTGCTATATGCACTATTTATAGGAAAATAGTTGAAATGTCATATGTTAATATTAGTGTATAGATAATCCCAGTGAAGCAGACGTTATGAAGGAGTTGGCGTACACGGAGACAATGTAGACAATGTGACATAACTATTGTGACCGTTCATCACCATGCCATAAGCATATTAGGAGGTTTAGTTAATCATATATGCCGTTTTTCGCAACATTCTATGACATATAATGTAGTAATTAACAGTCCACATACCGAACTGAGATGTGATTTGCGATATCCTAGCCCGAAGGGAGCAGTTTTCTGCGCTGTAACGAGAAAGGGATAACGTAGTACTGCTGAACCTTGAAATCGCGCTCTCTTTTCGTGTGAGCGAGTTGGAAGGATGACGCTACGCGTGGAAATGCAGGTTGTCGAAGAGTGGGCTGAGTTAAGGTGTGTTAACCCCTGAGAAACAAACGTCCTCTACTAATCCAACACCGCATTCATTGGTGCCACTTCACCATAATGTATTAAAAATAGGGAGAAGAAGAACACCTTCATCAGAAATAATTTTTGTAAATTCATGAGTCAGGTCTCATTCGAACCAATGTATTTAATGCTAATTGTTGTTGCATTTAAATGCAATACTTTAATGGTGGATTGGTAATGACGCTTGTCATACAGCAGGACGCAGATTAAAGATGACTGCTGAAATCTGACAACGTGTGGAAAAAAGTGGGAGATCTTGCGTGATGAACCATGACGCGTGATTTTCTAAAAGAACGCTTTTGAGATTGTGAATGACCCACTGATCGCTTTAGTTTTATATGAGATCAGTAGAAAGTAGAGGTCACAAGCTATAATTTGAGTGTTTTCACGTCGCTGAAAGATTCCGATTACCGGACCTTCAAATTCAGTAGGGGCATAATTTACCTCCCGCCTGATCATTTTGTCCGGAGGCTATAAGTAGAGCCAGGACCTAGCTACAGTATCCCATTGTCATTTGTGTAGCTGCAGTACTAACACGTTAGGAGTTAACTTGGATATCACTTTATCAAGTGTTGTGACATAGAAGAAAAACACATCAGTGCGATGTAAAATATCGCGAAATAAGCCGTGTGGTACCAGAAAATGTACAGTATTGGTGAACAGAAGCCTTATCTCAACATTCAATATTTTAAATAAGAACAACAGTCAGTTGCGGCTCATGATGCAATAGCCAGTGAAGGGGCAAACGCGTCGGGTTGTTTAGAAGTAGTGAGACAGTTAATTACGTTCAGTAATTAGCAATAACCGATCCAAAGCATTTTACGAGTTAGTGAAGTTCAGTAAAATTAAAGAATTATTCCAGACAAAATTAGCTTTTGCATACTCCAGGGACACTCGTGGAGATAGACTGTGTGATTAATGTGGAAATGAATAGTGATTTCTACAAACTTGCCATTATGTGCATTAATCTATTAAAAGATAGTAGTGGATTTTATCATCAGTAGATTCCTTTGAAAGTACACAAACAGTGCTCAATAACTGATTTCTCATTTTTCCTGTATGTTCGTGAGTGGTCGTCGAACCCCGAGGTCTGAAGCCTATAAGAATCGCGCCTAAGTGACTGAAGTTATTTCTACAGGAAACGCCCAGTGACTTAACTAAGAAGACCACAGTTCGAGACATGGATCGTGGTAGTACGATGAGGAACCAAGGATTATCAAAGAGAAGACCGCTCATCATGGCGGAGTAAAAATCTAAGATGTACTGAGCCGTATCCTACCGGCCCATAATAATAATTGAAATATTATTTGACCAAACATGTGAAATTTATTCAGAAAAGTTACAGTCTTAACATGTTAAAGCATTGTACCCTAAGGTAGTTGATACCGGATGTTGAGCAAGACAGTGGTTCGCTGGATGTTGCTTCATATTTCCGTATGACCGTGAGAAAGGATAGCGTACCCAAGCGTTGGCAAGGATCGACACGTGTATTAGATGCTGACCAAGCAAGATATTTCAGCCAATGGGAACTTAATGATTTGGCAAACCTGGAGGCTACACCGCGCCAAATATTAATTCCATGATGACCAACGTGCTCTGTGGATAAAGTTAGTTTCTGTAAGAGATCGGTTTTCCACAGTTTCTGAAGTCAGATATATTTGCAAATGTATTATATAAATTGGTGGAAGAGATTTGCTCGTGTTTGAGCTGTGTTTTGTAAATATATTACAATAAGTATTATGTCATCATACATGACGAACTCTCTGATTGGTGGTTGGTTCAGACACCCGGGAACCCCAACATTATTAGCGTCACCAAAGCCTCCTCAGTAACCCTTAGCTCTGGAGAGCGTCATTCTGTAGTAAGGATTTGAGCAGTACGGTTGTACTAACTTTGGACTCTGTAGTAAAAGTTTGCACAGTGCGGATGTATTAACTTTGTGACTGGCGTTATTTCAGTAATAGTAACTGGTTATCATTGATACTGTAAATTGTGCAGTCGCAATATTTACTGTACTTCAGTAAATGAAATAGTACAATTTTGGCAGAGTTTACTTTCAAGTGATAAAGACGGTGTTCAGTAACCGCTGAGTAACAAGTGTGGTGGAAACGTGCTATTGTTTTACTATTTCGCGACGGGCGCGTATTCGCGTGGAACTTCCGTACCGAACCGTGGGCTGCTTTAAAAACTGTGTTTTACCCTTTAAGTGAAGTGTGTTATATATATGTGAATCAGTGTGTTAGCTGATCTGGTAAAAGAAAGGGTATCTCGGCTCGCAGCATTAAGCAGTGAAGAGGTTATCAATAATAGTCTTCTGTGTTCCAGTGAATTATTTTCCAGCAAGATGATGGATACACCTGCAGAGGAAGGAAGTGCATTCCCACATGTTAATGCTGTGATTAACATGGAGTAAACACAAAAGCAGTGGGGATGTAAGCTGCTATCCTGGTTTCCCGAGAGTCACGTAGAATGTAAAGTAAGACGCATGTATTATTTACCGCATGATATGTAAGTTATGTTAAGGTACTAGGGCAGTGTAGATAGAATTTTAATTTTCATATAAAGTAAGCCTGACGGCATGTGTTTGTTTAATTTTGTTACTATGATAGATTCGGATACGAGATTAATGCATGTTTATTTTATTTTCATTTTGCTTTATGAGTAGATGTTTGGGAAAATGAGGGATTGATAGGATCAGTTATTGTCGTAAATATAGTACTTAGTGTAGGATATTCCGAGTTTTCCTTAAATATAGGCTAGAAGGGCTAGATCGACAGGTTCATTTTATATTACGTCAAACACGTATCAATTCATTTTAATTCGGTTATTCAGAGAGACAGGTATAGCTATTTTGCATGATGCATGGTTTTACAGAAGCTGCCAGAAGGAGCTGCAGAACGTCGTTGTTAAATTAAGATCTTTGAAGTTAAGTTGGATTCTGTTTGCCTGATGGTCTGCCAAGGACTCGAACTGAGTCTCATTATGTGGAAAGGCCAGTGGGATTCATGAGGAATAATGAGATAATAATTGCATGCTGAATTATAATGTATTGGTGCAGGCTGATGGTATGCCTGACAAGATAGAGTATTATGCAGATGTGTGTGCCTGCTTAATGTCTTCTGAGTATATTGTGATCAGAATGGACAGTGTTAATTCCAGACTATTGAGTCTGATGTTGTTAAATGGCCCAAGCATGCCAAGAAGGAATAAATATACGGGAGTTTCCGTGTAGTTGATGATGGGCGTTATCTCATGGCAAGCAGATTCCTGGCCTGTGTTATCGGTATGTGTGAAAGAGACAGTATTTCCTTACGGCGGCCTCGGGAGACAAAATCCAATCTTTAGCGTAGTGGAGTTCAATATTTCTTTACAGCTCGTAATCTACCCGGAAGTACATGACGGATGACCGCGCTGTTGAGCGCTCAAACGCAGCAGAAGGAGGCAATGTTGCCCATTGCTTTCTTCATGATATCAAGGATTATTTATATGTTTTTCTCTTACAGGATGGTTTTACCTTATTATTTATGATTGTATACCCTGTCTCGTTGTTTTTTAAAGGGAACAGCCCGAGTGCTGAAGTATTGTTGGTTTATCTAGTTCTGTCTAGATCTTTTGTAGTGAACCGGGATTCACATTAGAAGCAGTGTAGCATTTAAGACTTTACTCGATATCCGATGTACATATATGTTTAGTTTGATTATTTGAATTGCTGTAAATATAGTGTAGGATTTGCCCCTAGTATTTTGCATACCTTACATAGCGTCCGGTGCGTCTTAATTATTTTTCTTTCCGTTGTAATTTTTCTTATAATGTAACTTTTATTTTACGGAAATAGTTTGACGACTCTCGGGAGTAACTTAGTTTTGAAACCGTATCGTTGGGATGCGATAGTGTGAAATTCCATACGGAAATACCAAATGGCAGTGTTTGCGTACACTTGTTGCCATATAACATAAACATTGGACTATAAGAAGAAATTTAGTCGTGATTTTTATAAATGTTCTTTGTTGAACTTGTTTTTCCTTTAAATGTCAGATTTGTATTATTGTTCAATTAACGTTTCTGATTTCGAATTATTTTTACACTTTGAGTTTATTTTTCTTTTACAAAATGTTTATTTTTCTTGATTCAATTTATTTTCGTGTGATTTGATCGGGGATATTTGTTAATAAATCCATCTTACCCCCTATGATTGTTTCTCATTCGTGTTATACCTCCATTTCCTGTCATTGTTTGATATTTTAGTGTAGAACTTCGACTTTTTATCCTGACCCAATCGACAACCAACCCACACTCTGCCCAACCCTGAGTTAGTCGGATGTTCATACAGGAATGGAGGCATCGTCCTGGAGGGTATTTACCCCTGGGTACGGTACAGTACCTCGAGGCGAGGGCAAACCATACCCAGTATTTGATAAGTACAATCCATTTGAATATATTAAACCACGAGATTTGCATGCCAGTAGCAATTTTTACTTTGTAAATATTAAAATGTATGATTAACAATTTTAAATGTAGGCAACACTACGCGCGTGACTGGGAAAAGGTTTATTATTTTAGTTAGGATTTTCAAGTGATTTAAGAATAACCATTGACATTTAGCAGGCTTATTTGCATGAATTATTATATAGATCCCATAAATTCATAGTGTATATAAGCACATATTTGGGAAGAATAGCGATTTAGCTAAACTTATAAGTTCATCGTAATGTTATTATCTGGTAAATATTTTCATAGTAGTTTGAATATAAGCTATATGTTTGCTTCAAGGTGATTCAGGTATTATAAATCCCGTATGATAATAGATGATCACTGAAGATGTCTCAAACCGAGGTATTTTGCGAATTATATAGATATGCGAGAAGAATTAAATAACCTGTAAGAACGGAGACTTCTCTGTAAATTAATGGAACGGATTTGAGATGCGGTGGTATGATATGGAAGGGTGAAGCTGTAACATGTTATGTTGGAATGATAAAGGATAATAATTATTATGGCTGTTTTGATATATTGAATTGGGCTGAATATATAGCCAAATAATGAATAATAGGAAGTAATGGCTCTCAAATGAATGCGTACTTGAGAACAAGCCGAGATGATATATAAAAGGAAGAAAGAAAGAAAGAAAGAAAGAAAGAAAGAAAGAAAGAAACGACGAGTTCAATGTGTTTTTGTAGCCACGGAGCTGGATACACAGCTGTTTTCATGATTGACAGTTTTACTACGTGCGACTTAGGGTCGAGGAAGATTCCGTAGTCCCCAGCAAAGCTTAAGGTTTACTTGCGAGATCCTTTTCATTCGCCAGACCAGTCTCAATTCCATTCTAATGATACGTTATGAGTAATGCGGATAATTTTCTGATTTTGTGAAGGATAGATCCCTTCCCATGTTTATGCATTTAATTAGCTCGTGATTGGAGTTTTACATTTTTTACCTTGGAAGCTGGAGTACTTGAGTTCGACCCATGTTGGAGCGAAGAATTTAACCAGATACTATGGCTTGGTTAAGCCATAATCTTCGAGGTGTATTGTATGATATATGTTTGATATTTTTTAATGTAATGTGTTTATGTGTTTTATTGTTTCCCAAAGTGTTTTATGGTGATGGGTTCGATTCCAGCGTTGGCTGATTTTTCTTTGAATATAATTTGTTAGGTAAACCCATGATACACGTATGTGTTCAGTGTAAATATATAATTGTCGTGGTCAAATGGACCACGTGTTTGATATACGGCGATGCAATCTCGTGTTTTAAAGGAAACGTACTTAGGGGAATATATACTTTCTACAACAATGATAATTAACCAAATGATTTGAGGTAAGCCGAGGAACAACTACAACTATGAATAAACTGCAAGGACACGAAAGCATACTATATATATAATTTTTGCATTATTCTTGACTGTTTCTTGTTCATGTGTTGTAGTATGGCACCATCTCGTGTGATTTTATCAGTATAATAAAATGTTTAGCAAATAATATTTCAACGATGATTCTTCTCATTTAATAACATTAGTGTATTCCTCTCACATTATAGAGAATCCTACTTTCGTTATATTTTATGTAGTGCCTATTTTCTTTTTCGAACATTCCATTGCCCGTATGCTTTATGAGTTCAGCCGGTGATGCAATGAAAGTAGGGAGGACGAGACTTCAAACCTGGTAAGTGACTTCTGGAGGTTCTCATCCAACAATTCCATCTATACAACTGTTTGTAAAACCAAATTGTGTAATAGCTGCCCTAAATTACCCAGTATGGGTACACTATCATGTGTTTAAAATGCGCTCAGGAATTTGTGGTAAACCTCAATTAACATGATCTCAGGATATTGTGATAAAGAAATTGAAGGATAAATAGATTGAAATAATTCATGCCGTGAAGGAGACATGCCTTTAGGAAAGATATGTGTATAGTGTTGTGATAGGATAAGTTTATATAATAAGTTTTTCTGTGTGTTAAATGGCTCTGAAAGGGGACGTCCTTTCAATGTATTTTCAGTGATTTGAAGGTTATAAGGTGATAGATGCGTATCTGAGATAGATAGAAAGAGACATCCAAAGCTCAAACCTAATTTATGAATATAATGTATTGCACAGATATAAATGCTTCGACATATCTTTATGTATCGCATTATACAAGTGTTTCCTTAGCTGATTAAAAATGTTTGTGCTAAAATAGATGATTTTCCTTCTCATTTAGTAGTATTTTCGTATTCCTCTGATATCCGAGGCTCTTTCCCCCTGCTTAGAATTAAATAGCTTAAGCCCCTTTCCGGACATACCACGTACATAAGCTCATGAGCCGCCCGAGGAAAGACTCAAGTAGGGGTGATGGACTTCGATTCCAGGGACTGTTCGAGGGTCTCGTCAAATAAATCTTTTCAGCCACTTCATAAGCCAATTAAGGTAAATTATTATGCACTGGAAACCTGGACAAGTGCAGTACCGAGGTGTGAACTGCCAACTACTTCTTACCTTCCTTATTACCTCCTGCTTTCCTGATTTCCCGATATCACTGTACCCTAGTTTTCTTTCTTCCACACACCTTCCCCGAGTCCTCCATGACGAGAGCTTCAACTCTATTCAATTCATTACACTCCCTCCGATTCCTAGTCCACCTTATATTCGCTGACGTCTCCAGAATCTACTTCATCCTCTCTTTTCTCCCTCTCATGACCCTGTTTCACATCTCTCTTCATATCTTCTACTCTACCTTTCCCTTTCATGATTTTAGCTTTCCTCTTACCTCCCCCCTCTGTAACACTCCCCTGTGCTGTTCTACCTGCAGCGACTCATTCTGAGTCCTCACCGATATCTCTTTTGAAGTCTGCCCTCAACTAAAACTCTTAGCCCTCAATTTCCTTTCACTTAAAGAAACAGTTGCCCACATGTCATCCACAACACCCCCGACCCCGAACCCCTTCTTTCCTCACTCTTTTGTATCCGTACCGAATACCGTAGATTGTTTTAGAGATACCTACCCTCATTCGTATCCTCCGTTGGACTGCTCATTGTGCCCCTCAAACTCTCTAATGTTACTTCTACTCTTTTGCCTAAAAGTTATACCTTTTATCAGAAATTCTTATGTGCGAAACATTTATTTTGCCAGTGATCACTGTCATTTGTTAACGAAAAGCAGAAGATTATAGTGGTTTCCTACATTTTTAACAGAACTTCATGATCGAAGTATTTATTTCGGCTGTAATATCTGTCATCAAAAGCACATGTGTATATTTTAACAGAATTTGTAATGGGAAAAAAATCAAGCGATCGTTCATCAAGCAATAAAACTAATCATCAGTATAAAATATGCAGGATTTTACAATCATCGTAGGGATATGATTATCTTTGTTACCTGGAAATACAGTACGTATTTATTGATAAGAAATGATCACATGTGTCCATTTCTTTTCGCGCTATTACTCAACAACAATACAGTGAAACACATACATATACAGGGTGAAGCGAAATTTGCGCACTCGGGCGTCGCAGCGCGACTCCTCACATGCCAGCAATAAAAAATGTCTCCCACAAAAGTTCGTCCTGCGAGTATATCCGGGAGAAAAAGGACGTGAAGAGTGGCAATCTGGCAACACTGTAACCAAATGTTGGGTAACTATCACTGTCAACACACATTAGCCGTGCTGTACAGGTGGTGCACGGGATAGAGTTTTGGGTTAGCATGCAGGAAGTCGAGGGGTCGATCCTGGTTTGAGGCGTATGTTTTTTATTTCGTAAATGTAGTCCAGGTGGCATAGTATCTGGCATCTTAATCGTCAGCAGCGATTGAGGCGGATCCTCTATAAACCAATTGCACTTACATACTACGATCCTAGAACTGCATGAACATTCGTTTTCATTGGTCAGCTTTGAAAGACGACCTTTCCACCTCGTGGGCGTGAATTTATTGCACCACTTCATCTACTAGATGCGTTACAACGTGTTCAGCGTTACTAAATTTTGTATATGTAGGATACATGTGACCTAAGAAATGGTGTCTTACTGTATTACAGTATGTAATGTCCGATGGAAATAAGCAAATAAGAAAGTGCGCCTCAACCCAGGATCAAACCTTCGACCTCTTGCATGCTAACTCGAAACTCTATCCAGTGCACTAACTGTTTAGCACTACGAGTACGTGGTGACAGAGGTAGTTACCCAACATGTGGTTACAGTGTTGTCAGATTGCAACTCTTCAAAAAACGCCCGAGTGCGCGAATTTCGCTTCACCATGTATAAGCAGTAGGGCTAGTGTGCAAGTTAAAAAAGAGAATTCAGTCTGTGTAGGTTTGCCAAACACAGTCACAACTATACGAGATGGAAAATTGTAAATATTCTCTTTGACCTCAAGAGCACCATTCACGGAGTCAATAAAGCCGGGATGAGGTCTAAGCAGACAATGAATCCTGAAAAGACTGTTTTACTTTACAAATCTACCATGTCTACAAGACTAAGGGATATCTATTTATTTCTCTGCTATCCACGACCATGATAATCAAGGATTGTGCTTCACGGCTTATGCGACTATTTGTTCGTGCTGAAGTGGAAGGATAACTGGGCTGTCCATACTCCACCTGGTGGAAGTTAAATTACATTCATCATGATAGTCCACAGTCCTTCATTAACTGATCCTATGGAGGTTATCTAATTAGTAGGCCCTGAGAATGAGCATCTGCCCATATTACGGTCCGAAAAGCGTAATGAAGATTAGCAAACCGTGAATCAGTTCTTGGTATATATCTGTTCGCTCATGACAGCCTTCCAAGTATGATGAACAGTGTTAGACGTGGCAAGTTATACTTAAGGAAATTACCTATTTCCTTTTTCTCTCGGCTCTGTTGATGTAATAACTTCTCACTTATCTACGACCTGTATTATCTTTCCTTCGTGGGTCGTGCTTCCGTACAATTACATGTCAAACGTTAAGCTACAAATCTGATTTTATTTACTAATTTTTAAGTCGATATGTTTCGGCAACTTAACAAAAAACACAGTAACTACGGCATATACTATTGTTATTAATTCCAGGAACGCGATGGGAAATGCAGCTATATCTGGGTGAACACTCTGTGACATTAGCCTGCCAGGATATAATGATACGAGCTGAGGCCATGGTTTGAGCCACTTTCATTCTTAAGTCGTCCTGAGGTGATGGCACCAATTAACACTAAGTTTCGTACTGCCATCCGTGACTTTTGACATGTGTTTATCAAGATCTCTGACTGTCAATTTGTAGTTCACTTTCATGAACACCCCTTCACTCCTGCACACTCACAAGCACGCAAGACCTATGCTGCCTTCAATTACCCTGCGACATAGCGAACATCAAGAACGAAATATGAACCAGATTGTTGCCGTTCTTGTTGAGTAACATCGCACTACTGTAAGTGATCATTACCACCGGAATATTTCCCAATTACGATGTATTTGATAATAATAATGCCAACGGCCGTACCCGTGTTGCAACACCGGATCCCGTGAGATCTCCGAAGTTAAGCAACATAGGGTGTGGACAAGATTTGGATGGGTTACCACGCGCTGTTGGTGGGAATGGAGGAGCGGAAAGGAACTGGTCACCCTACCGTACGTAAACTCCGGCTCAGGCACACCTCTGCGGAGGTTCGAACCTGCCTTCGGGCAGAATACACCCTTACTTTAACTTGTTAATAATAATAATAATAATAATAATAATAATAATAATAATAATAATAATAATAATGTTGCGTGATTTGACGAGTTTCTCCGGTGTATCACACTTTCCAGAAATCTTCTTCCTGAAGGTTTTTCTTTCCTGTATACCTCCCTCCTGGATTCCCACTTCTTCAATCAATAAATCAAATCAATACTGATCTGCATTTAGGGCAGTTTTTTCTAGCCTTTTCTTAAATGATTTGGAAATTTATTGAACATCTCCCTTGGCAAGTTATTCAAATCCCTAACTCCCCTTCCTATAAATTAATATTTGCCCCAATTTGTCCTCTTCTAAGTTCTTGTGAACCTCCATTTAAGGGTGCTTTCCATTTCTTTGTAGACTAAGTATCCTGTGTGCCAGTCTCTTTGGAATCATCCTCTTAATATGTCCATAAAATGATAGTCTTCTTTTTCCTTCTTTTCTTCGTTACATACTATTTAGTACATACATGACTTCTTCTTCTTCTGCTGCTCCTGCTCCTGCTGTATTATTATTGTTATTATTAAAAGTGATGTCCAAAATACAAGAACAAAATGTTGGGTACCATAAGTTGTATGTAGAAGAACAATGGATTGAAAGTGAGTGTGATGGATGATACTCATACGCCATTTAATTTCTGTTATTTCCTCTATAACCTCATTGGACAACGCGGTGGGTATACCGTGACTTCGAGGGGGAGATCGAGACGTACTGTACCTTAAGGACGTCAGTGAAGGATGAATGGTGAACACTTGTGGAGGAGACAAAAAGCCTTTATGTTTTAAATGGCCGTAGTTTTAATTGTAATAACTTTGTAACCCAGAACAAAGTACTTAAGACACCTATGACATCAGTAAATGAAGTTTCTTGTAAAGTACATCAGGTAATGTATCACAGTTAACCCTTAAATGCGAAATTCATTATTTCGTTCAAATATGTTGGTTTTTCATTCTAGATCATCATCATCATCATCATCTGTTTACCCTCCAGGTTCGGTTTTTCCCTCGGACTTAGCGAGGGATCCTACCTCTACCGCCTCAAGGGCAGTGTCCTGGAGCTTCAGACTCTTGGTCGGGGGATACAACTGGGGAGTATGACCAGTACCTCGCCCAGGCGGCCTCACCTGCTATGCTGAACAGGGGCCTTGTGGAGGGATGGGAAGAATGGAAGGGATAGGCAAGGTAGAGGGAAGGAAGCGGCCGTGGCCTTAAGTTAGGTACCATCCCGGCATTCGCCTGGAGGAGAAGTGGGAAACCACGGAAAACCACTTCCAGGATGGCTGAGGTGGGAATCGAACCCACCTCTACTCAGTTGACCTCCCGAGGCTGAGTGGACCCCGTTCCAGCTCTCGTACCACTTTTCAAATTTCGTGGCAGAGCCGGGAATCGAACCCGGGCCTCCGGGGGTGGCAGCTAATCACGCTAACCACTACACCACAGAGGCGGACTTCATTCTAGATGCAATACATTATTATCAGAAAACTTACAATTTTTTTAAATATTGTATTTATTTGTATCAGTAAAAATGTTAAAGAGATTTGAATGTTTTAGGTTAGCAAGAAAAATAATATAATAAAAATTGTACATTCTTAATACAATAGCGACATCTAGCGAGTTCGTCTGGAAGTAAATGCATACTTGTATAAGTGTAAAGTAGATATAACAAGCAAGGAAATTCTCCTTTGCACAAATGCAATGCTGTGCATTTAAGCAGCCACGTAAGTAGATAAGTGAAATAAATGCAATTGCCAATAAACTCTTCAGGTTTCGTTCGCATATTCTCCCATTCGAAGCTCTAATTGCAACAGCAAAAACCGAGAGAATAGCTACTGCCATGATTAACGGTATCGTATTAAATTTGTAGAGGCCCCTAATCTCCTGCATTGTGTCATAAATCAGATCTACCAGCTGTGCGTATATCCCGTAATCAAAATTTCATAATTATTCAGTTGGTGCACGCACAAAGTTGTTATAATTTCAATTAACGGTACAATAATTATTTTGAGGCCATCATCCAACGCTATTCCATTTGTAAAATAATTTCCCACAGTATTATAAGATAACATTAAAGGTCATAGTGCCATGAGCTTGGGAACGCCAGATGGCGCGTACGCTAAAGTATTTAATGCATCTCAGTTACACGGTAATGAGTTCGCTTTAACCAGCATGACAAAGTTTCTGCCAATAATAGGCCGCATACAGAATATTTTTAAATGTAAATCGCTGTAATTCGTGAAGTTGATTGAATGTGTGCTAAATATGATCAATGTAAATTGCCGCTGTGTTTTACCGCAGAGTGGCTGTCGGCTGGAAAGGTACCGCCATGTATGGAAAATGGCAGCCTCCTCTTGGAAAGTTGAAAAGCCTGTCATCGCGTGAATTAAGTACTCCTTTCAGCTGCTAGTAGGAAGTCGGTTTACTTTGTTTTTTCTCGATTCAGTAAGAGGCTAAGGGCACTGTAACTCTCAGTTACATTCATATATGTGTTTGTGACGCGCCTGATAACCAGTTACGTTGTTTTGGTGTAACTTACCGGGCGAGTTGGTCGTGCGGTTAGAGGCGCGCGGCTGTGAGCTTGCATCCGAGAGATAGTGGGTTCGAATGCCACTGTCGGCAGCCCTGTAGATGGTTTTCCGTGGTTTCCCATTTTCACACCAGGCAAATGCTGGGGCTGTACATTAATTAAGGCCACGGCCGCTTCCTTCCAACTCCTAACCCTTTCCTATCCCATTATCGCCATAAGACCTATCTGTGTCGGTGCGACGTAAATCCACTACCAGAACAAAAAACTTGGTGTTATTTTCATTGTCCGGTGGTTTGTAGACATACGATAGGCTTCTATTGCAAGGGTTAGCCAGAGGCAAAATGGCGCTATTAACGGTTAGATCAGGCTTAGTTTTTCATCTTTTAACACGGTATTTATGACATTTTAGGCAAATAGATTTTTTCCTAAATCAAACTAGTTGTAGTTTTACAATACGGGACGCCCGAACCACAAGGATGTAAGTTTTCATTTCAAGAATCCATTGTGCGTTAGCCATGGTTTGAGCCGTGGCCACCTAGATGGGAATCCCCCATCAAGTCCCAAGAGAGATATTTTAAATTAATTTTTATAATAGGGTTTAGTCTGCCATTGAAATAAAACTGGAATTTTCTTCTAATTTGTTAGAACCAAATAATTCAGTTCACTCACAGTTGATTGAATGACAACACTGAACTAAGGGCAACAAGGAGGACCCTGAATCAGCAACAATATATTTCAAACCCTATCTTAGAGCAACAATGAATGCTTCTCCGTACAGGCCATGAAAGGCCCTTGGAGGGGTGGAAGATAAAGACTTTCGCCATCCGTAGAGTTGTTAGCTCTACGCCCTGCAACCTTTGCCCCCAGGAATTAACCTCGTACTCATTTTCGGTGTAGGCTGAGTGAACCTCACGGCCATGTGCACCCCCGGAATTGTAAAAGTGGTTTCTTGAATTATATGACTTCCTGACGGGGAATCGAACCCACATCCTTCCGGTTGACCCGAGCTCGCCTTTACCGCCTCGGCCAGGGAACTTTATGAAGTTTTAATGTGCTCGTTGATCGCTATAAAACTGTTCCATTCTTGTGACGGCGTATTACGACATGAAGCGCTGCACTGATTATGTATAGTGTCCGCCTCTGTGGTGTAGTGGTTAGTGTGATTAGATGCCACCCCCGGAGGACCGAGTTCGATTCCCGGCTCTGCCACGGAATTTAAAAAGTGGTACGAGGGCTGGAACGGGGTCCACTCAGCCTCGGAAGGTGAACTGAGTAGAGATGGGTTCGATTCCCACCTCAGCCATCCTGGAAGTATTTTTCCGTGTTTTCCCAATTCTCCTCCAGGCCAATGACGGGATGGTTCCTAACTGATGTCCACGGCCACTTCCTTCCCTCTTTCTTGTCTATTCCTTCCAATTACCCCACAACGCCCCTGTTAAGCATGGCAGGTGAGGCTGCCTGGGCGAGTTACTGGTCATCCTCCATAGTTGTATCCCCCAACCCAGAGTCTAAGGCTCCAGGACACTGCCCTTGAGGCGATAGAGGTGGGATCCCTCACTGAGTCCGAGGGAAAACTGACCCTGGAGTGTAAACAAATAAAGAAGAAGAAGAAGAAGAAGAATATATAGTGGAAGGTCAGAGGAGAGGGATTTCGCGAAAGTTAAAACTTTTCAGCTTCTTCACTCTGTGCTCAGCCATTCAGTACTAAATAAACATATCTGATGGGATAATCGCATTGTATGTCCTGGTATATCACACTGAAAATACAACTTTGTGATGTATTCATGGAAAAACAACGGGTTATTTTCGACTTGAAGTGCACATTTCCCTATTTTACCCTTGAAGTCATTTATCCCACTGGAGGGCACAGTATGAGAAGGAACGGTCAGCGTATTACATGGAAAGTTCCTGACGTATTCTCAAAGAATGAATGAATGAATGAATGAATGAATGAATGAGTGAATGAATGAATGAATGAATGAATGAATGAATTAATCAATCAATCAATCAATCAATCAATCAATCAATCAATCAATCAATCAATCAAACAATCAATCAATCAAACACCAGTGATTTGCATTTAGGGCATTTGCCCAGGTGAGAGTTTCCATTTCTGCTGTTTTCCTAGTCTTTTCTTAAATGATTAAAAAGAATTTGGAAATTTATTGGGCATCTCTCTTGGTGAATTATTGCAATCTCTAACCCCTCTTCTTATAAACTATTATTTGCCCCAATTTGTCCTCTTTAATTCCAACTTTATCTTCATGTTGTGATCCACCCCACTATCGAAAGCTCCGCTGAAGCTTATTCGTCTACAAATGTCATTCCACGCCATCTCTCCACGTACAGCTCGGAACATACCACTTGCCGGGCTGAGTGGCTCAGACGGTTGAGGCGCTGGCCTTCTGATCGCAACGTAGCAGATTCATCATGGCTCAGTCCAGTGGTATTTGAAGGTGCCAAAATACATCAGCCTCGTGTCGGTAGATTTACTGGCACGTAAAAGAAATCATGCGGGGCTAAGTGCAAACGTAGTCAATGGGACATAATAATGTAGCCATTTCGTGAGTATAGTTGACGTAACCTCAATATTTAATAGAATTATTTTCACCGTCGTTGAAGTCAGTTCACGTGATCGTCTTCAATGGCATTATTATGAATATAACACTTAGCCGATCAGCTAGTCTCCTTTCTCCCTAGTCTTCCCAGCATAAACATTGCAAAATTTTAGTAACGCTCTTCTTTTGTCGAAAAGCACCCAGAAAAATAGAGCTATTTTTCTTTGGATTTTTCCACTTCTCATATCACGTAATCCTGATGAGAGTCGAGTACAACGGAACCATACTCTAGTTGGCGTCTTACCAGAGACGTACATGCCCTCTCCTTTACATCTTTATCACAACCCCTAAATAACCTGTATCCTTTATTTACAATCTCATTTATGTGACTAACCCAATGAAGATATTTCCTTATATATAAAACACCTACGTACCTACGCTGATGCCTACAAGGAAATTTTACCCCATAGAAGCAGTAATACTAATTTAAACTGAGAGGACTTTTCCTATTAGTGGAACTCCCAACCTATTTTATCATCATACTGTCCCCGTGAAAATTGGCGATCTTATGAATATTTTAACAAGTGGAAAGCAAAGATTTTATTGTCTGCTTGAAGCCGCAACACATCACTTGGGAACTTGTGGCGAGCCATGAACGAGTTTTTTTTGTCGTTCAGAGGGGTGCGATACGTCACCGGCAAGACTGTGTCAAGGTTATAGCTAACCACGTGACTGCCTTCGCACGCGCGACTCAGCCTGTTTCTAGAATAGTCTGCGCAAATTAAAGGTGATCATCAGCCAATTACCGTACTCGCTGAAGAACACGCCTCCATGGGCTAATTAGATATAAAAGGCCTTGCTTCGAGTGGATCGCTCTCTTAATGCTTAATGCTCTTCGCTTTACGCTCTTCTTAATGCTTGTTCGCTGCGTGAGACATCACATCACCGGACCACGTGGAAGGAGAAATTTCAAGACAAGTCGACGCCCGTTCTACCAGAATTTAGTCTGATAATTAGTGAATTATGTGGAATAAAAACACCTAGGAGCCAAGTTAAGTGTGACAGTGTAGACGAGCTGTTTCTATTCTGCGTGTGCTTGTGCAAAATACTTAATTTTGTCATCTCAGTTACAGCTTGTGACCAGCAATCAACGAAGACGTCTTGGAATTGAAGATCTCAAGATGAAGAATTCCGCAACTACCAACATCATTTCATCGAGGGACATCCATCGCAGAGCCTCCATGGAGCTGTAAAAATGTAAGGCGTCTCTGGTAATTGGAAGAAGACTGGCCGGAGTATGCTGAAATAACTGACTGTCGACGGGAATCGAACTCTACAAAAACTTGAGTACCTTTTTAATTTAATTTATCTGTCCTATCTTCTGTACAACTAGAGATCTTTCTTCTTAAGTCGTAGATCTATCAGTTTGCTGTAGTTAGAAATGTTTCATTTTCCTACTTTTTAAGGTGTCATGGTAGACTAGGTACGTGTGAATGAGATTTTGAAATCTATTAGAGTAGACATGTAGGTTGTCTTTGACTGACTTCCCATGCTTAAGGAGCTTAAGTTTAATAATCATTGACCACACGATAAATCTACTTTCTTTGTAATATTGAAAGTTACCGGACGGAAAATTTGCGGGTACATTTTGAGTGAATAGGGTCGAACCTAGTGTCTTTTAAAATCACTTGTTGTTTTTATGATGAAGTCATCTAATTTTACGACATTCCAGGAGAATCAGTAGACGTAATAATCACTTAAATAATAATAATTTTGATTAAAGATCGGGTAAAACAGAAGTAAACGCTCGTGAGCCATAAACTACTGTAGAATTCCTAAATGTGAGATAGAATGTGCTCTGTTCATGAAGGGTCTGGAATATGGCCTATCCTGAGGGATATTTGTTGCATAATTGAGTAAATGATGAATTAGTGGTGATATTGATTTATTCTTGTGTATTTGGAGCGCAAGATAGATTATAATTAGTGGAGCACGTGTTTGTGAGTGTATTTCACAGGTAGGAAGTAAAAATAATGCGAGTAAGGCTCACGCTTGCGGTAAATTCAACCTGTAGCCCACATGATGGTAGTGCTTATGGATTTTACTAGAATCTTCCATTATAATCTCATGAATTAGATGAACTTGCGCTGATATGTGAAACGTATTTCTATCAAGTGATACTCATGACTTCGATCACTAGCCACCATTAATGTAAGAGAATTTCTGTACACGAATTATTTTTGTGAGACATTACGCGCCCCGACCATTGATAAAAATCATAACTAAAATTGCCAAGTCAGGATTCGTTGTAAATAGTGTACATAAAACGTGTTTCCCTAGTGTGAATGTGTGTGTAAGTGTGTATATTTCTCTTGTGCCATGTTTATTTCATTTAATTCTGATCTGGTCGCGCACTTGCCGTGACGCGGATCATATTCATCGTTGTGTGTTGCCTTAAGAAATAATTTCATGCCCTTAAGGGAAAGTTTAGTTAAATTAAGTCAAGGAAGACTAGGAAGGAATTTAATTTTTTTTGCGAGATTTAAAAGGAAAGATCATCTCGTTACTTTGTAAAGGCACTCGATTTGTAACAAAATTTATTTAACTAGCTCACACGTTGGTAATGTAAATTTCTAAAAATCTGAAATACTTTAAGATTAATTTGAATAGAAATGAAATGCAAAGATTAAAGGTAGAAATTTTGTCAGCCGCATGATTGCTTTAAAACATTGTAAAAATAAGTCATTAATAATTAATCAAAAATCATTACTCTGAAATATTAATGATGAATATTAGATAAATGATGCGGTGGAGAAGTAGTAAGAACACGATCGTGTTACAATGAAACAGGTTATTGAATAATAATAATAATAATAATAATAATAATCAAGATAATGATTAATTAATTTGAGAATTTTGGAAACAGTTTTTCTTTGCTACTGGAGTTCATGTTAAGGTCATTAACCATTATTAAATATTGTAAATGACTAATTCAGTTGTGTACATCGTAATGACCACGTGTTGAGGTAACTTTAAATTGGAGAAACTTTGAACAGATGTTTATTTAGTTCTTTCAGTCAAATGTTTGGTTTAAAAAGGCAAGTGGCCTAATTACTCCTTTGGTTTCATTTACAGCACAGTAGAGCTGGAGATATGAACACAAGTCACTCTAGATCGAGGAAGAAACCCGATATTATGAAAGCTCTGTTATGTAAAAAGGAAATATTAGCAAGAATATTTTGTTGTTTAATTGCTTATGTGAATAAATGTCAGAGTGTTGTTTTAATATTTCTTTTTATCCTGCTTGGTCATCAATCCTTACAACCCTTAAATGCCTCTAGAAAGTGATAGCCAACGATCGAACGGTCCACCTTGGGACTCATCGCTCGATGGCTGGGCTTAGCTCGGGAAAAATGGGGGCAATACCATAGACTGCTGTCTTTCTTACAATGCTGCCGAGGTCTTTCTGCAGTTGCTCATAGTCTTGTAACTTCTTTACTACTCTATACAGTTTGACATCATCCGAAAAAAAGCCTTTTCTCTGATTCCAGTTCTTTACTCATATCGTTTTATATATATAAGAAAACATAAAGTTCCAATAATATTGCTTTGAGGAATTGCCCTCTTAACGATTACAGATTCAGATAATGAATGCTTCACCTACTCTAATTCTCTGAGATCTATTTTATAGAAATATAGCCTCCCATTCACTCACTCATTTGTCTAGTCCAATTGCACTCATTTTCGCCAGTAGTCTCCCATGATCTACCATATCTAAATACCTTAGTCAGGTCAATCACGATACAGTCCATTTACCCTCCCGAAACCATTCTCTCAGTTTTATCCAGTTCCTGTATTAAATGATCTTTGCATGGTGTTTTCTTTTGTTATCGACAGATATCTGGCCAAAAATGGGCCATGACATGCGGGGCTCAATTTAATAGCTTCCAGATCTGCCAAAGGTCACTGTGATAATTGAATGAGATCGCACATCAGGAAGAGTGAAATGAGGAAATTGAGAAAGATAAAAAAATCGGATGTATATTCATTTATTTCTCATATACTCTCCAACGAAGCACAGTTTTTGTAATACGTTCTGCTTATGTAAATTGTTTTTGTATAAAACAAGGCGATAAAAAGTGAAACGGCAGCTTGTCGGGTAGAACTGAACGCAATTTAGTTTCTGTTAGGCATGTAAATGAGCGTATGATGTGGGTAGATTTAGCACTTGGAGGAATTAGATCGATGGCAGAATGCGCCAACCTCGGTGTACATAACAGCGCGTTAAACTTCACAATTAACCAGCGTAAAGTCGTATTTCTGTTGTACCAAGCTTTGTTTCGAGTTTACCGACGTTTTACCGCGCTATAATGTTTACCGACCTTGAGGGCCATCCGTCTTCTTATTTTCGATGACTGCCTTATATTTTTCAGCCAAATGCAGCTATATGAAATTTTCATGAGATCTGAAATTAGGAGATCTCTAACGTTTCATTGCTTTATTTTCCGTTATAAGCAGCTGATAACTTGCTTTGTGCTGTCACAAAATGTAAACACGAGAGACAAGTAGTAGAGGAGCAGTGAGAGTTCCAAATCATAGCGTGAGCATTTTTCTGCTGCGTCAGTACCCAAGGTTATTAACCTCGGCGATGGACTCGGTAACGTTACCGTGGCGTCACGACCACGTGCTCTTGTTTGTAAACAAAGCCACGTGCTTGGCCACGTTCTTTTTGACAGCTGTCAAGATGACAGCTGCCATCTTTGACCACGTGAGCGTGGGATTTTAAACAATAGAGCATCGCTTACCTCAGTGCTGCCATCTTGACGGGGCTAAACATAATTGCTGGCAACTTATGCACGTGGTGGCAGGCAATGTAATATCCACGTGCTTTCTTTGATATCTGTAAAGATGACAGTTGCCACCTTTAACGACTTTGGAGTGGAATTTTAAACAACAGAACATCGCTAACCTCACTGCTGCCAACTTGACTGGCCTAAACTTCACTGTTGCCACCTTATGCATGTGGTGGCGGGCAATTTAAAATCGTGCTTTTTTGACAGCTGTCAGGTCCAAACCACTTGGGTGCGGAATTTAAACAGCTGTCAAGTCCTAACGACGTGCATTTTTTTTGACAGGCGTGAAAGGCTAACCTCAGAGAATGTTTATGTTTTATTGAATTAGGGGGAGTAGGGGCTTAAGGAGGCAGTCATCTTTTCCCTATCTCCTCTAGAAAAAAAATAATGTCCGGCTAAAAAGCCAGGCATGTTCACCTCCCTCTTGCGAGAGAGCGACAAATTTGTGTTTTGTTATGTGCATCGATTTTATAGCATCCTTAAGCGGGTGGGAGGTGCGTAGATCTATGAGCAGTGTGAAGGTTTATGTGCGCACAGGCGATGGTTGCACACTCTGGTGGAAAAAGTTCGTCTCGATAGTCGACGTGTGTGTGCATATCGACAGGCGATATATGAACACTCCGGTGAAAGAAGTTTATTATTATAGTCGATGCATGCATATCAACTTAATAGTCGATGTGTGCATATCGATAGGCGATGGATGGTCACTCTGGTGGAAGAAGTGTAGTACGATAGTCGATGCATGCATATCGATATGCGATGGATATGCACTCTAGTCGAAGAAAAAATATTTAAGTTAATCTCGATTGATGTGCACGCTGGTGGAAGAAGTTTAGTTGATGTGTGCGCACTCTAGCGGTAGAAAATAAAACTTACTTCACTGTTGCTATCTTGACGGGCCCTAACTTCTACCTTAGGACAAGGAATGTAAAATCTACATCTACAGGTCTTAAAGGAAACTATGTAATTATACCTAACTACACCGTAAGTAGTTTTACCTCTTCTGCGATTGTAAAAAGCAACGGGATGATACAGAATTAAACGACACATTGCAATAATTAGGGAACGAACCTAACCTTTTCTTGACAGGACATAGTCAAGGACAGCCCTTGAAGGGCGTTGGCCCACTAAGCGACTGCTGCTCAGCACGAAGGCCTGCAGATTACGAGGTGTCGAGTAGTCAGCTCGACGAATCCTCTCTGCCGTTACTTCTTGGCTTTCTAGACCGGGTAAGCTAGACAGCTCCTGAGTTATAATCATGTTAGCTGAGTAGACCTCGAACTAACCCTGAGGTCTGCGTAAAAATCCCTGACCTGGCCGGGAATCGAACGCGGAGCTTCCGGGTAAGAGTCAGGCACGCTAAACTACGGGGCCGGCATTAACATTAAGATAATATAATTCAAATATACAGAGCTACTGTAACATGATTAAATTGCTATCTTACCGCCAGCTAGCTCCTTAGTTATAATTACGTAAGCTGGGTAGACCTCGTACTAAACCTCAGGCCCACTTAAAAATCCCTGACCTGGCCGGGAATCGAACTCGGTGACTCCGGCTGAGGCAGGCACGCTACACTACGGGACCGACATTAACATTAAGATAAAGGAATTATAATATACTGTACACTTTTCGTTGTATCAGTACATCATTTGGTTAGGACAGTTCTGTAATATGACATTAGAATGGAGTACCTTGGATCAGACCTTCATCGAATACCGGCATCGAAGTGCCATCTCCCCTACTAGAATAATACGGCACTAGCTAAGTCGACATAACATTACGGGTCTGTGGTTTGTCCTTATGGGGCAATAAATGAAATGAAATGGCGTATGGCTTTTAGTGCCGAGAACGTCCGAAGACAAGTTCGGCTCGCCAGATGCAGGTCTTTTGATCTGACTCCCGTAGGCGACCTTTGCGTCGTGATGAGGATGAAATGATGATGAAGACGACAAATACGATACACCCAGCCCCATGTGTGAGCGAAATTAAACAATTATGGTTAAAATTTCCGACCCTGCCGGGAAACGAACCCAGAACCTCCGTGACCAAAGGCCAGCACGCTAACCATTTAGCCATGGAGATGGGGAAATAATCTATTAATCTCTATAGTAGGGGAATCTTAATAGTGAGAGGCATATTAACAAACTAACCAATGAGAAGAATGAATTTGTTCTTTCCACAATGACGATTTAATTACTAATAAATAACATGATTTAATCTCTGAATAGAAATGCCACAACATCAACACATGAATTATACACTGTAATTTTCTTGACGCGTCAATGTATGTGTAGTCTTATATCTATTATAGCATTTTGCTCATAAAATATGTAAGGCTTGAGAAGTCGTCCCTTCTCTGATCAACTAATCATTTAAACACTCATCACTTTATACACACGCATCCCTATACACACAAATAATTAGATAGAGGCATATCTTGCGTTATTTCACGTAATTTAGACTATTATTTATATAATCAAAATGACAAATCATGTCGTCCTGTCGTCAAGTGAATTGAGGTGTTTGACGTATTTATTTGTGAGCACATTTGAAAGTATATGAAAGTCGCATCGTCGCATTTATTTAAAAACTCTATCTGGCTGTTTCATGAATGGATAAATATTTACACGGCGCGTGTTCCATTGGGATGTCATTTAAATATTACTTTAGAATCGGACATTCAAACAACGACGTTCCCTGAAACGATACATTTTAGTGAACGAAGAACCCTTACAATACATGATAAATGTCACTCCCTGAGGAATAAATAAGAAGCAAATAATACACTTCACATTCATATAATAGATGACGGACAGTATATTCCATCCATTCGCCATAAGACCTATCTGTGTCGGTGCGACGTAAAGCCCCTAGCAAAAAAAAAAAAAATTCCATCCACAGTAGGTAACAGCGGGTATAACTTCCACTGATACTGCCCGGAAAGAACCCAGGTTCCTTCGACAGCCAGGGTGTGTGACGTTCCATCTGAAACCCCAAAACGATATAATTTATGCGAAAGAATGGTCTGAATTTTCTCATATTTAGTAACTGCAAATCTACCCAACGGTGTTACTCTATAAAGGATTGCAGGTGATGGCTGTATAGGAGAAAGAAAGTGAGCCTTGGAGACGAGTCCTTTAAATGCAGTGGCTAGCATTCCCCTTCTTTGGCGCTTCAGCCTTGTCATAAATTGCTCCCACACACCAGCTGCCAGCCTGGCTCAACCCACTATCACTTTCAAACTAACGGGGCCTCCGGTCCGTCACGTGGTCTGTGTCGCCTCTAATTTATTCATCCCCGTTTATTTCCGAAGTATACCATCAGCATCATTATCGTGAATCTGCTATAATCCAGCCCTATTCAAATTCGCAGAGTGGAATTTATCTGTAGCGCGTATTAATTAAATCACTTGGGGGAAATTCACACTTTCGTAAACAATGCGCTTATTAGAGACATCTACCCGAAGCTCCGCCTTCTCTCAAGGTATAACAACACATGCAAGTTATGGAAGAAGGTGTTATATCAATTGGGGTAACATACACATCGATATTCGCGGTCTAAGTAAAAACATTTACAGTCACACCCCACTGTCGTCTTGTCCTCTTCTTGTTTCATTAACCTTAATGTATTTAGGAGGGGTATCTGACACTAGTGTGAAGCGTAAATAAAAATTGCAGTATTTTTCTGAAGATTCATACTAATCATAACTAATGGTAAACTGGAGTGAGTTTACTTGAATATTAAATCCCTTTTTATATAACCCTGCTGCACGCTTAATTTATGCCAAGGAGGTCTTTACATGACATGCACTATTTCCCGTAATAAACATGAAAATAAATACGGTTATACAACCGTGAAGAAACCAATAAAAATCCTAATAAGTAACTATCTCATCCGTTTGAAACTGCAAAATCCTACTCTACATTCTACATCATTTGCATGAAATTAATATATTTACATTTTAATGGAAATTACGACTTTCAAATACTTTAAAATTGGTACTCAACATATGTCTGGATCACGCCAACAGCACTAACGGCAGGTACTACATGGAGTCTTAGTTGAACACGGCAGCCTCAACAGCGTGGAGTCCACAGTTTGGTTGTAGATGGGCTGCCAAAAGGTGCAGTGATAAATGGTCTGGGTCCACGCTTTGAAGTGTCGCAGAACAAAGTATGTTGGTTCCTGTTATCCGGACTTGCTGCAACGGAAGTGCTGATTCATGGTTCAACAGATCAAGGAGTTCTGCATCCCCTTCCTTTGTTCGTGCCAAAGCGCTAAAGTCCAAGGTGCTACTGGCAATTCCGTTGATTCGAGACAGTGCATCTCCGACTACGTTGGAGGAGCCTTCAATGTGCTGAATCTCCGTTGTGAAGTGAGCGATGAACCATAACTGGTTCAGCTGCACAGGTAGAAGATTGTCGCGACACTGGGCTGTAGAGAGTTAGCAGCTTGGACGTTCACTGATAAGCCTGCGATGCCGTCGACCAAGCGTTTGTTACGACAGTCTGACAGAAGATGGTAACAGGCGAGGAATTCTGATCCTATGACGAGAATTGTGGCATCGGTAGCAACAAATTTGCATAAAAGTTCTCGTAGGAGTCCAAGGTTCAGTTTCAAGTGCAGAGTAACGTATGTGTGGATTGTGGAATTATTGGCAGCCGCGAGTTCATAACTGGTCTGATGGTGACGCCACTTCAGGAATTTATACGGGAAGCAACACAAATCCGGCCCAGTGTCGATCAGAAGTCGATGTTTACTGCTCTGATCCGTGATAAAGAGGCGGTTTCCATCAGTTGGGCAACCATTTACCGCCGTCACTGGTTGCCGTTGGAGTTTGACGGGAAGCTGCAAGGTGATTAGCATTTCTGTGCCTTTTCGCGGAATCGGCGATGTTACCAGCAGACACCTTGTGCACTGGCTGTCGGAGAAGACCTGCGCGTGTTGCTAGGACGGTTTGGCCGATCCGTGGAAGGAGAGCGTGCGTGAAAGGAAGTTTGTAGTGCTGCTATCGGATGTAAGAGTTTGTGTAACCTCTTCGCGAGCAGGCTCACCTCACTAACTGGTGTTGTACTTACGGCGTGAACAGTGGCGGGAAATGACACAGGTGAAACCTCAAGCCTTTTGTCGGCCAGGACGGCAACGTTATCTAGCGGCATCCCACTCTGTGTGTGTAAAATGGCCTGTACTTGTGACGGCAGGTGCTGTATCCATAACTGTCTTAGGAGGTTTTCTCGTTCTTCTGTGCTTCCCGCGATCGACCTAAGGCGTAGTAAGAACTGGGATGGCTTTCGGTCACAGAGCTCCTCCTCCATTAGCAGCTGACGAACGCGCTGCTCTTCCGATAAAGGCGCCGAATGAGTTCGGTACCCAGATACGCGTTTGCATTTTGTGCCGGATGGTTGATAATAATATCTTCAACTTTTGCGGCATAGCGACTATCCATCTGGGAAACAACGTACGCGCATTTTGTTGCGTCTTGCGTGATACCGGATACACTGAACTCCGCTTCTGCCTGAGCGAACCATAGCGCCGGCTTGTCTGGCCAGAAAACAGGTAATTTAACTCCAACACGATTCACTACGGTACTAACCTGTGAGGGTGATGATTGCGGTGTTTACTGTTGATGTTGCTGATGAAGTTCCATTTGTAGCAGGCGATTTTGCTCTTGTATTTGCTGTAGCTGCTGTTGTAATTGCTCAATAGCGACGGCGGTAACTAGCGCGTGAATAGCACTGACTTTATGTAGAAAACTATAACACGCGATATATATCACGTCGGGGTCACCAAATGTGAGGGTCACTTCACTTACTGACTTGCCAGCTACAGTAAACACAACATAAAATAGAACTGCATGTTCATTCTGCTCGGTACTTTACATTGTCGTTTCCTACAATACCGTCCATAGATAACATTACGTCGTAAGGCACTCGATGTACTTGTTTACTATTCTAAGTGTCAGCTATGCTGCCATGGATATAATAAAGAAGGCAGGCAGTCTACACGCTTTCACCGGCTTTGCCTAGTGTGGCGAGGTCCAGCTGCTATCCTCTAGGTTGCTGTGGCGGAGGAATGACATGGTGAATGTGAAGATGAGAATGTTGGGACAAACACAAACACCCAGTCTCCGAGGTGAAATAATTAATCAGGCGCGATTAATATCACCGTTCCGACTGGGAACAGAACCCAAGACTCTCTAAACCGAAGGCCTCAACACTGACCATTCGGCCAAGTAGTCTGACATATTATTATTATTATTATTATTATTATTATTATTATTATTATTATTATTATTATTATTATTATTATTATTATTATTGTTGTTGTTGTTGTTGTCCGGTTCCTTAGGGAACTTCGGTTCATAGGTCTCTTGGTTCAATTCGCGGCTGGATCGGATATTATAGCTGCTTGTTGTTAATTCCTCACTTTAAGAACTCAGTGTTTGTGGTTGTGTAAATTCAAGTTATTTTAGTTTCAACACAGGACGAGTATTGAGCAGAACAGAAAAATGCAATATTGAACCTATCCTTTCATATATAATTTGCTTTGGGAAGGGCATCCGGCCTTAAAACTGGGCTTCAACTCCTTTTTTACCGACCCCACATAATTGGGATGAAAACGAGGAAAAGGGATTATTGTTATTAATATTATTATTATTATTATTATTATTATTATTATTATTATTATTATTATTGCACTGGAATTGAAGAAATCAGTGCTAGATCAGGGGAGTGGGCTTCACGTTACAGGTAAACATGAACTCGGGAGATGGTAGTTTCAAACCGTCCCGTCAGCAGACCTGAAGTCCTTGTCTCGTAGTTTTCCCCTGCATAGTACTTGAGGCTGTACGTTAATTAAGTCCTCGAATACTTATTTATAAATCCTGGACACCTTTCTATCCCCCACGTCACCGAAAATTAAAGCTGAGTTAGCTTGATATTAAACAGCAATAAGTTAGGATTGAAACAAAGGAAACTTGTCATGCAATAGGTATGCCATTGTCAGGACAGAATTCTCAAATTCAGTAATAAATGGGAGTTGTGTTGCAATAAACGGCTTGATTCCATAGCAAGAACGGTCTTAACTGCGTGTTAAGCACTGAAGAATTCATGCACTCATTCCCATCTATTCTATTCCAATATCAGGTTGTAATAAGGATTTAACAACCCGGAACATATTTCCCGAAGTCACGAGTGTAGACTACACAAGGCCATGTAGCCACAGTGCTTGGCAGAATAATTAGATTTCCGTAATTATGTCTTCGTGGATCATGAAAGCTTTATGCTG
This sequence comes from Anabrus simplex, assembly GCF_040414725.1. Classification (NCBI taxonomy): domain Eukaryota; kingdom Metazoa; phylum Arthropoda; class Insecta; order Orthoptera; family Tettigoniidae; genus Anabrus; species Anabrus simplex. Next base: position 49,178,265 of record NC_090266.1, read on the forward strand.
TAATTCCTGGCAAATAATACATAGTTTTCAGCATCATTAAATTTGCTGTGATGTGAGAAGTTGCCCCGGTTCTGATACTAAATGGACAATAAGTGTCGTTGAATAGGTATTCAGTTTTATATCACTGCCCCTATAAAGAGCAGTAAATGATCAGTTTGAGGAGTCCCTCATATGAAACACACGAAAGATTGGTGGGGGCAAATAAGGTAGCTAAAGTGCTTTTCAATATGAAGCAATCAGCCCTCAGGATGTGATGGTTCGTTACCTTCGGAGAATTAATGTCAAATAAAAAAGTATCCAGTCGTAGAGTGCATAAAAATCAACTAAAGTTGCTTCCTGTTTCTGTAAAAACTTTTAAAATCCTACGTTGACAATAGTATTAACACGTGTCCTGCAAACAGATCCAAATTTATTTCTCTTTTACATCCTTCTTCTTTTTGCCTTACCCTTGGCGCAACAGTCCTTTAAGAACCATGGCTTCCTCGATGATCACGTATTCTGAACACTCCACCTTCCTCAAGTCTTCTTCCACTTCCAGCAACTATATGTTTTTCGGACGTCTTCTCTTTCTGGCATTGTCTACTTTGCCTGTACGGTTTTTGCAATGTGTGGAAAGGCATATATCAGGCTATAATGCATCCTCCCCCTACCCATATGGGTCTCTGGCGATATATCTGCAGGGTCGTAAAATAGGTTTTAAATCTATTGGGCATAATATATATATATATAACTTAGCGGTTTAAGGGTAGGAGAAATACGGGTATCATCTAACTAAAAACCAATGAGAAAATTATTTAAAATTTGTAAATAAAAGGGGCTTATTAGACCCTTGATGATGATGGTTAATGGCGCAAATAAACAATTGTGAATACAAATGAATAATTACAATGTTAATTACTTATTTAGTTTAGAATTGTTCGAATTTATTGAGGACAAGGCCGAGTATAACCATAATTGTCTTTAGCATGACTTCGCGTGTATGGGAAAATAAAGTATAAAGTCACTCAGAATATTCTCAAGTGTCCGGGAAGATGGTACATACAAATACTAACAAGTCTGAGTGAATTCTAACCTAGATCTAACCTATTACCCAGTGGAATAACTACACTGTTCTAAATAAACCAACTGTGTCATAAATGCAATAGGTCCGGATTGAATCTACGACCATAAATATGCGACGACGATTGTACCGTGAGGTCAAAGCCAACGTCAATCCTAAATGCGTACAAATAATATTGAAAAGACAAAACCACACGCACCTATCGACACAAAAATATACACACAAAATAGCTGGTTCCAGTTAAAAAATCGTGCCACATGCGCTTGTTAGCGAGATCCGAACTCAGACCCTTAGACGCTTGCAGATGGGCTGAAAACCCTACTAGATATATTCAAGTAAACTAAACACAAATAAAGGGGAAAGAAACGGTCGCTACCACCTGTCTTTAATTAGGTCGGAAAATGAATCTGTTAACATCCCGCATTGGAACAATTCTAAAAACCTGTTACTTGTTTCTGATGTAAGTCAAATCCTTCGTCGTGCGGGTTACGAGAGTCAAAACATATTTAAGAACATGAAAAGTAACATACAACAGCCTCTAGGAAACCCCCGTCTCGCAGGTAGGCGTGGCGAACACCCATTAACTTTTCTCTGTCAATGGGAAATCATCTCGTCCCTTTAATTCTCACTTTCCAAACGCTGAAATTAGTCGATTCTGGATATTCATTCACATCATATCAACACACTCATTTCAATGATGTGACCCGTATTTTTATTTCTTATTGCCCACTTCAGTAGAGCTCTCGCGTATCTCAACACACAACAAGGCTTTCAACTATCGCCTGACTTCAATCACCTCCACATAACATGGCAGCAGGTAAACCCAAAGCAACAAGCATCTAGATAGCAATTTTCGAGAGTACTGTTATTATTATTATTATTATTATTATTATTATTATTATTATTATTATTATTATTATTATTATAAACTAGGCCTAATATCTAGGTCAATGACATACATAATTCCGCTCCTACGTAATACTCTCATTCTTTCTGTAGAATTAATTCATGACATCATAAATCCTAAATTTATTTACATGGACTAAATCAAAACGTCGTCACACTAAATTTCAAATGAAAATTGGAATCTAGCTAAATTCAAGGAGCAGTATCCAGTAATCGGGAGATAGTGGGTTCAAGCCCCACTGTCGGCAGCCCTGAAAATGGTTTTACGTGGTTTCCCATTTTCACACGAGGCAAATGCCGGGGTTCTACCTTAATTAAGGCCACGGCCGCTTCCTTCCACTTCCTTGACCTTTCCTATCCCGTCTTCGCCATAAGATATATCTGTGTCGGTGCGACGTAAAGCAAATAGCAAAAAAAAATAAAAAAAAATTAAGGGAGGGTCTAGTTCCGATCTCGGTAGATCACTGCAGTACTCGTTTCATTAAGCTGACTATTCCACGGTAAAATTACCTGGCATACATTACACTCCCTATGGTTGAGTACCAAAACATCCTTACGTTATCATTCCATTGAAAACTAATGGAATTCACAATTTTACAGCAAAACAAACTACACCAACGAAACATCAAATAAAATAATAATTTGAAATACGAACTTCCCACAAAGATATAAAAAAATCCCATATGTAGAAAAATCGAAATCACTCAGACTTGTTACTAAATAAAACACAGTGTCATTCACTAGCACATTTACATTTTAAATTAAATGAACCCTATCATTTACTATTTACATTATTACTGTGTTTTGAATTAATTTCCTGTACACTACGTGTAATGCTTAATAATAATGGAACTACTCAGCATTCATTTCCTCATGACGCCTCCGTCAGCTACGGGATGTACTTCCTGAGTCTAGTGGTCCATAGCGCCTGTGTTGATGGCGATAAGTACCAAGCGCTAGCTGGGATTGTTGCAAAGAAGATCCATAGTTCTGGTCACTGGGATTATTGGTATCTAAGATACCTATTCGCACAGTTAACGGCGTCACAATCGAATCCTTCCGTTTATGCGCTGTACCGCACGGGCTTAATCCAACATCCAGGGATCGAATACCTTGGGACAGGGTAATCAATTCGACCACGCACAATATACTTGTTCAGCACACGTTATGGTGTCCAACCCTGTACTCCTATTCACTCAGCTTCACTATTTAAGTTAGTTCTATCCGACACTATTTTTCAGGGGTAGAAGACATTAATTCGAGTACGGGCTCTATATAAATCCAAATAACACATCCCCGCACTCAATTATTTCTCCGGTATGAGTTCCACTCCTATATATTTCTAATCTGAACAATATTCACTGATATCCGTATTCACAGTTCACATACAAAGGAAAATTATAGTCGACGATCAACATACCTCTGTCCCTCCCGAGATAAAAACGAAGAATGCTGCCGGGTAACGCTTCCCACTTCTTATATCAACTAGGAAGATTCTCCCTCTCAAAATTTCCATACGCTCTATTTACAACGTAATAGAGGCCCTATAGTGCGATAATCAGATGACCAGTGATCTTATAAGATGTTGAAGACTCGCCGGAAACATATGATCGCACAATCCAGAATAATTATTAAATATCTGTTCTCATTTTCAACTCACTCAAGGGGTTTCTCCATTGCCAAGTAGCTGTCAAGATAATAAGTAAACTCGTGTCCTCATCCTGAGGTTGTGCAGCTCTTTTCAGGCACACCCCCGTTGGAGGTGAGCTGCATGTACCATTTTAAGCACATACCAGCCCTCGTGCCATTCTTAAATTCCTGGCAGTACCGGAGATCGAATCTGGCCCCCGAGGACGGCGGCTAATAACACTAACCTTTACGCTACAGAGGCGGACGTGAAGATAATGAACACATGGCACCTATAACCTTCCACTCTTATTTAGTCACATATTCCTTAATAATAAAATAATAAAATTCACTGAAGACGAACAGCTCCTTTGGATCCCTGTACAATGCAATATTATCTAAAACATTAATTTCCTTGATATCAAAAGCGAAGTTGGCCATGCTGTTTTAAAGATGGGTTCGAGACAACGAGATAACCCCCTCACAAACGACTTTTGGTCAGAATAACCCCCCTCCCCTCTTTTCATCCTGTGGTTCCCTCTCTCATATTGGTGGAGACTCACCTAGCTTCACGCTTGGCGTTGCATGCGTTGTGTTCCCGCGTACCTCCTTCCAGACAATAAATGCGTGTTCTCTTGATCCCTAGTCCTTGCTTCATATCCCTTCCAGGAGTCCAGGTACAATATGTACAGCCGGGCTGAGTGGCTCAGACGGTTAAGGCGCTGGCCTTCTAACCCCAACTTGGCAGGTTCGATCCTGGCTCAGTCCGGTGGTATTTGAAGGTGCTCAAATACGCCATCCTCGTGTCGGTAGATTTACTGGCACGTAAAAGAACTCCTGCGGAACTAAATTCCGGCACCTCGGCGTCTGCGAAGACCGTAAAAGTAGTCAGTGGGACGTAAAACAAATAGCATTATTATTATTACAATATGTACATAAATTTGCTGTAAGGTGTTGGTCCAAAGTACGATTAAGAGACATCGTAATTGTTTGAGTGCATTTCACACATTGCATACAGGAGTGATATTCGAAAGTGGCAATTAAGGACAACTGAAGGAAAAGCAATTGTTGGAGAGAAAAGGCGCATAATTCAACAGAGATTCCGATCTGAAATGGCATTCATAACTGATTAAGCAAGAGCATGGGGCAGTGGAACTTCAAACGGACCATATCAAATAGCTATGCAAACGTAGAAGCTTTCAATAAGTTTGGTCTGGAAACGGCAAAGTTATATTTAGGTACGCATTCAAGATTTTACATGCCTTCTTACGTCCATCAAATTCTAAGTAATGGTGCAAAATAATGCTATCAAAAGAAGACGTAGAAGCAAGAAATAAGCACCAAGGAAAGTACAAGTTAGAGCCTTGCGAAAAAGTTCTCGCGAAGGTGTACTACATACGATGTTTTTAATCTCTTACTAGTAGTTTGTGACCCCATAATTTTACAGCTAACTGCAGTATCAAGAAGCAAGAAGAAAAGACCATTGCCATCGGGAGTTCATTGTTTGCTGAAGGTGACTGCACAGTGACGATAGATGTGATGATGATGATTATTAATGTGACTTGGACGGTGATGAAGAAGATAATCCTCCTACAAAGGACTAGTGCCACAGATATCTACCACAGTTCCAGATAGATAAGTTCGTTTGCTTCTAATATGTGACATTTGTGATGGCTCAGCTCTGTGTTCAGGGGAATTTTTCAATCTGTATTTTATTGTAGGTAATGTTGTCCAGCTAGAATTGCATTCTGGCACACTTTTCTGCGTTGTGCTACAAGCCATTTACAGCGGTCGCCATCAGAGGAAAACACTGGAGTAATAGCACTGACCAACCATCATTGCGCCCTTAAGAATTACCAACGGTTTTACGTGAAAAACAGTAACTCCCCGGGCTGTAATGTCTTGGGCTGTCCGCAAGTGCCTCTTGAAAGTAAGATCGACGCAGTGCGAATCATATCTGGGGACGACACTCTGCCACCTGTTGGTCAATTGTGACTGTTACTGACACTAGGACAGCCTTAAATATCGAAGTTGAAGTTTCAGTGATACACTTTCTGCTCACATATGATTACCTATTATTATTTGTCGCGTAACGACTGGTACCAAAGCAGCTCGAACTGGTGATATTATTACTCTGAGATCTGCCTGGAAAGTAGGAATGAAGCGGCGACCCAACCGCGCTGATATCTGTCAGACAGGTCTTTTCCTAGACTGCTTGCATGTGTCCCTTCATTTGACCACTGCAGCCATACAAATTGTACTACAGATTCATTTAGGCCACTGCGTGCAACTACAGCCCACACGGATAAGCCAGGCCCTCCGAACGGGTGACAATTTTTTATGTCCTGCTCTGGCCCGTTGGTAAGGCAGGTTTCACAAGCGAGTACTAAACATCACTCTACCTCATATACTACTCGTCAAGTAGGCTATAACGCGCTTCGCGTACAGGAAGTGGTTGATCCGTGATACATCATGTGAGAAGGACCGTATACACAATTCGAATGATTTAAAATCAGTATCACACACGTATCTATCTGGCACTGTTCCACGATGCGGACGTGTTCTCACGGAACTGGAGTGTTTATCAAAGAGAAAGGATATGAACTATAGGAGGGGGTGTTTTCTTACTGGTGAAAGGAGGATTTGTAAGCTACGAACAGGTTAAGGGTAAGAAGTATAGAATTGCAAGTGTAAAGTATATCTCTAAAGATAACAGACAACTTGATGATTTTGGAATGTACAGACCTGAAAAGGGTAGCTTTTACAATGATGCGGAATTATTTGACAAGTTGGTCAGGTATGAGGAAACGACGCTGAAAGGATCGTGATTGTAGCGAATAATCTCAGTTTACCAAATATCAATTGGTAAGACAATGCGAAACATGTCCAACAAATGGTAAATAAGTAAAGTTGAGGAGAACAGTTGCATCAAAACGCGATGGAACCAACTGGAGGGAACAATATTTTTCCTCCATATACTCCACAACGTCGTACATGCTGGCAGTGATATTGAGTACAGTACGGCGTTTAGTTGGTTTTAGTGATGATAACAGGTTCTACCTACGTATAAGTTATTGTTGGCTGCCTCTTCAATGTCTGATAGTGATGTTACTGAGAGCGTGTTTGTCACTAACACACAGGCCAAATACCTGGAACCTTCGTATGGGAAGCTGTAATTTAAATCACCCATCCAGTTTGGAATACTCTGACAAGTGATTGAAGTAGGGAAGCGGTTGTTCTGGAAAAAGAGCGCTGTGGTCGCCCAGGTGGTACATGACTGATATGTCGTCAGACACAGTACTGGCTGTGTGAGTAACAGGTGAGCACAGGATGGATAAAATAAAATCTTCGCACGTTTGGTGCCGTACCTATGGGCTATTCTACGAAGTCGTGCTGGCAAAAGAGTGGGCCACCATGTCCAGAGTGTGCCATGAGTACGTACATTCGGACAAAACCACCATCGTCAGTGTCAGTTGCCGTGCACTACAACGTGTTGATGCAGGAGTCAGCGTCAATTGGCTTGGACGTAAGTGCAGATGGACAGATCACAGTGCAACGTGGATTTATAATCTTACATCTGACACAGGTTTTTCTAAATGGAATCACATTACGCTCCAGGAAGTAGAAAGGATAGTAACAAGCTAGATTGTCAAAAACAGCTGAAATTGATGAAATTATAACTGAGATGGTGAAATATAGTGGGAAGGCTAGGATGAAATGGCTTCACCGTGTAATAGGATTAGCACGGAATGAGAGTAAGGTGCCGTCCTTTTGGACAAAAGCAGTAGCTGGGAACATCCCCCTAATACGAATGTAACCAACATTTCTTTTTTAAATTGTGATTTCAGTGGAAATAGGGTATATCATTACGCTTCCATGTTGCGGTGACAGCTTAACACCTACTGTACCGGGAGATATACCTCAACGCCGCACATTCAAAATTAGCACTTAAATGAACTCCTCTATTGGTCAAACAGTGAAACTGAAACCACAACAAGTTGGAACTTTAATCAGAAGATGTCTCCTCTGAAATATTAAGTAATTTTGTTATTGTGCAGTTTCCTAAACAGACTGAATTTCTCCTTGTTTCGTTTCGATATACATCAAGAAGTTTCTATATTTTCCTACAGATGACACTACTAAAACTATGATCATGCTCTCTGGTTCCAGGTGGAAGAACTTAAAATTTAAAGAAGTTTAGTATTTCTAGATTTTTGTAACTGATCTATGTTCATTTATTTTTGTGTTGGCAAGACTTCCTTTTTCTTTCCGCCAGTTTTGAATCTGGCCAAAGAAAAATTTCTGTAATTAATTTTCAACCTATCACAGGCTTCTTGTTCGATTTTGATTGTTACATTTGAACTTACCCAATAAAATTTAAGGGGGTGTGTCCTGTTTAATCTTGAATGCTCTCGAACCTTCCCTGAGGGTTTATAAACTGCGGATTTTCACGTTCCTTGGCCAATTGATCGTCGTATATCTGAGTGTGTTTGCTTAAGCAGGAGGCGGGCGGCCTCTTTCGTCGGCGGCGGAACATCTATAAGGTAATGGCCACATAACTTTATTGTTTCTTGCTACCTCCACAAATTAATCCAAGGGGAAGGTCCGAATCTTTAGCCATGTAACCTACTTTTCTAAAATGGAACTTTCCTTTTGGCTTCATAAAATCTTTGATTATAAATCGGGGATAGAGACTGAGTTAACCTCTTGAGCTCCCCTTCAGCTTGGTTTGAGGTGACTAGGTTTAGTAACTGTTTTTCCTCCTGTAATGTGTTAAAGTAATTTCTATGCCAGTCACCTCAATAGTTTGGGAATAGCCCCCTGTTTCATCGGACTAGAGCCCTGTAGGTTTTAATTTTCATTATCTGGGAGTGTAGTGTACGCCTCCTTTCAGAATGGTTTCGGGCCGTTTACTTAACCTTTTCCTTTTCGCCAAGGCCCCGTAGGTTGGGTACGAGATACCCCTGTTTCAATTTGTAAGTTGGGCCATGGAAGGCCAGAGAGTGTTAGAATTGTGTGTAATGTTGCCTTAAGCGGGCGGTTAAAATTGGATGAAATTTGGAGAGCCTGTTAGCTCCTTTTCCAAGTTTTGATTATTGTAAAGAGTGCCTCTGGAAGGCCAGATATTGTATTTAGGGAGCAAGCGCTCTTGAATTAGGGGATTTCTGCCCCTCACTAAGTAATACCTATCCTTTTGTAAAATTATAAAACTAGGGGCCTGAAGCCCAGAATTGTAAAAATCACTAATATTGGACTTTCTTAATCTTGTTTCAAGATTGCTTTTGTACCTGATGCTTCGTTGTAAAATATTGTTAAGTTTGTTTTTGGAAAAAATATAACATTTTAAAGTTTTAACTCAACTTTGGAATTGTAGATAGACCCATTCACCCCGGCACCTTCTTTAACTATTTTCTTCACAACGGGTAACCCCGTAACAAGTGAAGCGTGGTTGAATGGGTCTCACTTAAGCCCTTTTTGACGGCTAAACATAGAATACGCATCGAATTCTAAGAATTTTCTCAGTCGCTGATTTTTTCTTCTAAATTTGTAAAAGTTCTTTCATCATGTCTGGCCATCGTGAAGTCCTCCATCCCGGGTACTTGCGCAAGGAGGAATTAATTTATGAGTTGCTTATTAGGAATGTTCAATCTGGAGACACGGTTGCGACAGATACCACCAAACTTAAAGAGTCATTGGAATTACCTATTTGTATCCCAACTTTGGGGGAGAAGGAAATTGACGAGGCTCCTTCCACTATCACTGCTAAGGAGGCTAGTAATTTAGTTGACCATCTATCAACAATGTCAAATAGAGTTAATCAATTGTTGACTGGGGCAGCTGCTCCCAAAACCAACCAAGCCCCTGCGATAATCATTATGAGTTAGGAAGATTCTTCCAAGATGGTAGAAAGTCGAAAATCCGTAGCAACGCAACAAACATCTGCCCCATTGGAAACAGAGTCTGGTCATCCCAAACAAATTCCACCTTTCTTTTTGAACTATGCTTTGTCTGAAGCCTCTCAACCATCTAGGCCGTCACCAATTACGTCACCCTGTTTTAGTAGTCTGCCCCATCCTCTGGCTATGTTGCTTAGGGGAATTTCAAAATTTTCACTAAATTCCACTAATGAAGTAATTTCATTTCTAAGATTTTTAGTTGAATTTGAGTATCATGAACTAGTGTTTTCCCTCTCTCACTCACAAATTCTTCAAATCATGTACCCGTATTCTGTAGGTGTCCTATCGGACAAGATAGTTTAAGCTATAGCTGATAAATCATCCATAAAAGACTTCCATGCTCACCTTCTGGCAAATTTCATTCCGGCTAGGGCATTGTCCTCATTAATACAGAAGTACTATTTCAGAGAGCAGCGACTGGACGAAAATATTGCGGATTACCAAGATATCAAATTTTATCCCCGAGTGTTCGCTCTGCATTTTTTTGGAAGACAAAATAGTGCAAACGATTGTTGAAGGTTTCTAACCACCTTACAGATCTTATTTATGTTTTGAGTCTCGTTCCCAAACTTTGGCAGAATTAGAGGCTATGGCTGTCTCAGTCGAAGGAGTGCGGTATGCCGACACCTTAAGAGTTGCGAAGGAACCCCCTACGTCTTCAAATAATTTTCGGCCTTCACCTCGCCGAACTTTCACCACCCGTAAGTGCTACGCTTGTGGGCCTACGGAAAGTCTGCGGAACAAGTGCCCAGGGATAAAATCGAGTGGGACAAAGAATGGAGCAGGGTCATCAAAAGGATGTTCAAATGTGGCTCGTTTACTCATATCGCCAAAAATTGCCCTAATGCCAACAGCACCCCCTCCTGCTCAACTTCTGGTGCAACCTCCACGAACTCTAATAATCGAAAGTGACTAGTGTCATCGGCGGAGTCGGCATGTTCATCTTCCTGTACTTTTCTTAAAATTGAGTTGACCGAGCTCGATAGCTGCAGTCGCTTAAGTGCGGCCAGTATCCAGTATTCGGGAGATAGTAGGTTCGAACCCCACTGTCAGCAGCCCTGAAAAGGGTTTTCCGTGGTTTCCCATTTTCGCACCAGGCAAATGCTGGGGCCACGGCCGCTTCCTTCCCACTCCTAGCCCTTTCCTGTCCCATCGTCGCCGCAAGACCTATCTGTGTCGGCGCGACGTAAAACAACTAGTAAAAAAATTTGAGTTGAATAATGAACAGGTCACGGCTCTCCTAGACTCGGGGAGTGTTTGTTCTCTAATTTCGGCTGAATGGTATTCCAAATTAAAGACTGTTTTTAAATAATCTGATTTTTATTCGTCTTCGGTCCAATGCTTTTCGGCTAATTACCCTCCATTAGAAATTTTACGGTTCATCCTTGCCAAAATTCATATGTATAAATTTACCTGGAAAATATTTTTTTTTTCTTGCCCCCTAATATTGGGAGCGGATTTCATGTCTTCCACTGGTCTGGTGCTCGACATTCAGAGCAAGTCTTGCACCTTCAAATTTGCTAATAATTGTAAATTTCCTTTGCTCGAATGTAATTCTGTGTCATGTTCATCTGTTTCGCCTACCCAGGATGGGATGTTGTTAGACCTTAGATATCTTCCTGAGGAGCAGGCTTAATGTATTCATAAATTATGTCAGTCATTTCCGGATGTATTTTCCGATACTCTTGGTGTTACTGACCTTATTGAATACAAGATTGAGGTTACGGATTCGATTCCAGTTTGGTTTTCACCTTATAGGTTGAGAATTTCCTAACTCGCTGACTATTTTTTCAAACATATAAAACTGCATTTAAATTGAAAAATATGAAATATCTGCATTTAAAATGGAAAATATGAAAATTAATATTGATTAAATGAAATACACAATCGTCGGACCATTTACTCACACTTACTTCTAACCTGCTTACTTACACATACGTTATTTGATGGGCGTCAGCTACAACTCGGTGCAGCAATAATAGAATGAGAATCTTGACTATCTCTAGGGTGTGGGGTAATAAGCTTACTATCGACAACATACCATATAAGTTCTGGGAAAAGGAGATTGGCGTTCGGTATTCCCATTAAATTTGAGGTTATATTATTCTATTCTGGAAATGAAACGCTAAATTAATTTGATCGAACAAAATATATACTTGAAATAATTTCAATAAAATAGTGAGAACTGTTGCGATTAAAACAGATGAGAATATGAAATTATGACATTGCAATTGAAAGAAACTAGGCATGAATTTGAATTCTTCTTGACCAGACATTTAACAATTTATACGAAATATATCCCTCACTGGTTCACATGACTGTACCTTCAACACTTTGAGTGTAATTACGACGTATTCCTTTGATCTGGTGTTTACTGTAGATGTGTCAAGCATAATTTGGTGATGTATCCATGTGACTGTTTCTCCTGCATCCTGATGACTACTTGGTAAGTCTATCCTTCTATGACTTCGTGGTAAGCCTTCCCGTCCGTATCTTCAACTAAGAGACCGACCAACTGTAGCCTCATTCTCTCAATGACCAATGAGTAATGAATCACTGAGTCCTCTCCTTCCCGTAGACTCCCGTTGACTTAATGACTGACTGAGGCCTCTCCGTCTCGTTCACACTCCGATCAACTGTCGCCTCTCCTTCCAATTGAATAATGACTGACGCTACAATATGCAGCCACCTTTTATAGACGTTGGTTGACGCACCTACGTAATCTCCAGAAATAACTATGATCTACTCGCACATCGCGACAAATATTACACACGATGGTGAAATCGCCGGCGGCTCCCAGTAGGTTTCTCCAAGAACGTGAGCTCAGCGCTAAATACGCACGATGAGGTAGCAATGACTTAGCAGTAACGCCAGCAGTATTGCACAATGTAGCAATGCCATATCCACATCTGATATACATCAACTCTCACTGTACATGTTTTTAGTGTTAATCTACACACACGTATATATGCATACATTTAACTACAATCACGCAAGCGACAAGCATTGCAGAATGGAATTGAATAATAATTATAATACAATAATAGTAATCTCACAGATAAAATAATAATAGTATGGACATAATAATAATAATAATAATAATAATAATAATAATAATAATAATAATAATAATAATAATAATAATAATAATAATAATAAAATACAGATATCGCCTTGTAACGGGATTTGAACCGTTACAAGGATATCTCCACCTAAAATGAAGGCTCTTAGAGAGATCATCGACCAGATGTTAAAGGACGGTAATATTCGACCCTCTAAGTCGGCGTATTCATCGCCCATTTTCCTGGTGCCGAAACCCAAGGTGGCTTCAGGCCTGTGATTGACTATTGGGCTTTAAATCGGAAGGTTGTGTTACAATCTGTGCCTCTTCCCGACCTTCACTCTTGTTTTTCATGGTTTCCGAAAGCTAAGATCTTTACCATCCTTGATCTCAATCAGCTGAAGAATCGAAAAATCTAATAGCTTTTGCCACGGATTGTAACTTGTATGAGTACAACCGCGTGCCTTTCGGTCTTCCCACGGGGGCAGCTGTTTTCACTAGACTGCTAGATCGGTCTTTTCCGACTTCAAGTTTGAATACTTGTATCACTATCTCGATGATGTCGTCATATTTTCTGAGACAAGAACAATTTGATCATCTGAAGGAGGTACTCAATGGCCTTCGTGAGGCCGGATTAACTGTCAACTTATCTAAGGTAGCTTTTCTAAACCTTCTATGTTATTCCTAGGGTATATTGTGTCGTCCGATGGTGTTTCTATCGATCATTCCAGAACACAGGCCATCCGTGATTTCAACCCTCCTAAGGATCAAAGGTATTGCCAGGTTCATCGGCATGGTGAATTTCTTCAGAAAATTTATTTCTAACTTCGCTAACAGAGCGGCACACTTGAACTTACTCCGTAGGAAACGCGGCAAATTTGAATGCGGGCCTTTTCAACAAGCCGCTTTTCAAGACCTGAAATTAGCTCTCTGAAACGACCCTGTCCTTGCTATGCCTGATTTTTCGAAGAAATTCATCGTTCAAACCGACGCCTCGTCATCGGCGGTGGCTGCTGTGCTTCTTCGGGGAACTGAACTCGGAATGCGACCGATCGCCTATGCGTCTAGAACATAATCGGCCCAAGAGGTCAAATATTCCATCTATGAACTTGAGGGATTGGCAGTTTTATTTGCGCTAGAGATGTTCCCACTCTATCTGGAACATGTCAAGTTCGACCTGAAAACTGACAATCAAGCCTTAAGTTGGGTATTAGCTAGGCCGCGTCGTACTGGTCGTATAGCCCGTTGGGCCATCAGGATATCTGCCTTCCAGTTTGATGTAAGACATATCAGAGGATCTGAAAATGTTGTTGCGGATGGACTAAGTCGCATATTTTATTATGACGTGGAGACCACCAAATAGGAAGATAATTCTTCTCTACCCGCGCCCATACCTTCGGGTGTAAATGCCATTCTAACTGATGGCCCCATGTTGTTTAGGGATATTGAAAAATATCAACATGAAGATTCTGTGCTGGCCCCTATTATTGAGAACCTTACTTCTGGGGAACGTGTCGTCCCGCATGTGTTGAGAAACGGGGTTTTGTTTTGCCCGTCGAGGCATGATAAGAAGATGAATGTAGTGGTTCCAGCCGTGCTTGTACCTATGATCTTCAAGTACTATCATCAGACCCCATTGGGGGGGGGGCATTTAGGCATTTTCAAAACTCGGGAAAAGATCCGAGAGATGTTCATTTGGAAAGGTATGGACGGTGAAATTCGTGAATTGGTAAAAGCTTCTAAATCTTGCTTGCTTAGTAAGCCCACCTTGTCCACTAAGCTAGGTCTATTATCTTCTCATCAAGCGTCACGCCCCATGGAGCACCTATATATAGACTACGTTGGACCCTTCCCCCAATCAAAGGGGAACGCCAATAAATTCATCCTAGTGTGTGTAGATGGTTTCACGAGATTTTGCTGGTTATTACAGACTAAGCTGGCAACCGTTCAGTCCACCATTTTTTGTTTAAATACTATATTTGCTTCCTTTGGCCCCTGTCAATATATAGTTTCTGACAATTCCAAAACCTTTACATCCAACCTCTTCGGCAAATTCTGTTTCGATCCCTCTGTTTCACATGTAACTACATCGCCGTATTATCCTCCACCATCCCAAGCTGAGCGAGTCAATCGTAACCTTAGATCAGCTCTCATTTCATTTCATCATGAAGATCATTCCAGGTGGCATACGTCCCTGCATTGGTTGGCCTTTGATTTAAATTCGGGAGTTCATTAGTCCCATAAGTTTACTCCAGCTTCTCATATGCTTAAATATGTTCCTAACATGCCGCTCTCTAACCTTTTGTCAATTAATTATATATTACCATAGACAATTGACCCTTATAATATTAGGGATTTATGGAAGAAAGCTAAGCACAACTTGAAGCATTCTCATGAAATAGTTAGGGAAATATATGATCGTGAACGGAGGCCCAACAATTTAAAAGTTGGAGATCAAGTCATGGTTAGGAATTTTGTTCCCGCGGGCAAGCTTGACCCCAGATTTCACAGGCAGTGCGTCGTTTTAGATTTTTTGACTCCTGTTACCTTATTAGTAATCAATCCAGCCACAGAGAGGATCTTTAGAGTCCACCTCTCCCAACTTAAACCTGTATAATTGGTTTTCTTATATTTGATAGCCGCTAAATTTGGCAGGAGTTTCAAGGTTTTATATATATATATTTTATTGGAGGCCTTCTGCCCCAAATTATTATATTTAATTATGAATATGATCTTTATATACTATCTTCCCCTCTGGTTTTCCTGCTGTCAATCCCTTGGTGGCCATTACCAAGCCCCCGTCTCCTGCATCCACGCACCATTGGCACTCAAGCACTTTCTACGCAGCCCGCTCCTCTGCATCACCAATAAAGTTCGTACTCTCAAGTCTCCAACAACACTTCTCTGTCGCCTAGAACTTACTGTCTCAGTGCCCCCTCAGCCGTTCGCCGCCGTAATGCAACACCTGGTGAGAAAAACAGAAGTGGGGTAAGGGTCCACTCCACTCCCGTGAAGGCTCGTTGTGAACGGAGTCCATCTCCCGGCAAAGGCTGAAGTGTGGTGACCCTACCGCCAACTCATCTGGGGACTGTACACATACTTCTAACCTGCGGTGACCATCACCACGACTACCCCTCTCATAGTAGTGTATTTAGGGGGTCCGAGCGACCCCACTTGGGAATCGGCAGCGGCGGCAGGTTTCGCCGTCAAACCTATCAACATGTATTCAAATGCTACACCAACTAGGACAATCTAAATCTGCATTTAATAATTTTTCTACAAATCAACTTCCGAAAAAGACTTAGACATTTTCTTCAACTGGAGATGTTTTCTCAAAATTCTTCTGCGTCACCCCAAGGAAGGACATTTGGGTGGGGAGGTCTGTACCGGGAGGTACACCTCAACGCCGCGCATAAAAATTAGTGCCTAAATGTACTCCTCTATTGGTCAAACAGTGAAACTGATAACACAAAAACTTGGAACTTTAATCAGAAGATGTCTCCTCTGAAATATTAAGTAATTTTCTTATTGTGCAGTTTCCTAAACTGAACGAATTTCTCCTTGTTTTGTTTGGATATACTTCTAGAAGTTTGGACATTTTCGCACAGATGACACTACTAAAACTATGATCATGCACTCTGGTTCAAGGTGGACGAACTTATAATTTAAAGAAGTTTTGTATTTCTAGGTTTCCGTAACTGATCTATGTTAATTTATTTATGGGTTGGCAAGACTTCCTATTTTTTCCACCAGTTTTGAATCTGGCGAATGAAAAATTTCAGTAATTAATTTTCAACCTATCACAGGCTTCTTGTTCGATTTTGAATGTTACTTTTAAACATACCCAATAAAATTTAAGGGGGTGTGTCCTGTTTAACCTTGACTGCTCTCGAACCTTCCCTGATGGGTTTATAAACTGCCGATTTTTACGTTTCATGGCCAATTGTTCGTCGTCTTTCTGAATGTGTGTGCTTAATCAGGAGGCGGGCGGCCTCTTTCGTCGGCAGCAGAACACCTATAAGGTAATGGCCATATAACTTTATTCTTTCTTGCTACCTCTGCAAATTATTCTAAGGGGGAAGTCCGAATCTTTAGCTATGTAACCTACTTTTCTAAAATGTAACTTTTGTTTTGGCTTCATAAAATCTTTGATTATAAATCGGGGATAGGGACTGAGTTAACCTCTCGAGCTGCCCTTCTTCTTGGTTTGAGGTGACTATATTTTGTACCTGTTTTTCCTCTTGTAATGTGTTAAAGTAATTTCTATGCCAGTCACCTCAGTAGTTTGGGAGTAGCCCCTGTTTCATCGGCCTAGTGCCCTGTAGGTGTAAATTTTCATCATCTGGGAGTGCAGTGTATGCCTCCTTTCAGTTCGGGTTTCGGGCCATTTACTTAACCTGTTCTTTTTCGCCAAGGCCCCGTAGGTTGCGTACGAGATACACCTGTTTCAATTTGTAAGTTGGGCCATGGAAGGCCAGAGAGTGTTAGAATTGTGTGTAATGTTGCCTTGAGCAGGCGGTTAAATTGGATGAATGTTGGAGAACATGTTAGCTCTTTTTCCAAGTTTTGATTATTGTAAAGAGTGCCTCTGGAAGGCGAGATATTGTATTTAGGGAGCAAGTGCTCTTGAATTAGGGGATTTCTGCCCCTCACTAAATAATACCTCTTCCTGTTGAAAAATTGTAAAAATAGGGGCGAGAAGCCCAGAATTGTAAAAATCACTAATCTTGGACTTTCTTAATCTTGTTTCAAGATTGCTTTTGTACCTGATGCTTCTTTGTAAAATATTGTTAAGTTCATTTCTGGAAAAGAAATATAACCTTTTAAAGTTTTAACTGAACTTTGGAATTGTAGATAGACCCATTCACCCCGGAACCTTCTTTGACCACTTTCAGCTCCACGGGTAACCCTGTAACATCTACATTTGAATTTCAAGTTGATTTACGGCCAGCAGAACTTTGTCCTTTGGTGTAAGGATGAAACATCAGTTATGATGGTGGAAAGTGCAAGTGTAATACATCATTAAATGAAGGCCATAGACGGAACCACATCTATATTTTGAAATACTTTCTTGACATTTGTATTGTTATTTCATGATTACACTAATATTATTTGCTATCATATTTGTTCGAAATGCATGTATAGAATTTCTCTTTTGTTATAATAAGACAAAAGGTATACTTGCAGGTTATTTTCATTTGTATTACTTCCAATTCGTACGCTCTTTTTTTAACATTGAGTTATTACATTTAACATTAATATTAACATCTAGGTACTTACAATTATACCCACGAGGTACAATCACTCCATCAACACATCAATTAAAACAGAGAAGACATTTCCTCTTGGTGAAACTTACAGCCTTACTTTTCATCGCCTTTACCATTATACCATTGTCTGATGTCCAACTCACAACATTTTTATGGACGTCAATTTAATTTAAGGTCTTTCACTTTGGTGAATTCTTCGTGTCCCGAACTTGTCGACCGGTTTCCTGATATTTATTTCCTGAGCAATATTTGAACTCTTTGCCCATCTATATGTCACGGTTTTATTGACTAACACTTTATGTTTCAAATGATTACATTGTTGATAGCAAGTTTTGGTGACGTTAAAAATATGTATTCTCCCATTTCAACTCAGGAAAACTGGTGGCTACCCAAAATATTAACGCAATTGTTTAGATTACTTGCAGTCGCAGTCAATGCCATAGAAATACTAGAACATTAATACAAAGTACGAATTTCAGTAAGAGATGTTTTAGACATATATCTCCAGGAGGTTACTTATTAATTAAATATATTTTAATTGGGTCATGTTCTTCTACGAGCATGGAGAGGCTATGAGATACAACTTACATTCTGATAAAAAATGACACATCCTTGTTTGAACAGAGTCTCTACTTAACTACTTGGCATGTTTTACTATTGTTTCAATTCATTTGCTAAAGCAGTAATCTAAGCTGCTCATTCATTCTTTCAAAGTACTTATTCACTTTATAAACTGGAAACGCAGTTTGTTGAGAATTTAGTTCTTTCTGTTGTATTGTAGCATTTTGATGGGTAGCAAATGATTGTAGAAGTAAGTATATTATAAATTAATACCAGACTACATAAATCGAGGACGGCATTTGTATGAAGAAATAAAAGAGATATATCATGCAGGCGTTTATGTGGTTTGTGGTATGTCTGGTTCACTGACAAAGAGGGGAGAAGCCCTTGACATGTGCTGCATTACGCTGATGATGGTGAGGCGGATCACGTAGAAGTTTGCTGGACATCTAGCACAATCTGACCAGTAGAATATACTTGACTGGGATTCATTTTGAAAGGATCTGAACTTTGTTCAAGAGAGATGCGTCTGAAGTGAGAATAAGGTCGTGTTCGGGGCATAAATACGCTAGAGCGATGCAAGTTATGTTAAGAAATGGGATGTATTGGAGAGTACTCCTTATTGCAGTTGGTTTAAAGCCGCACCGACAGACACAGAAAGATTAGGACGAGACGACATCTTTACGCTGATGAGATGACAGGCAATTTGCACGTGCTCCAGTGGTTTTGCTATAAATGGGCTGTTTACGCTGGTAATAAAAAAAGATAAAGGCGCTCAAATGTGATGATGTACATGTTGTCGCATCCCGGAACCTACTCGAGACGGAAGAGAAATTAAGGAACAACCTGCATTGGTTTTTACTTTAAATTACACTGCAAGCCGTGAGAATGGCTGCACCAATCAGGACCCACCTGATAGATCCTTTACTTGAGGACTGTACTGAGCAGTATATGACAATGCCGTGATTTGTTGTTCAGTTATGTGGTGCAGCACGCTCGCCTATGGCGACGCTGATAAGTGGTATGTAGTTGAATGCCAGGGAGTTTACCTCCAAGTGAGAAGATCTACTACGGTAGAGCAAATAAGGACGATTGGTGTCGGTAGGAGGTAATGGAGAGGAATGTGTGAAATATGCATCTGAATTTTGGTCTCTAACATAAGCGACATGTATTGTGACCTTTCACGACACCGTCAATAACATGTCGTGGTACACTGTGAACGTAATATGCCGATAATTATCACCATAACTAGCACATTTTGTACTATACGGGGCACGAATGACTCGCCGCTGCCTCGAGAGGCAAGAATCTCATTGCCCGTACTTAGCAAGACAGATCATGCGCCAGCCCGTAATTGAAAACGTTCTATCTCGTTTGGGAGTGAGTGAGAATAGGCAAGCACCACGTGACCGAAGATCTAGGGTCAGAGGGCTGTCTTCAATTAAGTTGTGTTAACCCATGAAAACATAATTATGTGTGTATTTATCTGCATATTCATTGATGTCAACTGAGAACCGTCAGTTAATAATAATAATAATAATAATAATAATAATAATAATAATAATAATAATAATAATAATAATAATAATAATAACATGGATTCTGAAATAAGCAACAGATATTTACGAGTAAGAGTTCAACAGAACAGGGAATTTTATGTTTAATTATGACATCAAGAGGTGTTCCACATACTTAACATATCATCAATTACGCGGTGCATAAGGGTGGGGAAAATTACGAACAGACGTCATGAGTCTGGCCGTGCGAGCCTAAGCTAGATTTTCCAAGGGGTAGTGTAATTTACCAAACAAACCCCAGATGAAGCTTTGAAGATTCTGATTAAACCTACGATCCGACCCGGATGAGATTCGATCAGTGGAATGAAGACGACTGGAGCTATCATCTGACACCTTAACCAACTTCGAGAGATGGGTACTAGCAGAGCGATGTGTGTAAAGAAGGCGTGGTTAACCCTCTCAACCAGCACTAGCCCTCTTCACGTATAAAATAAATCGCTACATGAGCCATATATCCATTATTTTCAGAATTTTTCGATTATTCAGACGTACAGTAAGTCATACGGTCAGTGCGGTTATTCGGACTCTCAATCAGTTAGCCTTTGTTATTGGTTGCAAACAGTTTATCCAGTGCGGTAATGCTATGTGTTCATCGTACTGTGAGGTGCAAGTGCTTGTACCAAATGATTTGTGAAATAAGATGTTATTATTGGCCTGAGTTAATCATTCATGCGCCACTAATTGCAAATTGTGAAGTGTGAAGTATTATACCACACGAATGTTAATGATAATGAGGCTGAATAGAGCCAAATTGTAATGAGGTTTATTAAAGCCGTGCTGTAATGAGGCTGGATGGAATCGGTTTTAATATTGAGGCTATTGTAGGAAGAGAAATATCCTTCCCTGAGAATAATAAGGAGGGCAGTATGGAATTGCCGTTATGCTCAGTGAAAATCGCCAGGTCGGAGTGCCTCGGAAGATTTGTGGTTCTATGTCTGTGGGAAAAGACTGCTCGGCTGAGCTTCACCAATACCTGGGACACATGCTGGCTGTTTCTTTCTGACAAATCGCGACATAACATTTACAAGCAAATAATAGATTACCACCATCGGGATAAAGTCGATATTCAGGAAACGAATTAACTCCTCCCAATATTTCTTTTGTTTTATTAACTCGCCTTAGGAGTTTCAGGCAAGCACCTGATTGTCAGAGGGCCGCGGGTTCGACTCCACTCGACAGCGACGACCACATTCGTTGTCATTGACCATGGAGGGATCACACCTTCCATACGCCTGTGTATATGTGAAATGTACTATGTGTTTAATTTCCAGATGAGTGTTTTTATTATTCTTGTTGTACATAGTGTTATGGTGTTGTTGTAAATGTGTTGTCCCTCAGGAAGCAACATTGTCTCTGAATTGTCTCGTTAAATAGTGTTATCATATCCCGGCGAAACATGCTAGTGTGATAATTGCATAATTGTAAATAATACTCAAGTAGGGTTAATAGGCAAGTGTTATGATATAACTTTCAAATACTTTGGAGGTGTGCTTATCATACTTTATTCAGTGCCTTAATTACATGATATCATGACACAATGAATTTCGAATTTACCAATATGAGTTCATGATAATGACGCAATACGTAATTTTTATTAAGTGTACCGGCTGGTACACCTCTATGCCGCACATTTGAATTTTCCGCCTTAAAGTACTCCTCTACAGGAGAAACTGTGAACTTAAAACTGGATCTACTTAAACTTTTGCTCTGAAGATGTCATTGTGTTAATTTCGTCGTGTTTTTGTTTACTATTTATCAAGAAGTTTGGACATTGTCTCATAGATGTCTCTACTAAAAAACTATAATCATGCACCCTGGTGCGAAGTGAGGGAACTTTCTTGAAGATATTTTGAACTCATAAGTTTTCTTATTACTAAATTTCGTTCCTTCATTTGTGGGTTGGCAATATTAATCTTTTATTTCCGCCAGTTTTGAAGTTAGCCAATCAACTATTTCTGTAATTAATTTTTGACCAATCGTGTCTTTCTTCTTCGATTTTGTGGGTGTGGCTTAATTATTCATGAAAGGTCTCCAATCTTCCCCGAGGGTATAAAAACTGCTGATTTCCTTGTCTCTCGGCCACATCATCAACATTTAACTTAGTGTAAGGACGTGTAGCAGGAGGCGGGAAGCGCCTCTTTCTTCTGGCAGCAGTTCTTCAGTAAGGTAATGGCCACTTAACATCTTTATTTCTTGCTAGCTCAGCAGTTTAACCCGCGGGGAAGGTCCGAACCTTTTACCATGTAACCTATGTCTTAAATATGTAAATTTCTTCTTGTTTATGTAAAAACTTCATATGTCTTTAATGTGTTAAATTTATTCAGTATACGAGTCACCTCCATAGTTTGGGAATAGCCCCTGTTCAATCGGCCTTGTGCCTCTTAGGTTTTAAGAAGTTTCTTTTAGGAGTTCAAGTACACGCCTCCATTCATTTTGAATTTTGGGTCATTTACTTAACCTATTCTTTTTCTACTAAGGCCCAGTAGGTTGGGTACGAGATACCCCCCTTCAATTGATGTAAGTTGTGCCTTGAGGGCAATTAAGTGTTAAATCTGGTATGGGCTGGTAATAGGCGTGAAAAATTGAGAGCGGGCCAGCTCTTTTATATGTGGTAAAAGTGCCTCTAGGAGGCCTGATATGGTTTTTGGAGCAAATGCTCCTTGAATGAAGGGGTTTTCTGCCCTCTGAACAAAAATGTGCCTTGGTAAAGTTGGGCAAGTAACTCAAGGATTGTAAAAATTGGGGCTCGAAGCCCAGAACTTGTAAAGACCTCTAAACTTGTGCTTTCGTGCTCTTGTTTGTAAATTTATACCTTGTACCTGATCTTTCACTGTTATTTCACCTTGTGAAAATTTGTTAAATCGTGTCATCTATTGAAAATATAACTTTCAGTAAAATTTTAAGTTTAGTTTCATATTGTGGATAGACCCATTCCAGCTCGCACCTTCTTTCGCCTCTGCATTCCACGGGTATTTATTAATTAATGAGTGTTTTAAATAATGAGTGTTAGTAAGTGAAGTTATAATATGGGTGATGCCTCTTAAGTGTTAGAGGGTTAAAGGACGCAAATGAAAAGTCTGGAAGGACAGATAAACTTTATGTCTTCAATTTTGAATCCATCATATAATTCCTTTTAGTGTAAAATTTTATGGCACAGTTTATATAGACATTTTTATGTGTGTATTTTCTCAGTATATTAAAATTATTTTCGAAAACAAAGAATATAATTCTTCTAATTTAGTAGTGACGTTGTATTCCCTTTATATTTATAATACACTGCTTTGTAAATGTTTAATATAATGCATATTTTTACGAACAGAACATCGGCAGATTTGCTCTTAAACCTAGTAGGTTGCAGGTCTTTACAAAAAGGCTCGGTATCGTCCACCAGCATCCACCATCTATCCAAACACCTAAATACATTCAAGGTTGTACCTGTTTTTATAGCAGGTCACTGTAGGTTCTCGTTGTTAACCTCCGGTGGCTGGTCTGAATTCAGTTTGAACCCCACGTTTGGGTGTAATCATATTCGGATAATTCAGTTTTGCAAGAAATGTAAAGTGTAGAAATAAAGTGTGTGCCTCCACTCTAAAGGTAAACATTGTGAACACACTTGCCGAATGTGAATCTTATCCCGATGATGCACACCTAGTATTTAATCATAACTACGAGCAGCAACAGGGCAATAAGAACATTTTGACTGAACCTCTGAATTGTTACAATCTCACACTCAAAGGCTCAGCAAAACTAATCTGACTATGGTCACCCGTATAATGACAAATGATAGCCATTTAACGATACAGAGATCGTCTTGCGAGAGTTTTCTTATCACAATCTGCGTTGTAGTGAGTACAGTTTATGAGATGTTTAATATTCACTCACTAATTAGACCAGTATGTCTTTTATCCTACTCTGCGAACCATGTGACTTTGCCGCGGTGGGGAGGGTTGCGTGTCCCAATGATGCAGATAGCCGAGCCGCAGGTGCAACCATATCTGATGGGTATCTGTTGAGAAACCAGACTAACGAATGGTTCATCGAAAGGGGGTAGCAGCATTTCGGTAGTTGCAAGGTCGGTAGTCTAGATGATTGACTGATACGGCCTTGTAATAATACTCAACATGGCTTAGCTGTGTTGATACTGCTACACGGCTGAAAGCAACGGGAAACTACAGCCGTAACTACCTCCCGAGGACATGCAGCTCTCTCTGTATGAATGATGTACTGATGATGGCTTCCTCCCGGGTAAAATATTCTGGAGGTAAACTAGTCCCCCATTCGGATCTCCGGGTGGGGACTACACGAGAGGGGGTGATCATCAGGAAGAAGGATACTGACATTCTGCGAGTCGGAGCGTGGAATGTTAGAAGTTTGAATCGTTGTGGTAGGTTAGAGAATCTGAAAAGGGAGATGGATAGACTAAAGATAGATGTAGTTGGTATAAGTGAAGTACGTTGGCAGGAAGAACAGGATTATTGGTCAGGTGACTACCGAATTATCAACAGGAAATCAAACAGGGGAAACGCAGGAGTTGGTTTAATAATGAATAAGAAAATAGGGCAGCGGATAAGCTACTACGACCAGCATAGTGAAAGAATTATTGTTGTCAAGATAGACACCAAACCAATGCCCACCACAATAGTGCAGGTCTATATGCCTACTAGTTCAGCGGATGATGAAGAAGTTGAAAGAATATATGAGGAGATAGAAGATTTAATTCAATATGTAAAAGGCGACGAGAATCTAATTGTGATGGGAGACTGGAATGCAGTGGTAGGCCAAGGAAGAGAAGGTAGTACAGTAGGAGAATTTGGATTGGGACAAAGGAACGAAAGAGGAAGTCGGCTGGTTGAATTCTCCACTGATCATAATTTAGTCCTTGCCAATACTTGGTTCAAACACCACAAATGACGGCTGTATACGTGGATGAGACCTGGAGACACTGGAAGGTATCAAATAGACTTCATTATTATTAGGCAGAGATTCAGAAACCAGGTGTTGGATTGCAAAACTTTCCCAGGAGCAGATGTGGACTCTGGCCACAACTTGTTGGTCATAAAATGCCATCTGAAGTTGAAGAAATTGAAGAAAGGAAAGAATGCAAAAAGATGGGATCTAGACAAGTTGAAAGAAAAGAGTGTGAGAGATTGTTTCAACGAACATGTTGCACAAGGACTAAATGAAAAGGCTGAAGGAAACACAATAGAGGAAGAGTGGAGAGTCATGAAAAATGAAGTCAGTAGGGCTGCTGAAGAAATGTTAGGAAGGAAGAAAAGATCAACTAAGAATCAGTGGATAACTCAGGAGACACTAGACCTGATTGATGAACGACGAAAATACAAGAATGCAAGAAATGAAGAGGGCAGAAAAGAATACAGGCGATTAAAGAATCAAGCGGATAGAAAGTGCAAGGTAGCTAAGGAAGAATGGCTGAAGGAGAAGTGCAAGGATGTCGAAGACTGTATGGTCCTGGCAAAGGTAGATGCTGCATACAGGAAAATCAAGGAAACATTTGGAGAAAGGAAATCTAGGTGTATGAATATTAAGAGCTCAGATGGAAAGCCACTTCTAGGGAAAGAAGACAAAGCAGAAAGATGGCAGGAGCAAATCCAACAGTTGTATCAAGGTAACGATGTAGATAATTTGGTTCTGGAACCTGAAGAGGCTGTTGATACTGATGAAATGGAAGACCCAATTTTGAGGTCAGAGTTTGACAGAGCTGTGAGTGACCTAAATAGGAACAAGGCACCTGGAATTGATGATATTCCCTCTGAACTACTGACTGCCTTAGGAGAAACCAGCTTGGTAAGGTTATTTCATTTCGTGTGCAGGATGTGTGAGACAGGAGAAGTCCCATCCGATTTTCGGCAGAATGTTGATATACCTATTCCCAAGAAAGCTGGTGCTGACAGGTGTGAAAACTACCGCACCATTAGTTTAGTATCTCATGCCTGCAAAATTTTAACACGTATTATTTACAGAAGAATGGAAGAACAAGTTGAAGCTCAGTTGGGAGAAGATCAATTTGGCTTCAGAAGAAATGTAGGAACACGTGAAGCAATCTTGACTTTACGTCTGATCTTAGATGATCGAATCAAGAAGGACAAGCCCACGTACATGGCATTCGTAGATCTAGAAAAGGCATTCGATAATGTTGATTGGAACAAGCTATTTATAATTCTGAGGATGATAGGGATCAGACACCGAGAACGAAGAATTATCTTCAACCTGTATAAAATCATTCTGCAGTGATAAGAATCAAGGGCTTTGAAAAATAACCAGCAATCCAGAAAGGAGTGAGGCAAGGCTTCAGTTTCTCCCCTCTCCTTTTCAATGTTTACATAGAACAGGCAGTAAAGTAAATCAAAGAGAAATTTGGAAAGGGAATCACAGTCCAAGGAGAGGAAATCAAAACCTTGAGATTTGCCGATGATATTGTTATTTTATCTGAGACTGCAGAAGATCTCGAGAAGTTGCTGAATGGTATGGATGAAGTCTTGGGTAAGGAGTACAAGATGAAAATAAATAAGTCCAAAATAAAGCTAATGGAGTGCAGTCGAACGAAGGCAGGTGATGTAGGAAATATTAGATTAGGAAACGAAGTCTTAAAGGAAGTAGATGAATATTGTTACTTGGGTAGTAAAGTAACTAACGATGGCAGAAGTAAGGAGGACATAAAATGCAGACTAGCACAAGCAAGGAAGAGCTTTCTTAAGAAAAGGAATTTGCTCACTTCAAACATTGATACCGGAATTAGAAAGATGTTCTTGAAGGCTTTCCTGTGGAGCGTCGCATTGTATGGAAGTGAAACATGGACGATAACTAGCTCAGAAATAAAGAGAATAGAAGCTTTTGAAATGTGGTGTTACAGAAGAATGCTGAAGGTGAAAAGGATAGATCGAATCACGAATGAAGAGATACTGAATCGAATTGGTGAGAGGAGATCGATTTGGCTAAATTTGACGAGAAGAAGCGATAGAATGATAGGACCCATCTTAAGACACCCATGACTTGTTCAGTTCGTTTTTGAAGGAAGTGTAGGTGGTAAGAACGGTAGAGGTAGACCAAGGTATGAATATGACAAACAGATTAGAGCAGATGTAGGATGCACTAGTTACGTAGAAATGAAAAGGTTAGCGGAGGATAGGGTATCATGGAAGCTGCATCAAATCCGTCTATGAACTGATGACACAAACACATGTCTTTTATTAACTTACGTTCATCAATTCAAGTTTATTTTGCTGGCTTAATTCCATGAACTTACTGGTGTAAACCAAACATTGATTCAAAACATTACTTTTATTCGAAGAGGCTCATCACTTAATAGTCTTCATTATAACTCTCAAGCTTAATATACAACATTGGTCGTAGCCAACAAATGCGTTATCGTAAATACTAAATATTAGCTGAAATTTTGTGCGCTTATTTTTCAAAATATAATATAGATAAGGATAAACAATTTGTGAAGTGATCCTCCACTGCCTGACAGAAGGCGAGGGGGGCTTTTGAAAGCACAGTAAGGAAAACGTCAGTAATCTGAATTATTTGGGAACCGTTGCTGTCCTGATTAGTAAATATGGGAATATATTAAAATTCATTAAGATGATGGGTCTTTCTGGACTTCTACAAGGTGTACAACTTTTTTTCCGCCGTTTGCCGATGGATGACGACAACGGTACGTAGCGGTCGAGCGAAACACATCGCAGACGTCAAGCAGTTAGCTTGGACCTCGGTCAACATAACCCCATTCAAACTTAGTCGATGTGTGTCTGCATCATAAAGTTGTTCTCGATTGAGCATGGCAGTGTACGAGCCAAATTCTCGGCATTTGCGGGAGGTGTTACTGTTTTGTTTCAATATGAAGAAAACAGCGACTTAGTCTCATCGAATGCTCTCACGTACGTATGGTGAGGACGCTATTATTGGAAGAACGTGTCGTGAGTGGTTTCAACGCTTCAAGAACGGTGATTTCAACGTCGAATACCGGCATAGTAGCGGAAGAAAAAGTTTTCGAAGATGCAGAATTGGAGACATTACTGAGTGAAGATTCGCGTCAAACTCAAGAAGAATTGGCACGATCAGTGGGAGTGACACAGCAAGCCATTTCAAAACGTCTCAAGACCATGTGCATGATTCATAAAGAAGAAACTTGGGTCGCGTATGAGTTGAAACCAAGAGACGTTGTACGGGGACGGAAAAATGGGTTCATTACGATAACCCTAAATGCAAAAAATCATGGGGATATCCCGGCCATGCTTCAACGTCGACGGCAAAACCGAACATTCATGGCTCCAAGATCATGCTCTGCATTTGGTGGGACCAGCTCGGCGTCGTATACTATGAGGTGTTAAAACCCGGTGAAACAATCACAGGTGCTCGTTATCGAACGCAATTGATGCGTTTGAGCAGAGCATTGAAAGAAAAGCGGCCGCAATACAGCGAGAGGCACGATAAAGTGATTTTTCAACAAGACAACGCTCGACCCCACGTTGCAAAAGAGGTCAAAACATACCTGGGAATGTTAAAATGGGACGCCCTACCCCACCCGCTGTATTCTCCAGACATTGCTCCCTCTGATTATCACCTGTTTCGATCAATGGCGCATGGCCTGGCTGACCGACACTTCCAATCTCATGAAGAAGTCACAAATTGGATCGATTCGTGGATCGCTTCAAAGGATGAACATTTTCTTCGACACGGGATTCGAACACTGCCCGAAAAATGGGAGAAAGTCGTGGCCAGCGAAGGACACTACTTTGAATGATACATGTGTAAGTAATCTGTCTCATTAAAGCCTCCAATGTTGGGGACAAAACGGTGGAAGAAAAGTTGTACACCTTGTAGTTGTGCATCTATGGTTAGAGTCTGATCTTATGCTATATTCATTTTCAAACTGGGGACTATGTAAAGAAAAGGCACGATATATTTGATCGATTTCTGTATCACCAACTGAAGCATCCGTAGACCATATATCTGAATTCATTTTCTACTCTTAAAGCCTGTAATAAACCATACTGATAATAATAATCATCATCATTAACACTCTTATTAATTAGTGATTCTGTTCCAATGAAAGCGACCTAGAACAATTTGCTAACATTCAAAGCAGTACATTTTTTGACCGAAAAATGGAAAAATCAGCTCTTAAAAGTAGTAGAGATATTCTCATCTTTCATGTACATAAAGTCTTATAATCGCTAGGTTAAATATTGGATACATTCCTTCCTACACTATATCTGGAAGGGCTCAAAATGATAAGTTCCTGACAAAATCAGGTACTCTGTGAGCATGACAGTTACTGTCAGTGACATGACTATGTGTCACGATGTTTTGTTGGATTATAACTTTCACACCAAGTTTTGAACGGGGATGGCTATTAACCTATTGCCATGGGGATACTAGGTTTCACATTTCCAACAGTCCGACCTGAGTTTGCCTGTGGTATGAAATGCACAGAAATATTAATGTTTCACGATTTTTGTGGCTGCAAGTTTCCTTAGGAAACTTTGCCAAATGTTCACATTAAAATATTAATTTCGTATTTTGTGTCCTGCGAACAGCTTCATGCGCGCTATCCATATTAGCCTTAGAATTGGTCGTTCGTTTCATACGTAGTATACAGAGACTTTAAAATTACAAGGCCAAAATAATTTCACTTAGATATTCACTTGCAATGTTCCTTCCTCTAGACTAATTTAACTATTTTGTTCCTAATGACATGGTATCAATGCACCTTATGTGATTTAACTGACGTATTTTAGTACATTCTGATATTTATTAATCAGGACAGCAACGGCCCCCAAATAAATCAGATTAATGTTGTTTTATTCTATACCGAGCTTTAAGCATGTCCCCTTGTTGCCTGCTAACCAGTGGAGTTTTGCTATGTTCATCAATTATCCGTACTTAACTTCCTAAACTTCGTATCTCGAAAATCATTCTCAGCTCTTTTTTTTAGGTTTCACGGTAACACTTATTTCGGACTCTTAAGAAATTTTACGCCAACAAAAAATAAATGACATCGCCTTGGATAAAATTATCTCTCTGAGATAATAAATGTTTACTTTCCTACTTACGTTGTGCTTCTGAGCCTCTATTTCGAATCATTCCTAGTTTGAGTCCTGGGTTTCTTTTCTGTTTTGTTGTTAAATTTTAATATTTCCACGGACGTTATGGTGTTAAATTTCGTCAGTACCAAGTTCTAAGTTAGCTTGGCTCAAACGGCCTCATCAAGTCATGCCTATATTAGATTTTAAACCTATCTGTATGTCACTAAATTTAGACTTCCATTTGTTGCAATAGATTTAGATTTTACTCCATTAATATCTGTTACTGAACTTCTTTGTAAACTTTGACTATATTTTGCAGCTAGAATACATGAGGGGTTTCTAAAGAATAACTCTTCCATGTTTCTAGCCTTCCATAGCTCACTAATTACTTGTAAAAATAGGCAATCTTACACTGACTGACAGAGCAAATGCAACACCAAGAAGGAGTGGTTCGAAAGGGATGAAAGTTGGGGAAAAAACAGAGACGGCACGGACGAATAATTGATGTTTATTTCAAACCGATATGCAAGGTTACACAATGCGCACGGCATCGACTCAGTAGGATGTAGGACCACCGCGAGCGGCGATGCACGCAGAAACACGTCGAGGTACAGAGTCAATAAGAGTGCGTATGGTGTCCTGAGGGATGGTTCTCCAT
Organism: Anabrus simplex; assembly: GCF_040414725.1. Classification (NCBI taxonomy): domain Eukaryota; kingdom Metazoa; phylum Arthropoda; class Insecta; order Orthoptera; family Tettigoniidae; genus Anabrus; species Anabrus simplex. Next base: position 49,208,990 of record NC_090266.1, read on the forward strand.
TTTCTGTCAACCATTTGCCACAGTTGGTCGTCCGTACGAGGCTGGGGCAGAGTTTGCAAACGGCGTCCAATGAGATCCCACACGTGTTCGATTGGTGAGAGATCCGGAGAGTACGCTGGCCACGGAAGCATCTGTACACCTCGTAGAGCCTGTTGGGAGATGCGAGCAGTGTGTGGGCGGGCATTATCCTGCTGAAACAGAGCATTGGGCAGCCCCTGAAGGTACGGGAGTGCCACCGGCCGCAGCACGTGCTGCACGTAGCGGTGGGCATTTAACGTGCCTTGAATACGCACTAGAGGTGACGTGGAATCATACGCAATAGCGCCCCAAACCATGATGCCGAGTTGTCTAGCGGTAGGGCGCTCCACGGTTACTGCCGGATTTGACCTTTCTCCACGCCGACGCCACACTCATCTGCGGTGACTATCACTGACAGAACAGAAGCGTGACTCATCGGAGAACACGACGTTCCGCCATTCCCTCATCCAAGTCGCTCTAGCCCGGTACCATGCCAGGCGTGCACGTCTATGCTGTGGAGTCAATGGTAGTCTTCTGAGCGGACGCCGGGAGTGCAGGCCTCCTTCAACCAATCGACGGGAAATTGTTCTGGTCGATATTGGAACAGCCAGGGTGTCTTGCACATGCTGAAGAATGGCGGTTGACGTGGCGTGCGGGGCTGCCACCGCTTGGCGGCGGATGCGCCGATCCTCGCGTGCTGACGTCACTCGGGCTGCGCCTGGACCCCTCGCACGTGCCACATGTCCCTGCGCCAACCATCTTCGCCACAGGCGCTGCACCGTGGATACATCCCTATGGGTATCGGCTGCGATTTGACGAAGCGACCAACCTGCCTTTCTCAGCCCGATCACCATACCCCTCGTAAAGTCGTCTGTCTGCTGGAAATGCCTCCGTTGAAGGCGGCCTGGCATTCTTAGCTATACACGTGTCCTGTGGCACACGACAACACGTTCTACAATGACTGTCGGCTGAGAAATCACGGTACTAAGTGGGCCATTCGCCAACGCCGTGTCCCATTTATCGTTCGCTACGTGCGCAGCACAGCGGCGCATTTCACATCATGAGCATACCTCAGTGACGTCAGTCTACCCTGCAATTGGCATAAAGTTCTGACCACTCTTTCTTGGTGTTGCATTTGCTCTGTCAGTCAGTGTATTTACTCTATTTGATATTTCAATAGATAGGTAGATGCATTCACGTCAACCACTTAATCAGCGTTTCAGGTGCATCATGCCCGAGTGAAGGTCATCTAGAATCAAACTTCACAAAATAATTAAGTCAGTGGATAACCAATAATAAATCATTCTTGCTATCTTCAACGTTTCTCTCGAAGCAGGAGCCGATGACTTTAGATTCTAGGCCCCTTTAAACAACAAGCATCATCTTCATCATCATCATCTTTTGAAGCAAAATCTAGAATCCATCCAACTATTCTGGATAGTCAGTGATGCTGTCAACGAACTTACTATACCTCAATATGATGTCTCTAAGTATTCTATCTGGTCTTCGTTATCTTTCTTCTCAGCCTCAGACAGCATAAAACGAAATTTCTCATGTGCAATTTCTGGAGGTTATAGCTGGTCATGAAATAGGATAGGCTTCACAGGCACTACAAGGTTAATAGCTGCCTTAAATGAAAAATATGCGCGCGAAAATGCTATCCAGTAAAGCTGCTGCCAGTGCCGCGATTCGACGTGAGTTCAGATAAAGGTATAGAGGAATATTTAGGAACAGATACCAAATATTTTCTTTCTTAGCAGAGTACATTTGGTTGATCCTTTAAAAGCATTGTTCTTCAGAGTAAGAATGTGAAATACTTCTTCAGTCGATCGAACTAAAATTATAACACAAATACTCATCAAGGATTTAAGCGCTGAAATAATGGACAATAACAAACATTGAAAGCTGTGCTACTTAAGTGAACATTCTCAGTTTGCTCACGTTTGCAGTATAAATTAATAAGTAAATCAGGTTGCAGTTTACAGAAGCGTTTACGAATTGCAAACTTTTGAATGTGATGGAATAAAAATGCGGTTTTAACAGAATGACGTACGTATTCAGACGAACTAACGCCCGCACTAGCACATTCACAATATTTCCTAGGACATGTACATTATTATAGGTTTTTAAATGTCTTTGTCATTTTGATCATGATTTTTTAAATCTGAATACGTCCACTTGAACGGACGAAACATGTATTATTTTATTTAATAATTTATTTTACTTTCACTCCACATAAATGCTTGTTTGTATTTTAAATTATGTTTGACTAAGTGGGAAAGTATTTGAATACTAAATATAAATAAAACCTATATTGTGTGTAGAGGTGGGGGTGGGGGAGGATTGTGATATCGTATCTACTGGAATGATCACTCCGGGAAGGATGGATAAAGACTTTATAATCCATGGGGAACAAGGTGTTCACTGTGCTGTGATTTGATATTAATGTATAATCCTCATTGAGATAAATGAAGTTCAGAAAAGTTCTATGAGGAGGTACCGGGGTTAGCTGCTATAATCTGAACGAAAAACGAACAGGAACCATTAACAATAATTTAACTTTTACCTGAAATCGATGAGGTTCTTTTAAGGTATGAACGTCATGCTACAAGTTAAAGCGTTCAGCCCATCATCCTCCCTCTGCGCTTCACAAAGACCGCATTGTGTCGAGGAAGTGATACGGAGCACTTCAAGTGCACCATCAGTTCCTTCCTCTGAAAGTTGAAACTCAGATCATTAACGTGTCTTTAACAGTCTGCGTGTTTTACTTGGCCGTGTGCGACGAGAAGACCTGTATTGTGTGGGGGGAGATTATGACAACGTAGCTACTGTAATTGGTGCTACGCGAAGGAGGGTAAGGGCTGTATAGTCCATTGGGAACAAGGTGCTCATGTGTGCGGTGATTCAATAACATTTTAACGAATATTGTAACTCAAAGTGTGTTGTATTGAATATTTTATCTTAATACGCTTTCGTAGTGACATCAGTATCGATAACGATGTGTGCATATTGACAGACACGATGTTCTAATTTTCAGAGTTGACGGGACACTAGTATTTGTCTTCAATGGTCATTCCGATTTAATGTCCGGCAGCATTAATGCGAAGGAAAGTAGACAAAATGGCCAGTAAAAACTAGTTGTACTGTTACAGCTTCCACATTACTGCCACTGGAACTCTTCCATGCGGGTGCCATACTCTTAATAATCAAATCACAACTCCGCTATTGTTCCATTGTATCGCACCATTTGGAAGAAATTGATCAGGCAAATATTCCCTTATTAATTGCGCTGACGTTAATTTAAACGTGACAGAATTTAACTAGAATTGGAATCTCTGGCTTGAAAGTAATTGGGAGTGACGATGGTTATTGGCACAAGTTGCCTGTACTCATTGTTAGCAGCTACATTTGTACTGAAGTTGCTAACATGATACTCTTTCGTAAGCATCTCAATATAGTGCTTAAATTAATATCTAACTATTAGCCCGTATGCTGGAATTGCATGAAAGTGACTTAGAAATAATTGGTGGATACTCAAATAAAGAAGTAATAATAATAATAATAATAATAATAATAATAATAATAATAATAATAATAATAATAATAATAATAATAATAATAATAATAATAATAGTAATAATAATAATTTAAGGAAAACCAAATTTGGGAGAAATCCATAGTGTTCAGAAATAGAAGGGTGGAAAAGGTGGAAATTACTTTCAGACTATGTCTTGGAACTTAAAAATTCAATTCCATATACACCCAAGCAAAATTAAAACATTATTGTACAGTGGTCATAACGCAGAGTCTATACACGGCGGAGACCATGACGAAAGTAATGGAGCCAGTCATTGGAAAAAAGGAAAAGTAGACTCCGTAGGAAAATCTTAGATCCGCATAAGTCACTAGATGAACAACCTATGTTCCGATTAAGACCCAATCGAGAACGTTATGAAAAATTTGAGAAGATAACAAGTACTATGTGCGAAATAAGACTATCTAATCACAATTACGAAGTACTTATTTTTGCGTTGGGTATGTTAGATACGGATTGTTGTCGAAGAAATGACAATGAAATCAAATATACTGGCACACAGGATACTATGTCTATAAGAAAAGTGAAAGGCACTATCTTTATGGCTTTAGGACTTCGAAGAAGGATGTTACAGGAGGGAGATATACAAGAAAGAACAACCTTTCGGAAGAATACTGAGGGATGCACCGGAGAAACTCGTCAAGTTACGCAACATGTCGGTTGAAGGGCAACAAAGGAAAATTCAAAGACTTAAGAACACCTGGAAGGAGTGCAAAGAAAAGGGACTAAGTTTGAGAGATTGAAAATCTTTTGGGTTGTGTAAATGTGGTCCATGGATGACTGTAACGAATGAAAGAATTAGAGTATAATTAGAATCAAAATCAGAATTAGAATTTTCTAAATTTGTAGTTTCATAAAAGAAAGCGGTACCCTGATTTTATGTTTATGTTAATATCAAGTTACTAATTACAGCGAATGAATGTCTGTTGAAAGTAAGAAATTCAAAGACGTACATTTTCAATCTTTCTCAGCGTTTAATCCATTCCTAAATCAGTCTTTGTCTCGCCTAGGAAATGTTGTAAAATGAAGTTTCATGAATCATTTCAATTGTACATCAGTGTCATATTCAATCTTCGAACTACAGTATTCACTCGAAGGAAGTTTCGTTAGGTCAGTCTTACGTAATTGTAAAAGTTGGAGTATTTAAGGCGGGAAAGGTGGGTACTCTGATAAATGGGATGTACTCACTAATGTGGAAGGTACTGAGAAAACGTCGAGACGAACAAAAGCATTTTTTGCAAATAAATTGGACAATGAAAGCACTGGTTGTTTTTTGGAAATCAAAATTCTCGGAACAAAGAAATGAGGAAGACAAAGATTGAATATAATGAAAAGATTCTTAAAAATGAATGAAGTAAATAGAGTCGTGTAAACGGAATCTTGCCGCTGTAAATGTAGATGCAGTTTATAATCGCAAATACATGTTACAAAGCCTTTGTCCCACCAATTATCAAACCTCCATCTGGTTCTAACAACTTCCTCTCGTTGATTAGTTTTCTACTCGTACAGTGTTTTCGTGTTCGGTGGGTACAATATCGCTAAAAGATCAAGTTATAACAATTTGCTTAGCTAGAAACCGTAGCCAATATTAAAAATTAATCATAAATCTTCGTTTAATTATATGCTCAGTGGTTTGCTAGAAGATGATCTGAAAGTGAATGTTTCCATACCTTAAGAAGTGCTTATTTTTGCATTGTGTAGGTTAGAAACACATTGATGTCGATGAAATTACAATAAAATTAATGTAATAAATCAATATTTAATCTTACATATCGATAATTTATATATGTAACACAACTATACCCCAACCCGCTGCTTCTACGGTGCACATGTGTGTTACTGAGCTGCTGTAGGTAGGGAAGGCAGGCGATACTTTCGTATTACTGTTCCACAGGCCTGGTGTAGACGACTTGACAAGGCAGTTCGGTTCAATTACTCAGGTTAAATGTTTATTTAAATTCCCCCTTTCACTTCAAACCTAGGGCTCAGCTCCGTTGAGGGGTTTGTGTTTTTGTGTCAAATATAATACGAGATTGGCTCATGATGAGGCTGGTGTGGCCAGAAAATTATAATTCTATTCTGCCAGCATTGCCTAAGATAAAACACTTTTAGAAACTAGATGCATCGGCACAAATCTCTGCAATTTTCTGTACTATAGAGTAGTTCTAAATGAAGACGTCTGTCCTGAGCAGATGAAAATGGTGCCAGCGACAGGGCAGGGCTTTAAGTTGAATTATAATGTATTTTTATTGTGAAATAACCATTATCGTGGCGAAATGAAATAAAAATTTATATTTCTATTAGCAATGTAAATCAATGCGGAAGCAAACATAGAATGTCTGTACAATGCACAGTTATTGTATGGGTCCACAGAAGAATTAGTTTGTTGAAAACAACGTTATTCGTAAATAGAAACGAACCATCATTTTTTATACATTACGCTCATAAATTGTAAACCACACAAACTCGTTTGAGGCAAATACAAACTAAAATTTCTGACTATTTTATCGTTCAGTATTTTAATGAGAATGAGCGCAATTTAAGTATTTAGAATATTGCGTTAAATGCTGTTTAATGTATGCAGTGCTTAACGTTTTCAACTGTAATAAACGATGTCCCACTTCTTAGCATAGTAGTAGGTACATTGAAAGTTCTCAGTACGATAATATTGCTCCAATCCTCTTATTGTATCTCGTGCTACAATTAACTCTTCAAGGGCATGAAATTCGAATGTCTGGATTTCCCCTTTTACCAATGCCGTATTCTACTTTGATACACTGAATTTTGAGATAGAACAAGAATAACACTTAGATTCCTTATTACCTAGTCCGTTTGTGGAAACCATAACAGATTTCAAAATCTACTTGAATAAGGCAATTGTTTGATGCCATTTAGTAATATCCTAATCTCCTCTCCTGAAAACGACATTGCATAATTCCCTTTCCAATACACCAACGCGCGCTTTCAGTCATGTTAGAAACCGACTAATTAATTTCTTTTGAAGTAAATACCCTCGGAGTATCGTCAAGTAGATTAATGTGTATCACTCCAGACATGTGTGTGTGTGTCCCTATAGATAAACAATGTGATTCTCTCATGCGACAATCGTCCTTGTTGAAACTGCCCGTTAATGGAGATCAAGCAGCGGGTTTGAGACCTAGTGTGGTCACATTCTCAGCTATTTAGCCATAGAATAACTATCACTTCCAGAAAAGTATCCTCTTAAGCCATCAAGTTTCACAAGCTCCAGTTCATCCTCGGTTAACTCTAGTATATCCCCAAATTCGACAGCATTAGGTTTCTTAGGCGTAAAGAATCTCTCATATTCACACTATTCATGAACCCCTCCAACCCCATGGCACTAAATCCCTTGAAGGGCCTTACAAAAAACAAGCGACCGCTGCTCAGCGCGAAGGCCTGCAGATTGCGAGGTGTCGTGTGGTGAGCACGAAGAATTCTCTCGGCCGTTATTGTTGGCTTTCTAGAGCGGGGCCGCTATCTCACGGTCAGTTAGCTCCTCAGTTCGAATCACCTAGGCCAATTGGACCTCGAACTAGCCCTAAGGTAAAGGTAAACTCCCTGACCTTGCCGGGAATCGAACCCGGGGTCTCCGGGTTAGAAACAGGCACGCTACCCCTACACCACGTGGCCGGCACACTATTCATGACCCCCCCCCCACTGTTGTCTAAGACGTTATTTGATTCTTCAAAATTTCGTAACTCCAGGAGGACCTGAATTGAGTCATATGTGTCAAAAAGCGAGTGTCCGTAACGTTTATTCTTGTCAGCTGGATTTCCGTTAATAATCAGATAGATTAATCATCTGAAATACCACTGAAGCAGAGAAACTGCATTTGAAAACTGAAACGAAACTTTCCCTCGGAACTTAACCTTCCAAGAAATATTGAATTTTATACCTGTTTCATGTAACCGACTCAAACAGAAGGCCAAATGCAAGCAAATGCCTGAGGAGTGAATCCCATAAAGTGAAAATGTGGCTTCAGAAACCACTAAATATACACTGACTGACAGAGCAAATGCAACACCAAGAAGGAGTGGTCAGAAATTTATGCCAATTGCAGGGTAGACTGACGTCACTGAGGTATGCTCATGATGTGAAATGCGCCGCTGTGCTGCGCACGTAGCGAACGATAAATGGGACACGGCGTTGGCGAATGGCCCACTTCGTACCGTGATTTCTCAGCCGACAGTCATTTTAGAACGTGATGTCGTGTGCCACAGGACGCGTGTATAGCTAAGAATGCCAGGCCGCCGTCAACGGAGGCATTTCCAGCAGACAGACGACTTTACGAGGGGTACGGTGATCGGGCTGAGAAGGGCAGGTTGGTCGCTTCGTCAAATCGCAGCCGATACCCATAGGGATGTGTCCACGGTGCAGCGCCTGTGGCGAAGATGTTTGGCGCAGGGACATGTGGCACGTGCGAGGGGTCCAGGCGCAGCCCGAGTGACGTCAGCACGCGAGGATCGGCGCATCCGCCCCCAAGCGGTGGCAGCCCCGCACGCCACGTCAACCGCCATTCTTCAGCATGTGCAAGACACCCTGGCTGTTCTAATATCGACCAGAACAATTTCCCGTCGATTGGTTGAAGGAGGCCTGCACTCCCGGCGTCCGCTCAGAAGACTACCATTGACTCCACAGCATAGACGTGCACGCCTGGCATGGTGCCGGGCTAGAGCGACTTGGATGAGGGAATGGCGGAACGTCGTGTTCTCCGATGAGTCACGCTTCTGTTCTGTCAGTGATAGTCACCGCAGACGAGTGTGGCGTCGGCGTGGAGAAAGGTCAAATCCGGCAGTAACTGTGGAGCGCCCTACCGCTAGACAACGCGGCATCATGGTTTGGGGCGCTATTGCGTATGATTCCACGTCACCTCTAGTGCGTATTCAAGGCACGTTAAATGCCCACCGCTACGTGCAGCATGTGCTGCGGCCGGTGGCACTCCCGTACCTTCAGGGGCTGCCCAATGCTCTGTTTCAGCAGGATAATGCCCGCCCACACACTGCTCGCATCTCCCAACAGGCTCTACGAGGTGTACAGATGCTTCTGTGGCCAGCGTACTCTCCGGATCTCTCACCAATCGAACACGTGTGGGATCTCAATGGACGCCGTTTGCAAACTCTGCCCCAGTCTCGTACGGATGACCAACTGTGGCAAATGGTTGACAGAGAATGGAGAACCATCCCTCAGGACACCATCCGCACTCTTATTGACTCTGTACCTCGACGTGTTTCTGCGTGCATCGCCGCTCGCGGTGGTCCTACATCCTACTGAGTCGATGCCGTGCGCATTGTGTAACCTGCGTATCGGTTTGAAATAAACATCAATTATTCGTCCGTGCCATCTCTGTTTTTTCCCCAACTTTCATCCCTTTCGAACCACTCCTTCTTGGTGGTGCATTTGCTCTGTCAGTCAGTGTATTATCCTGTTATTTAAAAAATGAATCTATCATATATATTTTTACACATCTATTATACCGTTACCTTCAATTCGCACCGAATATTTTGGAAAAGCTACCAGAGCAGTATACCATTATACGGGCAGATTTGGAACTGGACTTAGAGAAATGTATTCAAAGACGGTGGTTTAGAAGTAATTAGCTTCCTGAAGGTCACTACATGCTCCTCAGGCCAACGTTGAAATATAGTGAGGTATTCGAGACTTAGGAAATGGTGAATGTTACCGATTGGTCGAACTTAACTGAAAACACTGATGTTAAGGTCAGAAATATAAGCCGAACTAAAAACTCTGTTAAACACCAGAATTAAATATTTCGTCCAATCAGATTAACAAGTTTATATTCCTCAAATCACATTAAAAATTATAATCATTTTAGAAATAACTATTAGCATAGCATGCGCTTGAGAATTGTAAACCTGTCTTACTAGTCTGCACTTCTGGACATTAACCCTAGTTAGAAATCTGTAAATTTAGAGGGCAATAAATATAGTCGATGTTGAATATGGAATTCGGTAGCCAGCCGCTTTGGGTGAATATATGTATATTACATATATGTGATATGTATATTTGCTTATATTCACTCAAAGATAAGTTAAAGGAGTCAGTGCCTTAAGCGCACTTATCGCTCTAAAGATCGTATTCGACAATCATGTACTAGCAGGGGCAGGGGCTGGAACTGTAGAATAAGCTGAGTACTACAACAATCCAGTATAATTAGGACTCATGGTCGTGGAGATGATTTTTACCTAACAACAGTCAATTAATTCCTGTTTCTCAGCACAAGAACAGGTTTATAATTAGTAAACGCACTTGAACTTAACTTTTATGTACTACTTGATGCTCGATTTTAACGAAGAGTGGGGCAAAATGTCCATGAAACGAGAAGTTTGCCTTAAGTTCCTCTCCTCCACACGGCACAGACGCTATAGAATACAAATCTTGTGAAGACTTTCAATATGATTTTGATATTCATTGGTATTTGATAGTTGAGTGGCTTAGACACTGGCTGCTGACAAATGTGGAAATAGTTCATATCCCCGTCAATGCAGATACGATTTTTGACGCAAAAATCACGACCTCGTATGTAGTTATGGTTAATATAACGACGTTAACAGCCACTTGATACCACAGGCTTCTTGCTCAGTTTTTTGCTTTATAGAAATTAATAATTTCCTTTTTTCTAGAAGGAACGTGTTATTCGGTGTTTAATAACGTTAATGTTTGTACTCATATACGTTTGCTTGTATTATGATTTATCCAACCGACAGGAAATATTTCATATTCTCACTGACGTTCCGTCTCAGGTCAAGCCGAAAGTTGACGGTGAGTGGATATATGGAAAGACTTTCCATACCGGGAGTTAAGACATGGTAACTTGTGGAAACATACGTTTCATAGAGTAGTATATTGATCAAATTCAGTAACTGCGAATAGTATCATGTTCAGTTACCAGCTGGGTAAATGTCGAACGTCACTTTCCAAAGTTAATGTGGCCATTAGTATTCTGAACAGAGACGCCACAAATTTCACAGCCAATAAAAAGCTGGAGTTGAGAATCTCTTTCTATTGCGGTGCTTCTCCCCGACGCGGCGATTACTTCGGAGAGTTGAGGAATGCAGGAGGAATTACAATGGGTGTGCGAGTAATGGATGCGTGATTGATGGCTATGATGAGCGGGTAGAACTGTCTTAACGCACATTGCTCCGCGATTGATCAGGTGGTGCTTCTGTGTAGTTCATCTACATGGCTGCAGCAACCCGCAAAACAACAGTTGCAATTCTAACACGTGAATGGGAGACGTGCATGAAAATTAATTGATTTTCTCAATTATCTTCAACACGGAGGTAGACTCATGAAACTTTTCACACTGATTTTAAATGCATTGATTTTAGCTTTAAACATTAATCAATTAATTCAGATACAAAAATTGGAAGAGAGACTTTTTTAAGTTTCCACTGTCGTCATGTATACCTTTTTCTCAGCAACGCTGAATTCCTGGACTTTGTAATTTTTTTAGTGATTTCTATGACCTTGTTGATTTAATATCTGCAACTGTTTTCAGTTTTATGCCTATTTCGAATTTTGAAAAAAAATTAACTTTTCAATTTGAGAAGTTCACGAGAAATACATACAGTATATATTAAACTCTGAAGTCCATAAAATTGCATATGTTTAATATCCTTGCAGAAAAATGTGTGAAAGTGTTTAAATTGCCTGTCTATCAAGTTTTAGATTGATATATTTAGTATTTCCAGAGAAAAAGGTACATTTGTCATAGAAAAAGAAGTCCGGGAAATTAAAATTGAATTCCACAAGAGGTAACGTCGCAATATATCTCTGGAATCAAAACAAACTTTCCGCAGTAATCACCGTGCTTGGCTTACAGTACCAGAAATGACGCTTCAGAGTTTTCTCCAATAATCCTTAGTTTGATACCGTCGGCTACGTGACTAAACCGGCAAAAGTTTCAGTGAAGATGAAAACTAGCAGTGCTTGAAGAAAGGGGCGTGGCACCTGACAAGCTTGTGTTAGGATCTTAGTGCGCTTAGGTACTGAGTTCAACTAAATCCTTTTGGGGCCAGATTCCCAACATAATATTCTAGCAATTTAAGAGAAATATTGTTTTTTTTAAGGATTTCGTGTTCGTCGCACCTTTTTTGGCAAGTTGCTTTACGTCGCACCGACACCGTTAGGTCTTACGGCGACAATGGGACACGAAAGGGCTAGAAGAGGGAAGGAAGCGGCCGTGGCTTTATTTAAGGTACAGCCCCAGCATTTGCCTGTAATGAAAATGGAAGACCACGGAAAATCATCTTCAGGCCTGCCGACAGTGGAGTTCGAACCCACTATCTCCAGAATACTGGATACTGGCCGCTCATAAGCGACTGCAGCTATCGAGCTCGGTTGTCGCACCTTTAGTGAACTGAGCGCATTAAAAGGTCCCCTAACTCATTGACTCAGCTCAAGGCGCAGGTCGCCTACGGCAGTCAAATCAAAAGACCTTCACCAGGCACCTCCAGAGGACACCCAGCATTTCATGGTCTACTCACTAATAAGTAAAAGACAATATCAGAACTCTTCTTCAATCTAATAGCTAGCTACTACTAGTGGAGCAAACAGTTAAGTGAAAATTACCGGTGTTAAGAAAAAATAACTTAGAAAAGTAACCATAGCTAATATCAGTAAAATAGTGTACATACACAGAGTGTCTGAACATAAGTTACGGAAAATGTTAGGGCATAATAAACCCAATAATGTAAGAGAGGGTCCGTCATCTATTTTTACTAAACCATTTGGTTAATGACCAGGGGTAATTGGTTCATATTTCTTATGTTCTGTGACATAGTGCACTGAATTATCAACAGAAGGTCAGCGGTGAAGATTTTTATTATTGGGATTCAAAATTCCCAAGGAATATGAATGAGTTAGGCAGAAATTATTAGAATCTCTACTAGTGAATGGAGTGCAGACATGAGCGTGTGACTAGGGATCACACAATATCAGCTGTTTAAATGTGCTCTGCAGTTGCAAAACAATGCAGTAGTGTACAACGTGTGACTCAGTACTTATAGGGGAGGGGAGTGGACAAGCGGGGCATCGGGAAAATTAAATTTAAAGCATCACTTCCCGTAAGATTCGCGCTTATGCCCTGCACCGTGTGAAACACGCTGCAAAAATTAAATAAAAGTAGTAATATTCACATTACGTAACACACATAAATAATTATCACTAAACATATATCATCAGTAGCCTAAAGACCCTAAAGTTAGATGTAAAGACCTGGTCTGTAAAGTTGGGTAATCTAAATAACATAAAGAAGATATTTGGCATTAATTGTGGTGTATATATCTAATTGTCACCTATCAAGGAACAATAATAATAAACAGAACAACGTTTGACTTAGTTTTATTAGTCTATATACTAAGATACCCTGTTCTAAACTTAGCCTTCTATAACTGTCAATATCACAGGACGTGCATGCAAAGTTTAATTTTACTATGTAACTTATATTACATGGGCACGTCATTTCAGTAATTATTTTGCAGTGTAGCGAACGTTGATGTGCACGAAATATAACTGTGTTTCAATCAATCAAACAATCAATCAATGAATGAATCACTAGCGATATGCATTTAGGGCAGTCGCCCAGTTGGCAGATTCCCTATCTGTTGTTTTCCTAACCTTTTCTTAAATGATCGCAAAGAAATTGGAAAATTATTGAACATTCCTTTTGCTAAGTTATTCCAATCCCTAACTCCCCTTACTAAAAACGAATATTTGCCCCAATTTTTCCTCTTGAATTCCAACTTTATCCTCATGTTGTGATCTTTCCTACATTTAAAGACACCACTCAAACTTATTCGTCTACTGATATCCTCCCACGCCATCTCTCCACTGACAGCTTGGAACATATCATTTAATCGAGCAGAGCGTCTCCTTTCTCCAAAGTCTTCCCAGATCAAACTTTGCAAAATTTTTGTAACGCTACTCTTTTGTCGGAAATCACCAAGAATAAATCGAGCTGCTTTTCTTTGGATTGTTTCCAGTTCTTGAATCAAGTAATCCTGGTGAGGGTCCCATACACTGGAACCATACTCTAGTTTGGGTCTTACCAGAGACTTATGTGCCCTCTCATTTACATCCTTACTACAACCCCTAAATACCCTCATAACCATGTGTAGAGATCTGTATCCTTTATTAACAATCATATTTATGTGACTACCCCAATGAAGGTCTTTCCTTATATTAACACCTAGGTACTTACAATGATCCCCAAAAGGAACTTTCACCCCATGAACACAGTAACTGAAACTGAGAGGACTTTTCCTATTTGTGAAGCTGACAACCTGACTTTTAACCCCGTTTATCATCATACCATTGCCCACCGTCCATCTTACAACACTTTCGAGGTCACCCTGCAGCCGCTCACAATCTTGTAACTCATTTATTACTCTGTAGAAAATAACATCATCTGCAAAGAGCCTTATCTCTGATTCCACTTCTTTACACATATCATCGACATATATAAGAATACATAAAGGTCCAATAATACTGCCTTGAGGAATTCCCCTCTTAATCATTACAGGGTCAGATAAAGCTTCGCCTACTCTAACCCTCTGAGTTCTAATTTCTAGAAATATAGCCACCCATTCAATCACTATTTTTTCTAGTCCAATAGCACTCATTTTCGCCAGGAGTCTTCCACGATCTACCCTATCAAATGCCTTAGATAGGTCAATCGCAATACAGCCATTTGTCCCCCTGAGTCCACGATATCTGCTATATCTTGCTGAAATCCTGCAAGCTGAGCTTCAGTGGAATAACCTTTCCTAAACCTAAACTGCCTTCTGTCAAACCAGTTATTAATTTCGCAAACATGTCTAATATAATCAGAAAGAATGCTTTCACAAAGCTTGCATGCAATGCATGTCAAACTGACTGACCTGTAATTTCCAGCTTTATGTCTATCACCCTTTCCTTTATATACTGGGGCTACTATAGCAACTCTCCATTCATTTGGTATAGCTGCTTTAACCAAATAATAATCAAATAAGTATTTCAGATATGGTGCTACATCCCAACCCATTGCCTTTAATATATCCCCAGGAATCTTATCAATTTCAGCTGCTTTTCTAGTTTTCAAATTTTGTACCTTACTGTAAATGTCATTGTTATCATAGGTAAATTTTAATACTTCTTAGTGTTAGTGCCAACGGCCGTAGACGTGTTGAAACACCGTATCCCGTGAGATCTCCGAAGTTAAGCAACATTGGGCGTGGTCATGAGTTGGATGGGTTGCCACGCGCTGTTGGTGGGGGGTAAGGGAATGGAGGAGCGGAAAGGAACTGGCCACCCTACCGCACGTAAACTCTAGCTCAGGAACACCTCTGCGGACGTTCGGACGTGCCTTCGGGCAGAATAACCCTTACCTTACCTTTAGTGTTTGTCACCTCCCCTATCTGGACATTATCCTTGTAACCAACAATCTTTACATACTGCTGACTGAATACTTCTGCCTTTCGAAGATCCTCGCATACACACTCCCCTTGTTTTAATGAATCCTGGAATGTCCTTCTTTAAACCTGTTTCTGCCTTAAAGCACCTATACATACACTTCCATTTCTCACTAAAATTTGTATGACCACCAATTATGCTTGCCATCATGTTATTCTTAGCTGAATTCTGAGCTAGATTCAATTTCCTAGTAAGTTCTTTCAATTTCTCCTTACTTCTATAACCATTTTAAATCTACTTCGTTCCAGCCTGCACCTTCTTCTTAGTCTCTTTACATTTCTGTTATAATATGGTGGATCTTTACCATTCCTTACCACCTTTAAAGGTACAAACCTATTTTCACATTCCTTCACAATTGCTTTAAACCCATCCCAGATTCTGTTTACATTTTTATTTACCATTTTCCAGCGATTATAGTTACTTTTTAAAAACTCCCTCATGCCAGCGCTATCAGCCATATGGTTCTGCCTAATAGTCCTAATTTGTATACCTTCATTTCTTTCAAATTTATTTTTAACTACGACAAAAACAGCTTCGTGATCAATAATACCATCTATTACTTGGTTTCTCTATAGAGCTCATCTGGTTTTATCAGCACCACATCCAAAATATTCTTCCCTCTAGTTGGTTCCATCACTTTCTGAATCAGGTGCCCTTCCCGTATTAACTTATTTGCCATTCTTTGTTCATGCTTCCTGTCGTTCGCATTACCTTCCCAATTGACATTTGGTAAATTGAAATCACCGGCTACGATCACGTTCCTTTCCTTATCGTTTCCCACATAGCTGATTATCTTATCAAATAATTCTGAATCAGCGTCAGCGCTACCCTTTCCCGGTCTCTACACTCCAAAGACATCAAGTTTGCCTATTATCTTTAGAGATGAGCCGTACACCCAGAATTTCATGTTTTTCATCCTTAACTTTTTCGTAGCTTACAAATTCTTCTTTCACCAGATTGAATACTCCCCCTCCAGCCATTCCTATATTATCTCTACCATACATAGCCTACTCCAGTTCCGTGAGAATATTTCTGCATCCATTATATCATTTCTCAGCCATGATTCAACTCGTGTTACAATATCTGGTAAGTATATATCTATTAAATTACTTAATTCGATTCCTTTGTTTACAATGCTTCTACAATTGAGCACTAATATTTTTATGTCATCGCTACTTTATTTCTAGTTCCCTGTTCGCGTTAACACCGCTCCCTAGGCCACCCCGTTTCCCTGAATGTTCCTGCCTATAACCCTTCCAGAGAAGTTTCCTAACACATACGTACCACTGCGGTTTAAGTGAAGGCCATCTGAGCGCAGATCCCCGTGTCCTACCCACCCATTAGCATCTAGAAATTTCACTCCCAGTTTCCCAAATACCCACTCCATAGTCTCATTTAAGTCCGCAATCACCTTCCAGTCAGTATTCCTCCTACACAGTATTCCACTGATAACACTCTCCTCTTCCTTAAACTTCATCCGTGCTGCATTTACCAGTTCCCACACATCCCCAACTATGTTGGTACTTATACCTGCTCGCCTTACGTTGTTAGTACCAACGTGAAACACTACCACCTTCTCCTTCCCCTCTTCCTTCTCTTCTACTTTCCTCAATATCTGCCTCAACCTGATTCCTGGATAACACTCTACCCTGGTTCCCTCTCCTCCACACACTTCCCCGCATGTCTAACGATCGAATCCCCCATGACCTGAGCATCAACCCTACCCACTTCATTTGAACGCCTCCCCTCCTGGTCATCCCTATCTTCTCTCACTGCTGCAGAAGCTATTTCCTCCTCCGTTTTCTCCCTCCCATGACCCTGTTCCACCTATCTTTTTCTCTCCACTACACTACATTTCCTTTTCCTACCTTTTACCGATGTGCTTCATGAAACAAATGCACTGTGCCCCCTCAAAATCGGGAGGAGTTTTTCTACCAGGATTTCGGCCTTGCACGCCAGTGGGTTCAGGATACTTTAGCACATGGTGATCAGAATAATGGCGCTACATTATCCGGGCATGATGAACATAGGCTGCACTGTGATACGCCGGCATTACTAGCAAGGTTGCATGTGAGCGAGCGATACGTCGGTGTGCTACGCTAGCGCACTGCCCAAGGTTTACATGCAGAACGCTTGGATGGCCACAGTCTGCGTAGGCTGACACAGAAGTTACTCACGTTTGGAATTACATTAATTTGTCGATTTTTTTTGTGAGCATTAGTTAGGAGGAATAAAATACGCTGGATATCGATTTCTGTATCAAAACACTATGTCTTTTTACAATTTTCGTAAATTATTTTCAGACACCCTGTATTTATCGTGAAATATGAAATACCCATGTTATAAAAATAAACCAGAAAAGAAAAATACGTTGAATATATGTAAGTAACTTACCATTTGCTGGCCATGTTGCGTGCAGAAAAATATATTTTACTCCAGATTTGTAAACACCTGGAGAAGTGTATTTCTTCTAATGCAAGAAATGCCTCAGTGGTTAGGTAGGGATTTAATTCATGTCAATTAAATGGCAACTATTAATTTAGGTAATAATTTCCTGTGGCTATTTCTAGCCGGGTGCAGCCCTTGTAAGGCAGACCCTCCGATGAGGGTGGGCGGCATCTGTCATGTGTTGGTAACTGCGTGTTATTGTGGTGGAGGAGAGTGTTATGTGTGGTGTGTGAGTTGCAGGGATGTTGGGGACAGTACAAATAGCCAGCCCCCGAGCCATTGGAATTAACCAAAGTAGGTTAAAATCCCCGACCCGGCCGGGAATCGAACCCGGAACCCTCTGAACCGAAGGCCAGTACGCTGACCATTCAGCCAACGAGTCGCACATTAATTTAGGTGAAAATATATCATTAAATGGTGGGGTAGTTTTAATACTCTTATTTACTCTAGGAAAATAGTAATTTCATAATCCTCCTCATTAATGGGTTCGAACCCAACTGTCGACAGATTTTAAGATGTTTTTCTGTGGTTTCCCAGGAAAATGCTGCGGCTCTACCTTAATTAAGGCCACGTACGGTTCCTTCCCACTCCTAGCCCTTTCCTATCCCATTGTCGCTATAAGAACTATCAGTGTCGATTCGACGTAAAAGCAAATTGCTATTAAAAATGGTTTAAAAGTAAATTATTTTTGGTGCTGGAGCCCGCCAACGACTGAATCATGCCCCTGCACGTTGCACAAAATGAGAAAAATGTTATTACAATAGTATGACTTATACTTTGGTTGTTATGGTACCATATACGTGTATTAGAAGGATGAGGTCAACTCTTTCAGAAAGATTGATGTTATTGATAGAAAACAAGTAGGAAGCATGTAATGTAAACTTCCTGTTTTTTTAAACATTGTTCGGTACACTTGTTACTTCTATGATCATAATTAACCACAAAGAGATCAAAGGACAGATGCTTGCTAGACTGGCTACAATAGAAGATAGGAACAGTACTGCAAAAATGAATCGTGTAGTAATAGTAAACATGTAGTGGTACAGGTCATGGAGACGATCAGCCCCAGATGACACCGGTAAAATGAAATGGCGTATGGCTTTTAGTGCCGGGAGTGTCCGAGGACATGGTCGGCTCGCCAGGTGCAGGTCTTATGATTTGACCCCCGTAGGCGACCTGCGCGTCGTGATGTGGATGAAATGAGGATGAAGACGACACATACACCCAGTCCCCGTGTCAGCGAAATTAACCAATGATGGTTAAAATTCTCGATCATGCCGGGAATCGAACCCAGGACCCTTGTGACCCAAGGCAAGCACGCTAACCATTTAGACATGGAGCCGGACATGACACCGGTACAAACCGTCAAAGGGAAAGATATCAAATTGTAAAGCGATCACATTCACCATTTATATATGGGCCGATGACCTAGATGTTAGGCCCCTTTAAACAACAAGCATCGTCACCATTTATCAGAAACTTTATTTAAAGTTTATACAGTGAGTGGTATTACCAAATGTTCAGAGAATACACGTTGTCATGTTGTCACGTTGTCGTTCTCCCTGCGCAGAAACGTAAAATGTAACTTGTACTGTTACATACTGCTTTGCCGTCAAGTCTTCTATGGGCTAGAACAAATTTGTTACCTTCATTGACCTGTATCAGTCTCATTCTTGGCTTTGACAATATGAAAGTGACGGGGTTATGAGCGACGCTAGTAATGCCATTGCTTATGCAGGCAGTTCCTGTAATGAATGGCGTGAAAAAGTCACTCGTGGGGTCCGATGATGCATCCATTTCAGTAGGCTTGGCATACTGATATGTTATAGTTACTTCTGAATTGGTGGGGAAAGCCACTGGAATTTAGTGATCAAAACTCATTCTCTTCTATTCACTTTTCGCGAAGCCTAGGCCATTAATGTCTACTGATGGTGGAATTGTTGAGTATCCATTCGGCCTTCCGGATGAGTACTCATCAAACAAACAAACAAACAAACAAACAAACAAACAAACAAACAAACAAACAAACAAACAAACAAACAAACAAACAGAGTTGCAGAGAAAATCATAAACATTCTTTCAACACTTCGATAATAAACAGTGAATTTTCAGTACCATATATAATTAGAAAGACAATTAATATGCGCTGTTCCGATGGCTGACCCTTCCCATATTTACATATACAGGATGATTGAAAAACATGCGCAAATATTACCACAGATGCCAGCCCCGTGATAAAGACGGGCATTCCCTTGCTCCATGACCCCGGGATTGATTGCCGGCTAGTCCAAGGACTTCAACTCCGAGCTGACGGATGGAACGGACTTAACTCAGTTTCGTGAGTTCAAAGTAGGAGCTGCCTCCGATCAGAAGCAGTGGAGCCGGTCACGGAAGCCAAGCAATAGTCTGAGAGTGTTATCTCTCTCACCACTTGACACTTTAATACCAGCTGGCCATATGGGTGAGCAGCAGTCGTGTTGGCAAACCTGACCTTTATGTGAACTGCATCTGCCACCGGGCAGGAGAAATATTTTATAGAAGATCGAATAGCCTATAATTTAATGACTCGTGGTTTTTTATTTTCTAGAATTCGTAGTCGAGAAGACCAGCTTATTCCATGTTTGTGAAGTAAGTAGTAGCTGTAAATCACTACCTCAGTTACACTAAGGGCAGAACTCCCAACATGTGATAATTCTGGAATGACATTGATAACTGTGTGAAGATCAAATGTGGAAGTAAAGTATTCTACGTAATAATACTGAGTCACATCGCATTCAGTAGCACAATACTGATACTTTCCTCTGCAACATCGAATCGTTGCTGTTAGGTGTATCACAATGCATTTCCTGACAATAAGCGAAGTAATTAATAATTACGAGTATTTTGCTTAGTAGGCCTCAACTACTTCTCGCCTACACCAAACTTACTTACGTGCAGTTGACCATAAATCTTATAGCCGCTGAAAAACAAGCGAATCATCGGGCGCAATGCAAAACGTGAATGCTGATTTGCAACAGCTAACAGAATATGAAGGATCAAACTGACTACTCATAAACCTATCAAAACTCAAGCAATCATTGTCGGCTCTCGGAAGTTCCTATGTGTGGTCAACAGTAATTTTATTCCACCTCTTTCATCCGTTGCAGTACAAGTTCGGCGTGACTAAGACCAAAACTCTAAATTGGATCGAATATACCGAAAATTATATCAGAAGGTATTTGCTTCGCTTCATCAGTTTAAAAGACTTAAAGTCGTTTTTGCCACCGGACAAGTCACCTAAACTAGTCCAGGATTTAATCTTTCCTATCCTCGACTACTGGTGATGTAATGCTTTTTGACGTAAGTAAGGAACTAACGATAAAACTGCAGCGAGATTTGAACTGTTGCCTCAGTTCGTTTTCTACTTCACTATTACTTGCATATGACTCTGCACTATGAAGAAAATTCACTGCTCCGAACCTGATAAAATTAATTGAAGTGTGTGACATTTGAGTAATTTTGTATGTGTAGACCTCGTTGATAGTTATTTGGTTCTTCTGGGTTGAACCGTGTTGTTTTCTGTACATCCCTTACAGTTTGCCGACGTTTCGAATACATTGCAGTTTTCTTTGTCAAGGCGACTGAATTACCCTTCGTCGGTGCGGGGTAATAAGTCTTCCAGTTGATCAGCTGAAAGATTAAATGGTGTACTAATAAATTTTGCAAGAGTAGTGGAACTTAGCAAACAATATCAATACAGCAAGATGTTAAATGATTGCAGCAAAACCTCTAGCAGGCAAATTACTACTTCAATACCTTGAGTCAAGTAAACGATCCTGAGATACAAGAAGAAGTAATCGAATCAGTGTGGTACAGTTCAAATCTCGCTGCAGTTTTATCGTATGCTCCTTACTTACGTCTAAAAGCAATACATCACCAGTCGTCGAGGATAGGAAGGATTAAAGCCTGAACTAGTTTAGGTCCTTGTCCAGTGGCAAAACGACTTTAAGCCTTTTAAACTGATGAAGCGAAGCAAATGCCTTCTGATATACTTTTTGGTATATTCGATACAAATTACAGTTTCGGTCTTAGTCAAACCAAAGTTGTATTGCAACGGATGAAAGAAGTGGAATAAAATTATTGCTGACCACACATAGAAACTTCAGAGAGCCGACAATGATTGCTTGAGTACACAGTGGTACATATAAGTTGGGAAATTGTTTAGAAGGGTTATAGGCAGGTACATTCAGGGAAACGGTGTGGCCTATGGAGCGGTGATAGGGAACAGGGAACTGTAAATCAAGTAGGGATGACGTAAAATTCTTAGTGTTGAACTGTAGAAGTATTGTAAAGAAAGGGATAGAATTGAGTGATTTAATACATATATATTTAACAGATACTGTAATAGGAGTTGAATCATGGCTGAGAAATGATATAATTTATGCAGAAATTTTCTCACGGAACTGGAGTGTGTATCGTAGAGATAGGATAGGAATGGTAGGAGGGCAGTATTCATTCCAGTGAAAGAAGAATTTGAAAGCTACGAAAAAGTTAAAGATGAAAAACATGAAATTCTGGGGGTAAGGCTCATCTCTAAAGATAGTAGGCAACCTGATGTCTTTGGAGTGTACAGACCGGGAAAGGGTAGCGCTGGTGTTGATTCAGAATTATTTGATAAGATAATCAGCTATGTTGGAAATGATATGGAAAGGTGATCGCATTTTACCAAATGTCAATTGGGAAGGTAATGCGAACGACAGGAAGCATGAACAACAAATGGCCAATAAGTTAATATGGGAAGGGCAGCTGATTCAGAGAGTGATGGAACCAACTAGAGGGAAGAATATTTGGATGTGGTGCTGATAACACCAGATGAGCTCTATAGAGAAACCGAAGTAAAAGATGGTATTAGTGATAACGAAGCTGTTTTCGTCGTAGTTAAAACTAAATGTGAAAGAAAGGAAGGTATTAAAATTTGGACTATTAAGCAGTACCATATTGCTGATAGAGCAGGCGTGAGGGAGTTTTTAAAAGGTAACTATGATCGCTGTAAA
Organism: Anabrus simplex; assembly: GCF_040414725.1. Taxonomy (NCBI): domain Eukaryota; kingdom Metazoa; phylum Arthropoda; class Insecta; order Orthoptera; family Tettigoniidae; genus Anabrus; species Anabrus simplex. The sequence continues at coordinate 49,231,577 of NC_090266.1, forward strand.
TGGTAAATAAAAATGCAACCAGACTCTGGGATGGGTTTAAAGCAATTGTTGAGGAATGTGAAAGTAGGTTTGTACATATAAAGGTGGTAAAGACTGGTAAAGATCCACTATATTATAACAGAGAAGTAAAGAGACTAAAAAGGAGGTGCAGGTTGGAAAGAAATAGCGTTAGAAATGGTTATGGAAGTAAGGAGAAATTGAAGGAACTTACTAGGAAATTTAATCTAGCAAAGAAGTCAGCTAAGGATAACATGATGGCAGGCACAATTGGTGGTCGTACAAATTTTAGTCAAAAATCAAAATGTATGTATAGGTACTTTAAGGCAGAAACAGGTTCAAAGAAGGACATTCCAAGAATCATTAATTAACAAGAGGAGTGTGTATGCGAGGATCTTCAAAAGGCAGAAGTATTCAGTCAGCAGTATGTAAAGGTTGTTGGTTACAAGGATAATGTTTATATAGAGGAGGTGACCAACACTAAAGAAGTATTAAAATTTACCTATGATAACAATAGCATCTACAGTAAGATACAAAAGTTGAAAACTATAAAAGCAGCTGGAATTGATGAGATTTCTGGGGATATACTAAAGGCAATGGGTTGGGTACGTAGTACCATAATTGAAATATCAATTTGATTATTGTTTGGTTGAAGGAGATATACCAAATGAATGGAGAGTTGCTACAGTAGCCCCTGTGTATAAAGGAAAGGTTGATAGACATAAAGCTCAAAATTACACGCCAGTCAGTTTGACATGCATTGCATGTAAGATTTGGCAAAGCATTCTTTCTGATTATATTAGACATGTTTACAAAATTAATAACCGGTTTTACAGAAGGCAGTTTGGGTTTAGGAAAGGTTATTTCACTGAAGATCAGCTTTTAGGATTTCAGCAAGGTATATCAGATATCCTGGATTCAGGAGGCCAAGTGGACTGTATTGCGATTGACCTATTTAAGGCATTTGATAGGGTAGATCATGGAAGACTACTGGCAAAAATGAGTGCTACTGAACTAGAAACAAAGTGACTGAAATTGTGGCTATATTTCTTGAAAATAGAACTCAGAGAATTAGAGTAGGCGAAGCTTTATCTGACTCTGTAATAATTAAGAGGGGAATTCCTCAAGGCAGTATTATTAGACCATTATGTTTACTTATAAATATATCAATGATATGAGTAAAGAAGTGGAATCAGAGATAAGGCTGTTTGCAGATGATGTTATTCTGTACAAAGTAATAAATAAATTACAAGTTTGTGAGCAGCTGCAGGGTGACCTCGATAGTGTTGTGACATGGACGGTGGGCAATGGTATGATGATAAACGGGGTTAAAAGTCAGGTTGTGGGTGTCACAATTATTAAAAATCCTCTCAGTTTTAATTACTGCGTTGACGGGGTGAAAGTTCCTTTAAGGGATCACTGAAAGTACCTAGGTGTTAATATAAGAAAATACCTTCATTGGGGTAATCACATAAATATGATTGTTAATAAAGGGTACAGATCTCTGCACATGGTTATGAGGATATTTAGGGGTTGTAGTAAGGATGTAAAGGAGAGGGTATATAAGTCTCTGGTAAGATCCCAACTAGAGTATGGTTCCAGTGTATGGGACCCTCACCAGGATTACTTGATTCAAGAACTGGAAACAATCCAAAGAAGAGCATCTCGATTTGTTCTGGGTGATTTCCGACAAAAGTGTAGTGTTAAAAAAATGTTGCAAAGTTTGGGCTGGGAAGACTTGGGAGAAGGGAGACGAGCTGATCGACTAAATTGTTTGTTCTGAGCTGTCAGGGGAGAACTGGCGTTGAGTGACATCAGTTGACGAATAAGTTTGAGTGATGTATTTCAAAGTAGGAAAGATCACAATATGAAGATAAAGTTGGAATTCAAGAGGAATAATTGGGGCAAATATTCGTTTAGAGGAAGGGGAGTTAAAGATTGGAATTACTTACCAGGGGAAGTGTTCTATAAATTTCCAATTTCTTTGCAATCATTTAAGAAAAGGTTAGGAAAGCAACAGATGGAGAATCTGCCACGTGGGCGACTGCCCTAAATGCAGATCAGTATTGATTGATTGATTGATTGATTGATTGATTGATTGATTGATTGATTGATTGATTGATTGATTGATTGATTGATTGATTGATTGATTGATTGATTGATTGATTGCTTGATTGATTGATTGATTGATTGATTGATTGATTGATTGATTGATTGATTGATTGATTGATTGATTGATTGATTGATTGATTGATTGATTGATTGATTGATTGATTGATTGATTGATTGATTGATTGATTGATTGATTGATTGATTGATTGATTGATTGATTGATTGAACTAGGATGGGCACGGAATCTCGATGACTATAAATGACTGAAAGCAACTCATGCCGCTTACTGTTTAAAATTCTAAAAGCCCACACGACGATAGGCATGGGTCTGTAATATCTCTAGTTGTAGATCCCCCTTTCACTATTTTTAGACGCATATGTTTGCAATAAATTTCTTGATGGACCTAAAGAGCCCCATCTCAGAGCAAGACGAACGTAGTATGATTGACCACAATCCTAGCGGTAGTTTCCCTGTGATATCCCTATCATTCTTTTGGGCAGTCTGCTATGTATGTAGCTGGCCGACGCTGAAATTCCAGTCCTTATGCTTCTCATTCACATTTCAGAATTCTATGTTCTATCACCGTCCATAACGGCAACTAATATTTTTACCTGTTAAGTGAAAAGAGTTCTGTTGTTTGGGTGCTTATTGATCCTACTTCTATTTTAATCTGTTCGTTTCGTTCCCAGCATGGGCTGCCTTTCTACTTCCCTCAAAATCCAAATTATTAAGTCTCAGATACCTTGTGAGTTAACAGTCAAACCACATGGGTATATTGCCACTGACTTTTGCAGAAACATTCACCACTTCAGCCTGCACTCCTTTACACAACATTAGACTACAAGATTAATTTGGTGCAATCAACGTGGCAAAAACTACTATTTTAAATCGGTTTGTATTAGTTTGTTGGAGACACCGATAAAGCTCGTTCACTTGAACATATCAGCTTGACTCACGAAGAAATGTTCGGCGTCTAGTAATGTATTTGTACGGCACTTCCTCTAGCTTGTTAACAGTTTCCCCATTTCGTCGACTTTAGGGCAGTAGTTGCTGTAACGAAATCTTCCATGAGCACATACGAGTATAGGTTTGAATAAATATAACTTGATTATTAATACGAAGGGAAAACTTTTTCCTTGCATATCATTTGCATTCCGTATCAGGTACATTCAATTGTAGACTAGACATTTTGACTTACAGGATCGCGACAACCAACACTCTCTGCTTCGTCCTTCCATTCTCTTTCTTACTCACCAAGCCTCAAGTACTCTGAGGTACAGAACAGCCCTTCACCTGGTCATCATTGCTCACCTCACATCATTGTAGTTCTTTATTTAATTTCAAAATTATTCATTATCACTACTTTAGGGGTAGCCTTCCTGCATCTTAACTGGAGGTCTCATATTCGATTCCAGGCCAGTCCATGGGTCTTAATTATCGACTGAAACTTGGAACGGCATTCACTCAGCCTCGTAAAACCAATTCAGGAGCTGTCTGATGTAAGAGGCAGTGGACTGGTCTCGAAACAAGGATGCTGTCACGCTGATCATGAGACACTCAAATAGCTGTAGATCGTCTGATTGGACAGCTAAAGCCCTTAAGGCCCTGTCACACCGAGTGTTTGTTTGCTCTTCCGTTTTTCTTTCATTCTTTCTTTCTTTCTTTGTCTGCACATTTCAGGCGACACTATTGCTAGCGAGACCTAGTGTTTACAGTGCACTATGTCTTCTAGTATGTGCCAGAGCAATTTTGTTACTTTAAATGATCTGCCTCAGTCTTATCCATGACTTTGACAATATGAAAATGACTGAGATAAGTGCGATGCTAGTAACACCATTCTTTATACAGCCAGTCCCTGCCATGAGTGGCGTGAAAATGTTGCTCATAGGTTCGATTGGTGCATGAATTTCACTGGGCTTGCCAGGCTGGTATAGTAACAGCAACTTTGTCTCAGAGAGGAAAGCAACCGGAAACTACCTCACTCCTCCTTTCCCTGCCACGCCTCTTTAGTGATGCCTAGGCTACCTATGACAGGTAATGGTGCAGCTGTTGAGGATCCAATCAGCCTTCGTGCTGAGGACTGAACAACATTTCAAATGCTTATCCATCTTTCTTCCATAGTTATTGCTCCTATTTGAATGAACATGGAATGTAAAGTTCCATACGACTAAAATTGATAATTAGGATACTAGTTGTTCTATCACAAGTAATTTGTTTAGAGTCCTGCTTTCAACCGAAATTTTATTGGAAACGTTAATGTGCATCTTTATCTCATTTTAATGACAGTCGTCTTCTTCATGACCTCCATGAGAAACGAAAGAGTTTCTAAGGATTGAAAACCGATGAGTTAAACAGATATCAGTTTTTACTTTCTACACCAAGCGAGTTGGTCGTGCAGTCAGGAACGCGCAGCTGTGAGCTTGCAATCGGGAGATCGTGCGTTTGAACTCCACTGTCGGCAGTCCTGAAAATGGTTTTTCGTGGATTCCCATTTTCACACCAGGCAAATGCTGGGGCTGTACCTTAATTAAGGCCATGGCCTCTTCCTACCCACTGCTACCCATTTCCTACCCCAACGTCGCCATAAGAACTCTCTGTGTCGGTGCGACGTAAGGCCAATTGTAAGCAACGAATATGTTCTACATCTTACACTTTCAGGTACTTTCCCTTTGTTATGGGCATGCAAGAACCAAAAACCTCTGAAATGTTCAAATTGCGAAGAACTTCTTCCTTAATCAATATGTGTTTTGTGTTTAAACTTTTTATTGTGATATATTATTTAAATTGATGTCTTAATGGAATATAAAAGAAACACATATATTCGAGTGTAATACTTCATAGTCGGAAGGCTATATGGGAAAAAAAGGAGTTTTCCAGATATCGTCATGAAACTGTATTCACTGATTACCTTTCCAGACTACAGAGGTGTAGTGCTTCAGATCATTAATGTAAATGTCCCATGCTCTAGACGAACGACAATCACACCGTTGGAACCCGTACAGGTAGTATCTTGTTGTAAAGATGGTGCGTGGAGGTAACTTACCAGTTAAATTTATTAGCTACTAAATGAAACATTGTATGCTCACCATTAGCAACTGACCGAAGAAGACTAAAATAGAGGAATTTGTCCCAAATGGCACTTGTAGACGTGAAAATTGCATTTTATAAGGTTGACTATTCTAGGGTCCCTGAGATTCTGTATGTGATAGGCATCAATTACAGGGAAAGAACGAACACTATTTCTGTCACAGAAAATTTGGAATATGAAACAGAATCAGCTGTCCAGAAGGGAGTAAGGTAGGGTTCCAGTTCAAACTACTCCCTTAAATTAAATATTTGTACAGAACTCAGCGACAAAGGGAAATTTTGAAAAGTAATCACAATTCGCGGAGAGAAACTCAACACTCTAACATATTCGCATGAATATGCGATTTTATTTGAGTCTATACAGGATCTGGAAAATTTTTTGAATGCTATTGACACCGTCTCGGGGAAGAAATTCAAGATGAAAATAAATGAAAGTTGTAGAGTGAATTAGAATGAAACGAGATGATGTCGGAAATATCAGATTAGGGAATGAAACCTAAAAGGAAGCGGACGAATATCACTGTTTGGGTAGGAAAGTAAGGACAGAAAGTTTAGACCGGCTGGAACAGTAAAGGCTATTCTTAAGAAAAGAGATACCTACTCTCATCTCCGGTATAGATGTGCATTTTAGAAAGTTGTGTATATGAAGTGTGGCACGGTAAAAAGTGATTTTAAAACATTAACTGGTTCAGAAAGGAAGAGAATGCAAGTCTTTGAAATGGGATGTTACTGAAGAATTTTTCAGGTGAAATGATTAAATCGCATTGATGAGAGGTGAAAGATTTGGCTAAATTTGGCATGAAGAAAAGAGACTAATGGAATCCATCTTGGAACACACAGGACTTATTCAATTGAAAGCATATGTAAGTAAGCATGTTGGCAGAGCAATGTAGGGATAGCGGGCCAGGGGTTTGTACCTGTATCTGAGGGCTGATTCAAGGCCGGCACAGGTGACGTGATTACAATTGACGGTGAGATAGCGGCCCTTGTCTAGAAGGCTAAGAATAACGGCCGAGAGGATTCGTGCCGACCACGTGACACCTCGTAATCAGCAAGCCTTCAAGGCTGAGCAGCGATCGCTTTGGTGGTCATGGCCCATCGGGGACGTTGCACAATGGAGTTTGTATTTTTGGAAGTAAGAATGGTATTCGGAGATTAAGATATGAATATGGCAGATTTCAGATGATGTGGGATGCAACAAGTACGCCGAAAAGAACTGATTACTACAGTATGGAGTGGCAAGCCAAGCTGTGAAACCGGTCTATGGACTGTTGACCCATACAACGTTAATATACACACAGATATTTTAGGAACTATTATACCAATTTTTTATACTGTAAATGGCACTGGGCTTTTTTGAATTTATGTTATTTTAATTACGAAATATACCGGTACCTTTATTTTTATGTAGTAATCATGAGCAATCAGTCACCACTGATCTGCATTTAGGGCAGTCGCCCAGATGGCAGATTCCCTATTTCATGTTTAGCTTTTCCTTAAATAATTGCAAAAGAATTGGAAATTTTTAAACATCTCCCTTGGTAATTTATTCCGATCTTCAACTCCATTTCCTATAAACAAATATTTGCCTCAATATATCCTCTTGAATTCCCATTTTATCTTCACGTTGTGATATTTCCTACTTCCAAAAATTTCACCGAAACTTATTCGTCTACTGAAGTGATTCAACGCCATTTCTCCACTGACAGCTCGGAACATATCACTTAGTTAGGTAGCTCGTCTCCTTTCTGCTTAGTCATCCCAACCCAAACTTTGCAACATTTTCGTAATGCTACTATTTTGTCAGAAATCACCCAGAACAAATAGAGCTAATTTTCTTTGGACTATTTCCAGTTCTCGAATCAAGTAATCCTGGTGAGGATTAGGTCATCTCCGTATAGGCCATACAGTCCTGGGGAGTGGAAGGTAACCACGGCAGTGAGGGATACAGCGGTAACTTCTATGCGAGGCCACCTTCGCTCACAGGAATTAACCCACTTCTCATTGTTTGAAGCGGTGAAACTCAGTGCCATGTAATTCCCCGGAAGTAGGGAACCCGTTTTTCAATTATTCGACTTTCAGGAGAAGATGAAAACCACGCTTCTTCAAACGAAACTAGCACGCCTTTACCATCTCGGCTAAGATGTAACTGAACGGAAATGAAGGACAACATAATACTGTGCAACACTCATGGCTGAAAATGAAGCCTCTGAACCCACACAGCAGCTTTTGTAAATAAGAACAATTCTGTGCCTGGAAAGAAATAGCTCAGTGAAAAATGTACCATTTAGTATCTCAATATATCTCCAATAGAATGCATGATGAAACTCAATGAGCAATGTTTTTATCGCTTGTACTTGGGCAAGAAATTCCCAAATCCAATTCATTACTCTTGATTATATCTGTGTTTTTATTTGACCAGTTTCCATATTGACCGGCCGACGTGAAGCTTCATCAGCAGTACATAGTACATTTTATTTATAGGAATCGCTTGATTTCATCACAGTGGGAATGGAAGCCGTGGTAATTAAACGAGCCATGATGGATGGCAAGGTGGCACACCTTACGGCTGCAGCACGGATATTTATTGAAAACCCCGGGCTACACTATAATATTTAAAGCTGTTTAAAATGCAATGCACGCCTATTTCGTTCTAGCTGACAAGGTGTGTAATAGGTATGATTTTCTGTGGATGAGATTAATGTACCCTGACCGCTTAATTAATCTTCTGAGATAAATAGAACTGCCGCTCCATAGACTAAATTCAATGATCATTTATTTAGTTTCCTCCGGCCATCAGACGCTTCAGAAATTCGATTATCGAAGCAAAGCTGTTTGCACTCGGAATATCAATCACAGCAAAAATATTTGCTGACATTACTTCAACAAAGAGGGCTTAATAAGTAAGCATGGCCCTCGATCGAGTATAATAGTCGCTGAAATGAACACTTACTTTCATTACTTGAGATAGTACAGATATAACGTTTATTTCACTGTCAGTCAATATCATATTACGTTGAATGCAGGATCTTCAAGGTTTTCCGTGTTGAATATGTTGTAATAGGGAGTTCTTGTCTAATTATGGCCAATTAACATTTTGTTCTATAAGTCATTTGTACCAATTCAGGAAGGTGTGTCACATGAGCATGAAGATGGGAGTGTACATGATTGAATGCCAGCCAGGGAGTGCTCAACGTGGTTCATTGCCCAGCATACAGTACCTATGGTCGTCTGTTAACGAGTGTCCATCGTCCATGGTCTACCAGCAAAGTTTGTCTGCTATTCAGAATGTGTTGTTGAACTGCTACCCTTGTCATAAGCCCACGTTCTGCTTTTACGGCTTACGTGATTACTAAGGAGAATCTATATATATAAATGAATGTTTGTATGTTTGTAAATGACACATCTCCTCCTAGACCACTGGAGCAATTTCAATCACATTTTGAACACTTATTATCTGCTATCTGGAGACGAGCACTGTGGGGGTAAGCCATCTCTAGCCCCCTTAGGTGTGGAGGGTTAGGGGGGTCAGGTAAAAAATAATCGAAAATAGTGACGAATCCATAGTTTTTGGGGTCGCTGAGGTGAATAGTGTCACTCCCGATTTTTGAAAAGTCAAATTTCTGCTCCCATTTGGGTGGGGGGCGATGGGGGTGTGATAAATAAAATTAAACGAAAATAGTGTCGAATACATAGTTTTCGGGGTCGTCGAGGTGAATTGTACACTCCGTATCTTTAGTATCAGGAGGCAAACCACGTGGGGGTAAGACAGCCCAGGAAACCTTAGGGGCGGGGGGGCAAGGTGGTCAGATATACAAATTAACGAAAATAGTGTCGAATCCATACTTTTCGGGGTCGCTGAGATGAATAGTGACACTCCGGATTCTTTTAAAGTCCAAGTTCAGCCCCCTTTGGGGTGGGGGCGAGGTGGGAGTGATATATGAAATCTATCTATACTATATATAAAAATGGATGTATGTGTGTAATAATGACACGTCTCCTAAACCAATGGAACAATTTCAACCTAATTTTAAACACTTATTATTTGCTGTCTGAAAACGAGCACTGTGGGGGTAAGCCACCTCTAGCCCCCTACGGGTGGGGGGTTACGGGGGTTAGGTAAAAAGTAATCAAAAATAGTGTCGAATCCATAGTTTTGGGGGTCGCTGAGATGAATAGTGACACACTGGATTTTTTAAAGTCCATGTTCAGCCCCCTTTTGGGTAGGGGCGTTGGGGGAGTGATATATAAAATTAAACGAAAATAGTGCGGAATACATGGTTTTCGGGGCCGCCGAGGTGAATTGTACACTTCGTATTTTTAGTATCAGGAGATAAACCACGTTGGGGTAAGGCAGCACAGGAAACCTTATGGGCGGAGGGTTGATGGGGTCAGATATACAAATTAACGAAAATAGTATCGAATCCATACTTTTCGGGGTCGCTGAAACGAATAGTGACACTCCGGAAATTTTAAGTGTCCAAGTTCAGCCCCTTTCGGGGTGGGGGGCAATGGGGGAGTAATATATAAAAATAATAGAAAATAGTGTCGAATCTACAGTTTTTGGGGTCGCTGAGATGAATTGTGACGCTCCGGATTTTTAGTATGAGGAGTAAAACCACGTGGGGGTAATACACCCCAAGAAACCTTAGGGGCAGGGGGGCAAGGGGGCTGAAATATAAAAATCATCAAAAGTAGTGTTGAATCCATACTTTTGGTGGTCGCTGAGATGGATAGTTACAGTCCGGAATTTTTTAAGTCCAAGTTCAGCCCCCTTCGTGGTAGGGGGCGATGGGACAGTGATACACAAAATAATCGAAAAGAGTGTCGAATCCATAGTTGTCGGGGTCGCTGAGGCGAATAGTGAGACTCCGGATATTTTATAAGTCTAAGTTCATCCCCCTTTGGGGTTGGGGCGAGGGGGGAATGATATATAAAATTAATCGAAAATAGTGTCGAATACATAGTTTTCAGAGTCACCGAGGTGAATTGTACACTTCGGATTTTTAGTATCAGGAGACAAACCACGTGGGGGTAGGACACCCCAGGAACGCTTAGGGGCGGGGTGGGGGGGGCGAGGGAGTGAGATATAAATATAATCGAAAGTAGTGTCGAATCAATACTTTTCGGGACTCGCTGAAATGAATAGCAACACTCCAGAATTTTTTAATTTTCAAGTTCAGTCCCCTTCGTTGGTGGGGGGGGGCTGATGGGGGAGTCATACATAGAAATAATAGAAAATCCTGTCGAATACGTAGTCTTCGGGATCGCTGAGATGAATAGTGACACTCCGGAATTTTAGTATCAGGAGACAAACAACGTGGGGGTAATATACCCCAGTAAACATTAGGGGCGGGGGGCGAGGGGGCTAGATATACACATAATCGAATGTAGTGTCGAATCCATACTTTTGGGGGTCGCTGAGATGAATAGTGACATTTCGGTTATTTTATAAGTCCAAGTCTATCCCCCTTTGGGATCGGGGGGAGGGGGAGTGATATATAAAATTAATCGAAAATAGTGTCGAATACATAGTTTTCGGGGTCACCGAGGTGAAATGTACACTTCGGAATTTTATTATCAGGAGACAAACCACGTGGGGGTAGGACACCCCAGGAACCCTTAGGGGCAGGGGCGCGAGGGGGGCGAGGGGGCTGAGATAAAGTAATGTCGAATCCATACTTTTCGGGGTCGATGAGATGAATAATGGCACGCCGGAATTTTTTTAAGTTCAGCCCCCTTCGTGGTGGGTGGCAATCGGAGAGTGATATATAAAAATAAACGAAAATAATGTTGAATCCATGGTTGTCGGTGTCGCTGGGAGGAATGGCGAGACCCCGGATATTTTATAAGTCCAAGTTCATCCCCCTTTCTGGTGGGGGGGTGAGGGGATTCAGATTTTAAAATAATCGAAAATAGTGTCGAAGCCACACTTTTCGGTGTCGCTGAGATGAATAGTAACACTCACGATGTTTTAAAACTCAAAGTTTAACCCCCTTTCGGGGGAAGGGGGAGTGAGATATAATAATAATCGAATATACTGTACTGCCTAATCCATCTTTTTCCGGGTCGCTGAGATGAATAGTAACATTCCAAATTTTTAAAGTCCAACTTCAGCCCCCTTTGGCATAGAGGGTGAGGAAGGATGAAAAAATAAATTGTCAAAAATGCCCAAGGTGATAGACGTGTGTATGTTCCAGTATGACTTTCAAGTATGACTTACTACCTGGAAAACATACTGTGGGAGTAAGACGCCCCTAGAACCACTACGGAAGCAGGTGAAATATATCCATATTAATAAATAGAAGTCAGTTTGGCGCGATCTATATATACTGTACTATATATGTAAATTAAGGCATAAAAATGAAAACAGGCGTGAACTAATGAGACCATTATAGGCATCTTAGAAACTTAAAACTTGGTATCAGGCAACCTGATGACTTCAGGATCCCTAGAAAAATCTAAAATTCTCAAAATTGTCTGAGAGGGACACGCTGGGAGTTTCAAATCTGCATAAGAACACAGTCGGCGATATTTATCCTGAACGATAACCTATAGGTTTCATGGGCTTAAAAGTTTCCTGAAAGTCCTAATTTTTAACCCCCTCCCCCGTATCAAGATGGCAGCACTATCTCCCAGACGAGTTAGAAAATTGAAATTTGGCAAAATTATAGCTTTTAGCCTGTGACCGACAGAAAATTTACGAGATATTTAAACATTTTATTTTTTACTCCCGGAAAATATTGAAATATGGAGGCAATTTTAATGATGGTGCAGACTCCCTTTCGAGGTATTTGGCGGCTAAACTGTAAGTCGCATAACAAAAGGGATGGCACAATCTCGGTTCAATTTGGAGCGATCTACAACATTGGTCCTATGACTTTTTTCGTATCTCTATCCCTTATATTAAATTTGGCTCTATTTCTGGATTTACTTAAATTTTGCACTTTGTACTCGTATAATTGATGGTTTGATTCACTTATAGGAAAGATGGGATCATCAAATTCTACACGAATATTGGCCCACCCAGCCAAATTCCATGTTTGAAGCTGTAGCATAAGTATCTGAAAAGTAATTCAATGTATGAAAATCTTACACAAATTTCACCCTATTCAACGTTTCTAAAATAATCTTGCCTTTAAACAGATGAGATACGAGGAAATATCATAGGGCCAGCCATTTTGGATCGCTAAATGAGGCCAGAGGCGTCTTTTCATACTATCCGTTTCTCAATATGAATGCACTGTTTAGCAGCAGTTATTTTGTAAATGAAGGTGAACAAGCATATACTTCCGTATGTCGACCTACAATCATTAATTTAAGTCGATTTGTAGCGATCTAGAAGGGGGTGTGTCTTACATTGTAATTACCACTTTACAAATCAATAGTGACTGTCAGCAGGAGGGCGTGTGCTGTTGTAATCAGTACTCCCCACATCGACTTTAACTAGCAATAGGAATGGGGTCCTTCTCCAACGCCTGTGTACCATAGTAATGTATAATTCCCTTCTTGATTTGACTAGCAGAAGGCAAGGGAGCGTGCATTTAAAAAAAAACTCTTTTACCTGATTCTCTTTATCATTCGGTATAGGTGCCCCCGATTACAAACAAATTTACCCATGAAAATGTGACTGACGTTACGCATAGTGAATTGCGGCCGACAAGTGGACCTGTCGTTATCATAACAACTCTGCAACTCGCACTTTACATTGGACACAACGTCTGCGGACCTCCCTATGCTTTTTCTAGATAACGCCAAGAGACATGCAATTAAAAAATTCTTATTCACTTCATGTACAGCAATTTACTTCGATATCCGTACACATTGTAGAATACCGTAACGAAGCACGGGTACATTTGCTAGTACAGTATATAAAACAGTGTTAAACACAGAGTATGAACGGAAGGTGTGGTATTGGAGATACTACATGGCTTAGAATATCGTGTGTCGATGGCACAATCTCTGAATCTTGTGTGTGGTTACATAAATTTATCACTGCCACTTTTGAACTTGTTCGTGCTTGACTGTCGTTTAGTATAAATAATAGTAAATCACCATCATCTAGTGTCGTACAAGCCATGTTTTCCCATGCACTTTTATCAGATTTTTCTCTTTGTTACATATGTTCGAATGCTAGGGAGTAAAAATTTCCAGTATTCCACTTATTTATGTGGGGTTAATTTCTGTGTTTGTTTTATAAAATGTGTGTTGATGAAACGCGTTGGCGAGGATAATATTATAGTAAAGTTTATTTCAAGTTAGTTTGGAAAAGTTATTTTAAGTGCAGTTCCCGCACGTTTGTTCATTATCAGGTGTAGTTATGCTCCAATCAGATGTACCAGAACACAGTCTCGTATACATGCTGTGAGAGAAAAGTATATTTTCACGTACTTAAGAGAAAACCAGGTCTATTTTGGTACGATGCGGAGTCCAAATTTACGGATATTTTGATTGTTAAAATTATTACATTTCATTTACGTGTTACAAGTAATAAAGTAAGACGAGTTATACATTAGCTGGTTTGTTAAATAAGATCACTTCTACCCATCACCCACTTTCGTAACATAAAGTGTTAATTTCTCTGTTTCCTTTTCATTATATATTCTTTTGGCCATCATGGGGGATTCCATCGTTAGACACGTGGGGAAAGTGTGTAGAGGAAAAGAAACCAGGGTAGAATGTTATCCAGGAATTAGGTTGAGGCAGATGTTGAGGAAAGTAGAAGAGAGGGAGGAGGGGAAAGAGAAGGTTGGTACCAACAACGTAAGGCAAGCTGATATAAGTACCAACATAGTTGGAGATGTGTGGGATCTGGTAAATGCAGCACGAGTGAAGTTTAAGAAAGCGGAGATTGTTATTAGTGGAATACTGTGTAGGAGGGATACTGACTGGAGGGTGATTGGGGATTTAAATGAGACTATAGAGTGGGTATGTGGGAAACTGGGAGTGAAATTTCTAGATCCTAATGGGTGGGTAGGAGATAGGGATCTGCTCTCAGATGGCCTTCATTTAAACCGCAGTGGTACGTATAAGATAGGAAATTTGTTTGGAAGGGTAATAGGGAGGTACATTCCGGGAAACGGGATGGCCTAGGGAGCGGTGATAAGGGAACAGGGAACTGAAAATCAAGTAGGAATGACATAAAATTGTGAGTGTTGAACTGTAGAAGTATTGTAAGGTAAGGAATAGGATTAAGTAATTTAATAGATATATATTTACCAGATATTGTAATAGGAGTTGAATCATGGCTGAGAAATGATATAATGGATGCAGAAATTTTCTCACGACACTGGAGTGTGTATCGTAGAGATAGGATAGGAAGGGTGGGAGGGGGAGTATTCATTCTGGTGAAAGAAGAATTTGTAAGCTACAAAAAAGTTAAAGATGAGACACATGAAATTCTAGGTGTAAGGATAATTTCTAAAGATAATAGTCAACTTGATGTATTTGGAGTGTACAGATCGGGAAAGGGTAACGCTGACGCGGATTCGGAATTATTTGATAGGATAGTCAGCTATGTGGGAAACGACATGGAAAGAAATGTGATTGTAGCGGGTGATCTGAATTTGCCAGATGTCAATTGGGAAGGAAATGCGAACGACAGGAAGCATGACCAACAAATGGCAAATAAGTTAATATGGGAAGGACAGCTGATTCAGAAAGTGATGGTACCAACCAGAGGGAAAAATATCCTGGAGTAGTGCTGATAAAACCAGATGAGCTCTATAGGGAAACTGAAGTAATAGATGGTATTAGTGATCATGAAGCTTTCTTGGTGGTGGTAAAAATAAATGTTTTAGAAAGGAAGGTCTTAAAAGTAGGACTGTTAGGCAGTACCATATGGCTGATAAGGCAGGCATGAGGCAGTTTCTAAAAAGTAACTATGATCGGTGGAAAACGGTAAATAAAAATATAAACAGACTCTGGGATGGGTTTAAAGAAATTGTTGAGGAATGCGAAAACAGGTTTGCACCATTAAGGGTGGTACGGAATGGTAAAGACCCGCCTTATTATAATAGAGAAATAAAGAGACCAAGAAGGAGGTGCAGACTGGAAAGAAATATAGTTAGAAATGGCTGTGGAAGTAAGGAGAAATTGAAGGAACTTACTAGAAAATTGAATCTAGCAAAGAAGGCAGCTAAGGATAACATGATGGCAAGCATAATTGGCAGTCATACAAATTTTAGTGAAAAATGGAAGGGTATGTATAGGTATTTTAAGGCAGAAACAGGTTCCAAGAAGGACATTCCAGGAATAATTAATGAACAAAGGGAGTGTGTGTGTGAAGATCTTCAAAAGGCAGAAGTATTCAGTCAGCAGTATGTAAAGATTGTTGGTTTCAAGGATAATGTCGAGATAGAGGAGGAGACTAAGGCCAAAGAAGTAATAAAATTTACATATGATAACAATGACATTTACAATAAGATACAAAAGTTGAAAACTAGAAAGGCGGCTGGAATTGATCAGATTTCTGGGGATATACTAAAGACAATGGGTTGGGATATAGTACCATATCTGAAGTACTTATTTGATTATTGTTTGGTTGGAGGAGCTATACCAGATTAATGGAGAGTTGCTATAGTAGCCCCTGTGTATAAAGGAAAGGGTGATAGACATAAAGCAGAAAATTACAGGCCAGTAAGTTTGACATGCATTGTATGTAAGCTCTGGGAAGGCATTCTTTCTGATTACATTAGACATGTTTGTGAAATTAATAACTGGTTCGATAGAAGGCAATTCGGTTTTAGGAAGGATTATTCCACTGAAGCTCAACTTGTAGGATTCCAGCAAGATATAGCAGATATCTTGGATTCTGGAGGTCAAATGGACTGTATCGCTATTGACCTGTTAAAGCATTTGATAGGGTGGATTATGGGAGACTACTGGCAAAAATGAGTGCAATTGGACTAGACAAATGAGTGAATGAATGGGTTGCTATATTTCTAGAAAATAGATCTCAGAGAGTTAGAGTAGGTGAAGTTTTGTCTGACCATGTAATAGTTGAGAGGGGAGTTCCTCAGGGCAGTGTTATCGGACCTTTATGTTTTCTTATATATATAAATGATATGAGTAAAGGAGTGGAATCGGAGGTAAGGCTTCTTGCGGATGATGTTATTCTCTATAGAGTGTAAAATAAGTTACAAGATTGTGAGCAACTGCAACGTGACCTCGAAAATGTTGTGAGATGGATAGCAGGCAATGGTATGTTGATAAACGGGGTTAAAAGTCAGGTTGTTAGTTTCACAAATAGGAAAAGTCCTCTCAATTTAAATTACTGCGTTGATGGGGTGAAAGTTCCTTTTGGGGATCATTGTAAGTATCTAGGTGTTAATATAAGGAAATATCTTCATTGGTCTAAGCACAAAAATGGGATTGTAAATAAAGGGTACCAATTTCTGCACATGGTTATGAGGGTGTTTAGGGGTTGTAATAAGGATGTAAAGGATGTAAAGGCCCCAACTAGGGTATGGTTCCAGTGTATGGGACCCTCAGCAGGATTACCTGATTCAAGAACTGGAAAAAATCCAAAGAAAAGCAGCTCGATTTTTTCTGAGTGATTTCCGACAAAAGAGTAGCGTTACAAAAATGTTGCAAAGTTTGGGTTGGGAAGAACTGAGAAAAAGAAGAAGAGCTGCTCGACTAAGTGGAATAATTAATGAACAAGGGGAGTTTGAATGGCGTTTATAAAAGTAG
Source organism: Anabrus simplex (assembly GCF_040414725.1). Taxonomy (NCBI): domain Eukaryota; kingdom Metazoa; phylum Arthropoda; class Insecta; order Orthoptera; family Tettigoniidae; genus Anabrus; species Anabrus simplex. The sequence continues at coordinate 49,248,468 of NC_090266.1, forward strand.
GAAAGATCACAATATGAAGATAAAGTTGGAATTCAAGGGGACAAACTGGGGCAAATATTCGTTTATAGGAAGGGGAGTTAGGGATTGGAATAACTTACCAAGGGAGATGTTCAATAAATTTCCAATTTCTTTGAAATCATTTCGGAAAAGTCTAGGAAAGCAACAGATAGGGAATCTGCCACCTGGGCGACTGCCCTAAATGCAGATCAGTATTGATTGATTGATTGATCATTACTACGCCATAGACTTTGGTTATTTTGATCTTAGAATATGACAGGTGTCCCGAGAGTTGCGAAAAAGTAATACATCTTCAAATTCATAAGAGAAAATTTTAGTTTTGTGTCCTAAATATGCCACACGAATCCTAGTTCAATCCACAATAGAACGTCGTTAAGTCGGACTCTTTTAACTCGGATCTGCGAATTACGCGGACAGATTTCGGGTAACAGATAAGAGTAACCAAAAAAAAGATGCAGGTTAAGGATCATCCCTCGACAATCAGAGAAAGAACATCTGAAAAATAATCAGTTTAGAGAAAAACATTTTTTGCTAGGATTAGTGGGATTTTACTTTCATTGGTGCACAATATAGTATACTAATGTTTTCTTGTTTTCTTCGTTGTTTTTTATTTTGTTTTATTTTACGGGGAAGCGGCGCAGACAGGTCTTACGGCAACGATGGGTCAGTAAATTGCTAGCGCTGAGAAGGAAGGTACAGCCTTAGCCCTAGCATTTGGCTGGTGTCAAAAGGAAAACCGGCGGAGAACCATTTTCAAGGATACCGCCAGTGGGGTTGCGACCTACTAAGCTGAAGTCTATGTGACCCACACCACGCAGCCGATACCACGCAGCTTCTCCTCTGCACGTCAGGCTATAATATTCTTCAGTGGTGGGTAACGTGAGTAGTGGTGTGACGCCGGTTCTGATCCACTTTGGGGTGGGGGGTGGGCGGGGGGCGTGGTCTGTGCTCTGATTGGTTGGGGGTGGGGGTGGGGGCGTGGCCTGTGCTCTGATTGGTGGGTGGGTGGGGGCGGGGCTTTGCTCTGATTGGTGGGTGGGGGCGGGGCTTTGCTCTGATTGGTGGGGTTGGGTAGTGCTGGGGGGAGGGTGGGTGTGTTGGTCTCTCTCTGTGGGGGAGGTGAGCGTGCGTGCGCGCGCGCGTGCAGGGTGGTGGGGGCGGGGTGTGGCCTCCACCCCCTTGGCGGAGGGGGGTTACGTTTCCCCCTTTGTGCAGCTGTGTGTGGCAGGTGCGCGCTCCCCTCCCGCTGAGTCAGCCTCGCTCCCCTCCCCTCGCTCCCCCCCGCTTAGTCAGCCTTAACCGCGTTTCCCTTTGTGCAGCTGTGTGTGGCAGGTGCGCTCTCTTCCCGCTGAGTCAGCATGGCGTGCAGATGTGCTCCCCTCCCGCTGAGCCAACATCGTTCCCCCTCGCTCCCCCGCTGTGTCAGGCTCGTTTCCCCCTTCCTCTGTTCTTTTGTGTATGGCAGGTGCGCTCTCCCGCTAAGTCAGCTTCCCTTATCTCTTATTTTTAAACATGCATGCAGGTGCGCTCTCCCGCTGAGTCAGCATTGTTCCCTTCGCAGGTGCACCCTCTTGCCGAGTCAGCATTTTTCTCTTTGTTATTTTTAAAGAAAATGTGTGCACGTGTGCTGTCCTGCTGAGTCAACATCGTTATCTCTTATTTTTAAATGCATGCGGGTGCAGCAGGAGTGCTTAAGAAAAAAGTAGGTGTTATAAAATTAGGAGCGTTGTTGGCTTGCACGTACGCTTTCAGGGGGAGCGCTCTCCCCCCTAGCCTAACCACCTACAGTTTCATCACGTGCGCTCCCCTGCTAGTAAATAAGCGTGTAGTGTCTAAGAGTAGGGGTAAGAGATTGAGTATATATGCTGGAGGGTTTTGTAGACTCTATCAGAGATTCGTCTCAGTTATTGAAGGGAATACTTTCCAACAGCAAAATGGTACGAGTGAAGCAGACGTTGCCGCGATGCTATAAACCTATGGACTTGAGGTTTAGCTTTCAGCAGCAGCAGCAGCAGCAGCATCAACAACAGGAGGAGAAGAAGGAGATGTTGCCTACACCACCGATGCAGAGCTTTCCTCAAGTCCAAACACTATTGGACTTGAGCTGTGGTAGCCTTCAGCAGCGACAGCAACATTACCAGGACGCGGAGATGTCGTTGGACTTGAGCTGTAACGGTAGCCCGCGAGAGCAGGAGTTGCAGACCACACCACCATTTCGTAGTAGAGTTCAACCTCAGCAGCAGCAGCATCAACAACAGCAGTGGGAGGACAAGAAGGAGATGTTGCCTACACCACCACAGATGCAGTGCTTTCCTCAAGTCCAAACACTACTGGGCTTGAGCTGTGGTTGCCTTCAGCAGTGGCAGCAACATTACCAGGAGGCGGAGATGCTGTTGGACTTGAGCTGTAACGACAGCCTGCGACAGCAGGAGTTGCAGACCACACCACCACTTCGTAGTAGAGTTCAACTTCAGCAGCAGCAGCAGCAGCAGCAGCAGCAGCATCAGGAGAAGGAGAAGGAAGAGGAGGAGATGGACTGCAGTTTACAGCAGGAGGAGGAGGAGGAGGAGCTGCACAATAGTTCCATTGTAAAATGGATTGAGGAAGTGGTGGTACTAATAAGAAAAGAAGAGGAAGAAGAGGAACGACAGAAAAAAAATCTTTTCCTCTTTAAGGAGGAGGAAGAAGAAGAAGACCTATATGATGAAGAAGATAGTGATGATGATAATGATGAAAAGACATTCATCAAAGAGATGAAAAAAATTTTCAGTTTTGATTCAGTTGCTCAAAGGGGGCTTGAGGAGCAAGGGTGTTGCGAAGCACCCAATTTGGAAAGAAGTAACAACGGAGAATTTTATATTTGTAAAAATTGTAAATGCATAAATATTTTTTAAATATTGTATTGTATTGTTTTGTTTTGTATTGTATTTTGTATTGTGTTTTGTGCACTATTTTGGTAAATATATAATTATTTTTTATATCTTTTTTATTTCTTAAACCTTTATCTGTATCCTTTCATTATTACTAAGAGCAGAAGGAAGGAAAAAGGGAAACAAAAAAAAAGCACAACATCTTTTTATTTTTTTTATTACAATCTATTCCTTACAATACATTAGTTTCTTTAATCCAAGAATTATGAGAATCATCATACCCTAACCATTTTACAAGCACTTTATTTCCTTTCCTTCGAAGTACGCGTTCTACTAGGTAGATGTCTGGATGTTTAGTCTTTTGCAATTCTTCTGTGTAGAAAGCACCAGCTATTAGATGTTGTTGACAGTCTTTTAAGAGGTATGTTACAGGGTTAGTAGGTTGCACCTTATAAATAGTGAAGAGCTCAGTAGTCCAGTTAGGTGTATACCCTTTTTCAAATTGATGTTTTTGCTTGCTGATGCGAACAATATCACCTACTTGAAATTTTCTCTTTCTAGTATCTACTGTTTTAATTGCGTTATACACTGTTGCAAGCAGTCGATTGTCTTTTACATCACAAGGTTTCATTTTAATAGTACGGTGATAGGTGTGATTATAATCATGGATAAGCTTTTGTAACCTATGTATCCATGAATGAGTTCCTTGTTTAGTAAACATTCTCCACATACGTTCACGAAGTGTTCGGTTGAAACGTTCTACAACACAAGCTTTCATATTGCTGTACGTTGAGTAATGATTAATGTTGTGTGATGTGGTCCATCGTTTGAACTCAGCATTGTAGAACTCTTTTCCTCTGTCTGTTTGAATATGTTTAGGAAATCGTTTGCTCTTATTGTATATCTTACGCAGCACTGCAGCAACTTCTTTTCCACTCTTACTTTTTAAAGGTTGTGCCCAAGCATATTTAGAATAAACATCTATAATGGTTAGCATATACTTAAAACCATTATTTTCTCGAGAATAGGGTATCATTTCTACTAAATCCATTTGGTGTAGATCATCTAATCCTTTAGTAATAACCCTCCGCCGCATGTAACATCTGCGAGCGGGGCGGTGTAACTCTCTAGCAATATTAGCTCTGATGTCAACACTCATTCTGATGTGGTGTAAAACGAAGACTGGTTATTTATGCAATAATTCGAGCTTCTCGAAGTTCTTCAATAATAGATAAAATTTCGTTTTCGTGTGCAGTATGACCTGCAGATTTAGAAGCCATTAACAGCTGTAGACGTTGTACAAGCTCATTAGGATCATCCCAGTGTACATAGTCAACAATAGGTTGTAGATGATTATATTTCCACTTCAAACCCATGCCTGTTCGCTTTCTTTTTCTACATGGCGAACTTTCTGTAGAGAAGAGTGGTTTAATAATGTTTGTATATTTATACCCTCGATTAGACATTAACTGTTTATCCGATCGATGCTGAACTCTGTGCGCGTTTGTAGATTCTAATATTTTTACATAATTTGAAAGATCTCTCTTTGTGTATATACTATTATTGGGGAAGGATTTAAAAATTAATTCATAAAGACCTCGCGTGCCTTTATAGCTTTTGTTATTTATGACTATGTCGTTACCGTGGAAACGTATTTCTGAATCACCAAGAAACCATCTAGCGTCTTCTTTTCGTACCCCATAAACTCGATCTAATACTTTGCGTACACTGTGTGGTTGTGTAAATAAATCCAAGTAAGAAGAAGCAATATTCCCTATTATTGGCTTCTGTGCTTTAAAAATGAATGGAACTTCTGCATTGGGTTGTTCTAGAAGAGTTCTTTCTTCGTTTTCTTTTGTTTCTTCTGCTTCTTCTGTTTCTTCTGTTTCTTCTTGTTTGATAGGAGGTGCTGTAGGAGAGTTGAATGAATTAGATTTTTCTGAGACGGTAGCCAGTAGAGATTTTAAGGGTTTGGATATAGGACTAAATGTTTTTTCAAGTTGATTTTCTTGTAAAAGCTCTCCTGATTTAAGCGCATCGTATTTATATTTTACATTTTTAATAGCTTGCGCAAGATATTGATTGTCATATATGTCTTTCTTTATGTCAGATTGTACTTGGTTTCTCGAACGGATGCTGCTTTTCAAACGGGTGTTCGCTGAACGGGTGCTGTTTTTCGAACGGGTGTTCGTCGAACGGGTGCTGTTTTTCAAACGGGTGTTTGTCGAACGGGTGCTGTTTTTCAAACGGGAGTTCTTGGAAGGGCTCCTGTTTTTCAAACGAGTGTTTTTCGGACAAGTATTCGTTGAACAATTCATGTTTTTTCAAAGAAGTTCTGTAGATCTTTAGCTTTTGTTCTGTATCTATGAGCAGACAAACCCATAATGGTATTGTAATACGTTTTTCAACGCTTTTTATTCTATCATAGAGAAATCCAGGTTTGTTGTGTAGTCAAACACAATATGTAAAGGTAAAGTAGTCGTTGAATGCTTACCATCGTCTCCAACCAATTTAAATTGCAGTTTGTCTTTTGCGTGAACAGTAATTATAGTTCCTTCTCCGATTGTTATAACATTTTCATTATGTTTACACTGAATCTTGTTAACTGCAGGAACAATAGACAATACTTCAAGTGTTCCCGAGTGTGGTAACGTGTATGTAAGATGCCCATTATTGAGACGATAAAAGGGACTATCGTACATTGATGGTATGCTTGTTATTTGTAGAAGGAAATGAACAAGCAGCTTATTTTTTAAAGCCTGTACTATAGATAGAACGCGTTCATTTACAATGCTTAATATATTATCTTTTGTTTCAACGATGGATTTTTGGATCCATTCTATGTTCTTTTCGTTTAACAAATTAAGCGTTTTAGTCATGCTAGCTTTGAGTGTAGCGATGTCTTGCTTATAGGTAACCTCTATGTTATCGGTGTGCTGTTTGTTGTACGCATAATCTTCCAGGTGGTGCAGAGTGACAACATCTTGAGCTTCTTTGGGGTTTGAAACACCAGATAGTCGTTTGTCATTTATATCAATAGTCTCTTCGTTAATATGAAAATGAGCAAAGTGATTGCTAACGTTATTTTTAAGTTCGTTGATATCATAGATTACTACATCAGTTATGAAATTTTTAAGATTATCTATGTCTTGCTTATGGTAGACCTTTATTTTATCAATATCTTGTTTGCCGCATGCATAATTTTCTAGATGCTGTAAAGTGACGACATCTTGAGCTTCTTTGGGGTTTGAAACATCAGATAAACGTTTGCCTTTTATGTTGATAGTATCTTCGTTTATATCAAAGTGCTCAACGTGATTGGTAACGTTATTTTTAAGTTCATCAAGATTATTGACTACTACATCAGTTATGTGAGTTTGAAGATTAGCGATGTCTTGCTTATAATTAGTTTCTATATTATCGGTGTGCTGTTTGTTGTACACATAATCTTCTAGGTGCTGCAAAGTGACAACATCTTGAGCTTCTTTAGGGTTTGATACCCCAGATAGTCGTTTGTCTTTTATGTTAATGGTTTCTTCGTTTATATCAAACTGAGCAACATGATTGCAAACGTTATTTTTGAGTTCATTGATACCTTTGACCACCACATCTGATATACGGGTTTTAAGATCAGCAATATCTTGCTTATAGACAATTTCTATGTTATCAGTATGTTGTTTGCTGCATGCATAACTTTCTAGATGCTGCAAAGTCACCACATCTTGAGCTTCTTTGGGGTTTGAAACCCCGGATAGACGTTTGCCTTTTATATTGATAGTATCTTCTTTTATATCAAAGTGAGCAACATGATTGGTAACGTTATTGTTAAGTTTATTGATATCATTGGTTACTACATCAGTTATATGAGTGAGATCAGTGATGTCTTGCTTATAGTTAGCCTCTTTGCTATCGGTATGCTGTTTGTTGTATGCATAATTTTTTAAGTGGTGTAGAGTAATAGCATCTTGATCATTTTCAGGGTCTGAAACATCAGATAGACGTTTACCTTTTATGTTAATGGTTTCTTCTTTTATATCAAAGTGAGCAACGTTCTGTTTAAGTTCATTAATATCATTTTGATGGTTGGCTATCACACAGTCTGTGTATTGTTTGTTATATGCATAATTCTCAAGATGATGCAACGTAACAACATCTTGAGAATCAATTGGATTAGAAGCTTTAGATATGCGTTTATTGTGTATATTGAGGTTATCAGTGTTTACTTCTATAATGTTATTTTGCTTATTTAAGTTTGATTTGAGTTCGTTTACAGCTTGGTTTATGCTTTCTACAACAGCATTAACATCTTCCTGACTAGATGCATACAGTTCCAAATATTGTTTATTTACCGCATCAAGAGGTTTTCTCGGATCTTCTAAACCGGTTAGTCTTCTTTTCTTAACATCTATATCACTCTCTGTTTCAATATCAAAAATATCAGCGTAAGTGTCAATCTTACGTTTCAATTCATTAAGTTCTTTTACAATTGATTCGTCTAAATACTCTTTAGAATGTGTATAATTATGAAGATGTTCCAAGGTCACTGCATTAGAAGCTGCGTTTTGATTTACTATTCCGGTAACTGTAGTGGATCCTAATTCCAAACTTCCCACTCCAGAATTGTTAACAATTGTTTTCTTGAATTCGTTAAGAGAAACTACAACAAATTTTTTATTACATGCATCATTTTCAAGTAGAGGGTCGGCTACACAACGTAGTCGCTTATTATTTAATGAATAATCTCCATCTTCAGTGCGGTATAAGTTATTGGCTACAGCTTCAAACAAAATACCATCCACATAAGCCTTAGTTGGTATATCATCTTCCAGTACTGGGTAAGATACAGCAACCTTAACATTTCCACATACCTCCATGATGTTTACACTCACTACTCAGTAGATCAAATGAACATGATCCATATTATATTCGCAGTATTTATACCTTCCGTGTATCGAAATACTTATCGAATCCATTACGATACCGTCCGTTATGTAATTCACTATCTTTATCGATAACAAGGAAACTATATCGATTTTCATTCCAACACTGAGCGCAGAGTTCCTTAAACTCATCGAAGCTCATATCCGTATTAACATGATCATCGTACACATGCTTTAGGTTTCCAACATCTTGTCTAAATAATATAATAAAATTTGCGTTATCTCGAAGTAAATGTTTGGGTAGACAGGTGTAAGTTTGACATAGATAAAACACATCAACACCAAAATGTCTAGCCATACTAAAATATGTTTTCATAATACTTTGTTTATCGCACGCTACATCATCGAAAATAATCACAGAGTGAGGTTTTGTTTCTTCAGGACGTATAACATCTTCGTTTTCAGAATAGCTGTAATAGGAGATACTTGGAATGGAAGCCAGCACCTTTTCTAAGCGAGCATATTTACTTTGCTGTAACGATTTCGAATAGACGTAGACGTTGGCGAAACGCAAACCATTTGGGTGTTCCAACAGATTAATCATAAGATTAGTTTTTCCACAATTCGATGGACCACATATGATACAACGCAAAGAGTTTGGAAGGAGAACACTGTGGCGTCGCACAGCATTTTGTTCTCCTCCTCCATCACCGTCTTCTATTACACGAACAGGTAGAGAGATGGTTTGTTTTACCGTTTTAACCATAGCGGACTGAATGATATGCATCACCTGCATGCTTATATATATATGCTTACCTTGAGGTGAAAGCTTTCACACGATGTTTGTCACTCGAACGAGTAACAACAACGTTACTAGTCCAACAAAGAAGACGAAGAAAAATAAGAAGAAGAAGAAGAAGACTTGTTGTGGACGTGGGTTGTTGAATAAAATTATAAACAAAGGTATTGACCACCTCCCATTTGAAGCACACATTCCAGGTTACCAGTATTGTGGACCAGGCACCCGACTCGAAAAACGATTGAAACGTGGTGATCCAGGCATCAATCCTCTAGATAAAGCGTGCAAAGAGCACGATATTGCGTACCAAGAAACTGATGCAAATCATCGACGTGAAGCCGATCGAGTATTAGCTTCTAAGGCTTGGGCTCGAGTCAAGTCACGGGACGCAAGCATACGGGAAAGGCTTGCGGCGTTAGCCGTAGCTGGAATTATGAAAGGCAAGGTAAAGCTAGGAGCCGGAAAACAAAGAAGACAAAAAAGAAAAAACCATTTATTGTTAGCTATTCAGAAAGCTCGCTCTGCGCTCGCACGTCTAGGACCAGGTGTCGGCATCAAGCAGGCAGCTTCCGCAGCACTCAGAGCTGCACGCAAAGCTGTAGGAAACAACAACAAGAACAACAACAGTGTAGGAAAAAGAAGAAGAGTTATCCCATTACCACAAAAAAAGTTGGGGGGGATTATTCCACTTATTCCACTATTCGCAGGCCTATCAGCCTTAGGAAGCCTAGCGGGAGGAGCGGCAGGTGTAGTGAACGCTATAAACAAAGCCAAAAAAGCAAGAGAGCAACTGTCCGAGATGCAACGTCACAACCATGTCATGGAAGCAGTAGCTTTACGGGGCGGGAAAGGCCTCTATTTAGCTCCTTACAAAAAAGGATTGGGTCTATACCTCTGAAACTACCATACAAACCGCTCTCTAACATTGAATTACATCAGTATGCCTTACAGTTAGGAATTCCTTATTTTCGTGGTGTTTACATGAGAGACACGTTGCCTAAGTACGCACACAAAAACGAGAGTTGTATTGTAAATCTAGAACCCTCTTCCCTTTCAGGTTCACACTGGGTAGCAATATATAAAAGAGGGAAGCATGCACACTATTTTGACAGTTTTGGTGATTTGAGACCACCTTGTGAAGTATCACGCTATTTGCGTGGTTGTAACCGTATTCTATATAACTACGAGCGTTACCAATCTTTTGATAGCGTTATTTGTGGACATTTATGTCTACAGTTTCTACTAACTATAAATACTGCTGATAAGTGTTGACAACACATCATTCATCATGAAGAGTAGAAAGGAGTCGGTGTACACGTTGACTGGAAATGGGTCGGAATTGAGCATGGAACTATCTCCAGCGCTTGTTTTAGATGACTATTCGTACGAAGTAGGCATGAAGAGTTTGTATACCTCTTACACGATTCCTAACATAACTAAAAATAATAATCTTCTGAGAATTAGGTATGTAGGTAAACATAAAGATATCAATCATGATATAAAGATACCACCAGGAATGTATGAAATTCAGGATCTTATAGATGTTTTAAATAGAAAGTTTGCACGAATAGGAGATACTCCTGATCAAACACATGAATACGAAAAGAATGGTACAAACAGACCCAACAGTAATTTTACTTTAAGCTTTGACAAACATACTTTAAAATCAAAACTTTACAGCAAGTATACAATCGATTTCACCGTTGACGATTCTTTGGCACCTATTCTTGGTTTCGGGCGAACTATTTTGAAACCAAACACAACTAATATCTCACCTTCCCCTATCTGCATTTCGAACATTAACGTTATCCGTGTAGAGTGCAATATTGCAAGCGGTGCATTTTTAAACGGAAAACGTACACATTCCATTTACGATTTTTATCCTAACGTTGCTCCAGGGTATAAAATAGTTGAGCAACCCTTACCTATCATTTATTATCCTATTGCCTTACAAAGTGTAAACAACATCACTGTGACTCTCAAAGATCAAACTGAAAAGAAGGTTGATTTGCTTGACGAAAACCTTTCGGTTACGCTTCACATACGACCTATCGAATGAACACATGGGAATCGTCTACAGAAATACAAGCGATAGAAGTGGTAGTGGAGAACGTAAAGCTTCGAACCACATCTATCTAAAACCATTGACATTAAGCAACAAACGATATCTGGAATCTTTAGGATACAAAGTTCTTTACCCTTATAAAGATATAAAACTAAACAGACACACCTCGTTCTCACCTACAGCCAGCTAAGCCTTTATAGAGTAAACAACATATTCACCATGTCTCAAGCGCCAAAAGAAGAAAAACCGTTTTTCAATCATTCTACTTCGGGTACTGCAGGATACAATGATGAAATACGAATCCCCTATTACGCAAGCAAGGATTCTATTTCTTGTAATCCTCACGTTATAAGTACAGTTACAGGCGGAATCTTAAAGTTTTTACAAACGGATACACGTACACCCAATATGTACAACAGTTACAAACGAAAGTTTTAAGTTTAAGTGCTATCAGCCCTTATAAAGGTAAAACACACTCCGTGTTTTGCTCATAGTGAGCTAAACTTTTGTATGGTAAACAACACCTCCACCATGTTTCGTACGCTAAACATAGAAGAAAAACCTGTTTTCAATCGTTCTATTACTGCTGTTAAGGAGCGAACCTATCGCCCTTACGCAGGTACAACATTCGGCTACAATGATGAAATACGAATCCCAGCACGCAAGCAAGAATACCATCTGTTGCCTTCAAAAAGTTCTCTTCACGTTATAGGTAAAGTTACAAACGGAGCAGGAGCTATATCCACTACTTCTACCCTAGATAGCAATTTCGGTGCTTTTCTCTTCAGCGAATGTCGATATGAACTTAATGGTACAGAAATCGATCGAACAAGGAATTTGGGAATAGCAAGTACTATGAAGACTTTTGCATCAACGAAATCTACAACCAATCTCCAAAATACTGGTTGGTTCCCTGTCAGTCCAGGTTATGCCCTAGCTGACCCTACAACAGGTTACTTTCACATCGTTATACCTCTTTCTAATATTTTAGGTTTTGCTGAAGATTATCAAAAGTGTATCACAGGTTGCTCCCACGAACTAGTATTAATTAGAAGTAGCAACGATAATTGCACCCTCAAATCTACAGAAGATAATGATAACTCTAATATAATTATTGAGGATATTTACTGGAAGGTGCCTTCACTCTCTCTCTCCCACCAAGAACAAGCACGCATGCTTAACATTGTAGAAAGAAATGAGAACTTGCAAATCGCATTTCGATCGTGGGAATTGTATGAACTTCCTTCTCTGCCTGCAACCAAACGAATGAATTGGACAATGAAAGCATCTTCACAACTAGAAAAACCACGTTTTATTATCTTTGGATTTCAAACTGACAGAAAGAAAAAAAACACTAACGCTTGTGTGTTTGATCATTGTAATATTTCTAAACTAAAAGTCTTTCTCAATGAGGAATATTATCCAAATGAAGACATACGTGTTAAAATAAGTGCTGGAGACTTTTCCGAACTGTATGATATGTATACAAAATTTCAAGCTGCTTATTACTCATTAGAGGAAAATGAAATCGTTGGACCTATGCTTGGTAGACTAGAGTTTAAAACATTGGCGCCTTTGATTATTATCGATTGTTCTCACCAAAATGACTCTATTCGCTCATCTCCAGTCGACATTCGTGTAGAATTTGAAACCAACACCGACATTCCTGCGAATACATCTCTTTACGCACTTCTTCTTCATGACCGAATTGTGGCTTATAAACCACTTAGCGGAGAAGTTACCATAAAACAGATGTAGACTTGAGAAGAAACACTCACCATGCTTGCATACTTCTCTGTTATTATGGAACATACTATACTAGAACTTAAAAATAGGTATGACTGAACAATAGCGTGGTGTCGTCATAAATCAATGCTTCCTTCACCGCGCTCGTGTCGCCATCTATAAAGTGTTTATTGATGGAGTTACTATAAAAGAGATGTGGGCTAAGAGGAAACCTTCACTCCATGTGCGTGTACTTCTCTTTCATCATGGAACAGTCTCCACTAGTTCTCATCGATCTGAAACCTTTGGATAATGGGCGAGTTGAATGTGCTTTCTGTGAATACACCAAGGATGCTGACTTTAGTTGTGCAGCTTTAATTAAATTCGACAAACAAGATAAGTTAAAAAAATTTTAAAAGACTTACAAAACAAATGTTTCGTTGTGGTGAACGGATTGGGTGAAGAGTTTAAAACTGTTTTTTTCTAAACCTGTTGCTGATTTGTCAATGTACGGATGTTCGAAAGCAGCCTTGACAGCAGAAGAAACCAGTGATGATGAATACTTTCCGTGTGAACTACATCAAGAAGAAAAACAGAAATGTGCGTTATGGCATAATAAACACATGCATGATTGGCTCTCTAAAGAGAGTAATGTTATGCGTATGGTGAGTGCTTCTATAAACAAATATCGTCATAGTGGACTTAAATCATTCAACACTCTGGACTGGTGTTATATGCCTGATGAGATTCTGATTTCGCTTGCTGATCATCAACTTCCTTTTCTTTGGAACATACTGCCAGATGAATTCAAGGAAAAACATCCTGAATATGAATATTGTTATGAACATTACTTCAACAACGATCCAAACGCTACTACTCAAATAGATGGTACTCCCAGTATGAAGAAGGACTGTCGTATGTGTAAACAAAAAAAGGTGAAGGAGATGTATTATAATAGTCTTTGCTGTCCAAAGGAATAAATAATAAAAAAGATGGTGTAATTATGTTTATATACACATTTTTTGTATATGTGTCTTGATTAAATAAATATCATATAACCTCTTTTGTGTATTATTTATTTCACCACCTTCCTTATTGTTAAAATAAAAACAAGCAATATATATAAATTTATTATTTTTATTTTTACAAACTAGCTCTTTTACATTTAATTACATATATAATCACTTCATTTATACTTTAATAACAATCAAATAGGTACACAAATAATTTATTAGTTCCTGTACATACATTTTAATTAGTACATGAAACATCATACTTCTTATACTTCTTTACTATCACCATCAATGCGGTAATGACCCCACGCTAAAGTTGAAATACCATCTGATTGTATGTATCGTTTATCATCATCTGGTGTTAAAACTACTTTGTTTTGACACACAGTAAACACATGATGAAGATTTGATTGTATAGAATACTGATTTTTCATCATATGCTTATTTTCTCTGAAACACTCCTCATAATCATCTATTGTCAAATTCGCTGTAGATTTTACACCTTTGGCTTTTGTTACAGTTTTCTTTTCTGTTTTTATAGCATACATTTTTGCTCTAAGTCCAATAAATTTACAAAACAACACACCTGACAATTCATCCTTCATGTAGCCTATTTCACGTCTATTCATTCTAGGAATTCTGTAAGGATTATCCTCTGAATAGTCTCCTGTATCAAACCATTCAGCAATATCTTCCTTTATATCTGCGTAAACATCCTTAGTTTTTATATGATAAATAAGGCTATCTGTATCAGTATACACTAATGTAAGGTCTCCCTCCTTTGGATACTTTTGCTTCATGTACGCATAATGAAAATCAACTACCTTTGTTTTAGATAAGTCTAATATCGTCATTCCTACAAACATTGGTTTATCGCTCTTGACTATCACCCTTTCCATTTCAATAGCTGCACACGATTCATCAAAAATGACTCGTTTCTTAAAGGTAGGTTGCGCTATTAAACGCCCAGCACCAAAAGGTCCATCCCAACGTGTTGTCAATTTAACATCCCTAAACTTTCTCACATTCATTAGTGTGCGACCAAAAACGGAATTATTCATTAACTTGAAAAAGTTTTTATCAAGATCGTTTGTGCTTTGCTTACGTTTTTCTGTATTCAATTCAATGTAAGGTTTCATCCAAGGAGCTTGATTAAATTGTAGTATTCTGTAAATTTTTAAACATTGCAAACCATACTTTAAACATTGTTTCAAGTTTCGATAATGCAACACATACCGATGTTTATTATGTAGTGTTGTCATAAGTTTAGGAAGAGCCTTTTGTGCAGGAGATTTCCTCATTTCAGGACAAAGTGGAAAATCGTTATGCCAATCATGTATTTCTCTAGGATATAATAAATCCACTTCTAAAATATAACCTATTTCAGATTCATCATCTACATTTAGCACATCAAATTCATCTACATTTTCTACCCAAGAAAAATTGCCTACTGGGAGATACTGCATCATAGCCCACCCATATAGGTTATTTACATCCAAGTACAGTAAATAAGAGTCAGGTATTTCTGGGTTGTAATCGCTCATGTATTTATTGTTAGCTTCAACATACCTATGAGCACAATATACTACTCCTCCTCGAATACCTCTTTCTACAAATTGCATCATATCCACATCGGTGATGAGTTCTATGTGAACTTTTGTTGTCTTTAGAAGCGAACTCCAAGCTAAACCAGGAGCAGTAAAATAATGAGCAGGATCCAACCCATAAGTCTCTCTGCACACCTTCCTAAAGTTTTCAAAAATATCTGCCAAAAGTAGCACATCAGTTTTCAAATACAAATCTGAATTGTCACCCAAAGTAACACAATTAAAAGTTTTCCATACACGTTGTGCTCGTTCATATTCTATCTCAGAAATAGAACTACCAGTAAGCAAACTACCAAACATATCTTTTGGTGGTAAACTTCTTTCATCTAATACGCTTATTTCCTTTACATATTCGTAAGGAAAAACACCTTTTTGACACATCAATTCGAAATGAACAGCGTCTGGAAAATATTTCCGCGTGATATGTTTAGCATCATTGTTCATGTACAAAGCACATTTCTCTAATGAACTGCCTAAGAAGTTGAATGAATCAAGAAATCGTAATTGCAACGACCTGAAAGCTTTACTATCAACAACAGGAACAACTTTAGTAAACGACTTATAGCGTTCTGTATTAGTAGGTATTAATGTTACCCTTCCTGGATTAAATACCTCACTCGCATTATCATCATTCTCCTCTACCTCTACAATCTTCTCGCACAATTGTTTGATAATAAAATGACTATCGTATCCACTCAAATTATGAAAAAAGACTGGTATGTAATTCGGTAAGGTGTACTGTAGATTACAACACTGGTGACTAGCACCACGAAATTTTCCAGTTAAGTGGTCATGATCTTTAACTTTAACATCTGTTGCGACAAACTCTTTTTCGCAAATATGACAAGTAGTTGCTCCTAAATATTCTTCTTCCTGATCTCTATTAAGTTCCTCTTTCGGAACTACTTGAACATAATAATGTGCTATATCTTGAACAATACTAGATAATTCTCTAACAAACCATTCGCAACAATCGTCTCCGCGATATAAATTAAATCTACTGTATGTTTCATTGTAAGAACAATGCAAATAGTAAGCGATACTGTGCGCTCTGTGATAATTCAAGGGAGCTGTATAGGAAGTTTCATTGTTTGGCATAGCCGTGTCAATCGGGTTCAAAACGCATTCGATGTCAGCATAAATAGTAAAAGGAACTATTTCTTTATGTTTATAATGAATGAACTTGATTATTTTTTCATTCTCTTTCGGCATTTCTAACTTTACAGGATTAAATTGACTACACGTAACCATGTGGTTATCTAGTCTGGGTTGTGTACCAAAGTATGATAAACAGCGTTCACACACATAGATCTTATGATTATGTTTGTTAACTGTTGAAGACACTAACCGAGATAGAGATTTGATCCACGAAAAATGGTATACAACGTTATCTTGTTCCGTTTGGAGCAGCAATAGGTTTACATGCTTCCTTGCAGAACCCTCTAATTTCTTTGTAATGTAAATAGGTACAATTGTAAACGGTTGATTGCTATCTTGCCCTGCATACATCCACTTTCCATTTTCATACATTACTCCATACACATTCACTGATATATCGTTTTGTTTTTCAAATTTAGACAACTTTTGCATTTCTATAGGAAATGAAATTCCTTCTAAGTTTAAAACACTTCTATAGTCTGGATATGATGATCGACGCTCGGTATGCGTTCTTGCTGGGTTAAGAGCAGCTACAATTGACCATGCAAAACAGTCGTCATCGTTGCATTGTACATTAACAACAGCTTTCTTATCCCGTATGGCTTTAGGTAATTTCAAATGGTGACCCGCATGAAATCCTACATATGAATTTATGTTTATTCGCAGTTCCAACAGCGACTTAAGAGCCCACCCAGAATCTCTCTCTGGATAGCGACT
The DNA here is from genome assembly GCF_040414725.1 of Anabrus simplex. NCBI lineage: Eukaryota > Metazoa > Arthropoda > Insecta > Orthoptera > Tettigoniidae > Anabrus > Anabrus simplex. The sequence continues at coordinate 49,265,320 of NC_090266.1, forward strand.
CAATTTGGTTAAGGTCTCTTGCACAACATTTTCTTCATACCAGTCTCGTAAATCTGTTGCAATAGTAATAATATGATTTTTGGTGTTGGTGTGAAGTTTAGTTGTCTGATCCGAACTAGGCAATATGTGTTCAGATATCAATGATGTGTTTACTTTAAGCGCACTGCTTTCTAACGCTTTTTGCACATACTTTTTAAACCATATGTAACACCTTTCCAAAAACAATTTAGGATCCTTCAACTCACAACTATTTCTAATTGACCCTGTAAACATACGCGTCCTGTAACTAGTTTCTAGTAATGTCCAAGCCATACAACATTTTTCTACTCTTACAGTTACTTTGCTTAAACAATTGTTTTGTATACAATTCTTTAGACTGTCAACTAGATTTACCCAATATGTATTCAATTCATTTGTATTTTCAATTAACGTGGGTTCATAGATTGAAAGATGAGTTGATGGAATAACGTCTACAGACACATTCAACCCTCTGTCCAAACCACATTGTTCTAACATACTCTCTACGGAGGTGTATGTGTCACTTAAAAATTCTTCAAATTTATGATTGTTTGTTACATTATCCAAAGAAAAGGAAAGTTCTTCTGACAACCTCAAACGTTTTGGTTCCATCATTGTTTACCTAATTTCTCTATTTTTAATAAAAAACAGCAATAACAGTTATGTACATCCGCATGAATCCACCATTGCGGAAGGAATGTATAATGCTACTAGAACAAGGAATTAGTTTCAAATCACACTTGTTCTCAAGACTTCATAACAAATGCTAATGATATACCTTACTGTACATATCAATAAACATTAATACATTTGACATAATTTCTTTACTTTAAATAGACAGTAATGACAGTTGCTGTACACAGTATGTACATCCGTATTGTAGTTCAATAACTGTTTTTGAATCCACGAATACGGGGAATGTATAACGTCACAAGAACAGTGAATTAGTTCGGAATCACACTCATCTTGAAGACTGCATAACAAATGCTGTTGATATATCTTACTGTACATATCAGTAAACACTATCACATTCGATTCAAACCTTAGAGTTTTGTAGTTATAACCAGATATTATTAAAAAATGAGCATTTTTATCCAACCCTGGAGTCTGTAATATCACACGTAACACACACTCATCAACATTTTTCCTGTGCTCTTGATAGTATTCTTTCGAAGAATCTGATGTGTATACAGTAAACGTTAAGGGTGTAATATTGTTTAACCAACAGTCTTCTTCTTCTTCTTCTGCCTTACAACCCTCAAGACATGAAGAAACTATAACTAACTGTTCGATTCCTTCTCTCTGTCTTACACTTATAGGCTTATATTTCATATTTTAGGCACACATATAAACAAAAAACAGCTTAGGCACACATATAAACACAGCTAAAAACTATGGTAGATAAAACATAGGTAGGGAAGATTCTAGCGCCTTCCCCCTATACATGCATGAACAATGTTAAAATATTAAAGCAAACATTTTAAACTTTCTATTTAACAAAATCTACCTCGTTACGTGAATTTATTTTGCCTTTATATATGAGCTTCAATCCCCTTTGATTTAATTCCTCCACGTCGTTATCGGTTAGTTCTTGGTACTGAGCTGGTAAAAATACTGATGTTGCCACCTCTTCGTCACCAGATTTTTCTAAAATATCTGCAACAATTCGCCTCACGTACCGAGTTTTAACAGCTCGGTACGAGAGTACATTGTAAACTTCATTGACCGCTAATTGATCTAGCGGTCTATACTCGCTTCCTCTTGATTTGGATAAAGTAGAAAGTTTCTTCAACAAGTCCATTACTTGATAGCAAACAGTTAAATCACACTCTGAAACCAAAAAAAAGAAATCCTAATATTATCCTCTCTATTCAATCAAGTTATAACTTATTACATTGCGTTACAAAGAAACAGAGAGAAAAACTTACCAAAAGATTAGGTGTGAATCAAATCTCTGGTCAATCCCGAACAGCGCGAGCAGCAATCAAGGATATATGTAATAGATCACTGATGTACACAAGCAAGGTTGCAGAACCAGCGAATACGTTTCCACAAACGAATGCTGGCTATATATATACTAAACTCATCGCAGCAGGAGAGCGCACGTGCAAACCAACTCAGCGGGAGGGCGCACGTGCATGCATGTTTAAAAATAGGAGATAAAGGATGCTGGCTCAGCGGGAGAGCGCACGTGCAAACCAACTCAGTGGGAGAGCGCACCTGCCACACACACAAAAGAACAAAGGAAGCGAGGGAAACGAGGCTGACTCAGCTAGGGGGGAGCGAGGGGGGAACGAGGCTGACTCAGCGGGGGGGAGCGAGGGGAGGGGAGCGAGGCTGACTCAGCGGGAGGGGAGCGCGCACCTGCCACACACAGCTGCACAAAGGGGGAAACGTAACCCCCCTCCGCCAAGGGGGTGGAGGCCACACCCCGCCCCCACCACCCTGCACGCGCGCGCGCACGCACGCTCACCTCTCCCACAGAGACAGACCAACACACCCACCCTCCCCCCAGCACTACCCAACCCCACCAATCAGAGCAAAGCCCCGCCCCCACCCACCAATCAGAGCAAAGCCCCGCCCCCCACCCACCCACCAATCAGAGCACAGGCCACGCCCCCACCCCCATCCCCAACCAATCAGAGCACAGACCACGCCCCCCGCCCACCCCCCACCGCACCCCCCACCCCAAAGTGGATCAGAACCGGCGTCACACCACTACTAACGTGGTAACATAAACCAGAGGTAATTAGGTTCCCGGAGATGTGATGCGAGCATATCGACAGTAGCTGCTCTTGTTGGCTGTTCCCGTACCACGATGACCAAGATATAGAGGGATTAAAGGAATCATGGACAGAAGATCAATCTGCGGCAAGTCTCGAGGTGAGCGTCGGATGTCACGAATGATATCACAACAACGGCGCTCCACAGTGAAACATTTCACCCACAAGTGCAACAGTGGATAGGTACACCCGATTTTCACATTGTCCATGTGAAGTACCTTCCTTAGAATCGGGTTCGGGAGCCATAGACGAAAAAGTGTACCACGGTTTACCCCCTGGCTTCACAAAATACGCCTCGTGTGGTCCCAGGAAAATCGTCAGTGTAATTTGGCCGTGGGCAATCAACAGGCCGGTGGCGGAGGTGTCAAGCATTAGGAAATATTCCCCTAGCATGCCTTAGAATCATAGGTCATTGTATCACCAGCTTTGAGTTGGAAGTTTTAAAGGATCCTGATAAAGAACAATTTGCATCCGTATTTCTAGGCAGCTCTTCCAGAGAGCAATACCGTATTCCAATAGGACAATGGACCTTATCACCAAGCTCAAGTCTCAAGAGACTGGTAGGAGAAACATGGCAGTGACAAAATCTTCACTCTGCCGTAGCCCCTAAAAAGGTCCCGGGCTCTCTCTGAGATATGCTGGCTCTCGCTGTGAGGGCTGCACCTACGCTGCAAAAACGCGTGAATCAGTTACAAGAGATACCCCAGAAGGCACATCTTGAACTGGACATGTACGACGTGCGTAAGCTTGTAGAATCAATTCACCGACTTTTTCAAGCCGTGATAATGGTCGTTCAGTAGACAGAGCGAGGGTGTTTGTTGGGACTCTTTGTGATGAGTCGGTGAGTCATGCTACTTATTGCACCCTGTGACTACGTCTGAGTTTTATATCAGGACAACGTTAGATATGACAGTTGTCCTTCCGTTCAAAACTCATCCTCACGTCTACCAAGTCAGCGAATAGTGACAACCAATGGAAGGCCGTGAGAATCAATCAATCAATCAATCAATCAATCAATCAATCACTACTGATCTGCATTTAGGGCAGTCGTCCACGTGGCAGATTCCCTATCTGTTGCTTTCCTAACCTTTTCTTAAATGAATGCAAAGAAATTGGAAATTTATAGAACACCTCCCCTAGTAAGTTATTCCAATCTCTAACTCCCCTACCTATAAACGAATATTTGCCCCAATTATTCCTCTTGAATTCCAACTTTATCTTCATATTGTGATCTTTCCTAATTTTGAAGACATCACTCAAACTTATTCGTCAACTGATGTCATTCAACGCCAATTCTTCGCTGACAGCCCAGAACATACAATTTAGTCGATCAGCTCGTCTCCCTTCTCCCAAGTCTTCCCAGCCCAAACTTTGCAACATTTTTTTAACACTACACTTTTGTCGGAAATCACCCAGATCAAATCGATATGCATTTCTTTGGATTGTTTCCAGTTCTTGAATCAAGTAATCCTGGTGAGGGTCCCAAACACTATACCATACTCTAGTTGGGGTCTTACCAGAGACTTATATGCCCTCTCCTTTACATTCCTACTACAACCCCTAAGTACCCTCATAACCATGTGCAGAGATCTGTACCCTTTATTTACAATCATATTTATGTGATTACCCCAATGAAGATCTTTCCTTATATGAAGACTTACGTACTTACAATGATCCCCTAAAAGGAATATTCACACCATCGCCGCGGTAATTAAAACTGAGAGGACACTTCCTATTTGTAAAACTCAAAACCTGACTTTTAACCCCCTTTATCATCATACCATTGCTACTGTTCATCTCACAACATTGTCGAGGTCATTTTTCAGTTGCTCACAACGTTGTAATTTATTACTCTGTACAGAATAACATAATTTGCACAAAGCCTTGCCTCTGGTTCCACTTCTTGACACATGACATCTATATATATAAGAAAACATAAAGGTCTAATAATACTGCCTTGAGGAATTCCCCGCTTAAATATTACAGAGACAGATGAAGCTCGCCTACTCTAATTCTCTGAGTTCTATTTTCTAGAAACATATCCACCCATTCAGTCACTTTTCATCATTTCCAATTGCACTCATGTTTGCCAGTAGTCTCCCATGATCTACCCTATCAGATGCCTTAGATAGGTCAATCAATGGAGTCCATTTGACCTGCTGAATCCAAGATATCTGCTATATCTTGCTGGAATCCTACAAGTTGAACTTCAGTGGAATAACCTTTCCTAAACCTAACCTGTCCTCTATCAAACCAGTTATTAATTTCGCAAACATGTCTAATATAATCAGAAAGAATGCTTTCCCAATGCTTACATGCAATGCAGGTCAAACTGACTGGCCTGTGATTTTCAGCTTTATGTATATCACCCTTTTCTTTATACACAGGAGCTACTATAGCAACTCTCCATTCATTTGGTACAGCTCCTTCATGCAAACAATAATCAAATAAGTACTTCATATATAGTACTATATCCCAACGCATTGTCTTTAGTATATCCCCCGAAACCTTATCAATTCCAGCTGCTTTTCTGGTTTTCTAATTTTGTATCTTACTGTAAATATCATTGTTGTCATAGGTAAATTTTAATACTTCCTTAATATTCGTCACCTCCTCTATCTGGACATTATCCTTGTAACCAACAATCTTTACATACTGATGACTGAATACTTCTGCCTTTCGAAGATCCTCGCATACACAATCCCTTTGTTCAGGATATTCTAGAAATCCTTCCTGGAACCTGTTTCTCCCTTTAGGTACAAATACATTCTCTTCTATTTTCTTCAATAAAATTTGTATGACCGCCAATTATGCTTGCCTTCATGTTATCCTTAGCTGAATCCTTTGCTAGATTAAATTTCCTAACATGTGCCTTCAATTTCTCCTTACTTCCACAGCCATTTCTAACTTTATTTATTTCCAATCTGCACCTCCTTCTTAGTCTGTTTACTTCTCTGTTATATTATAGTGGATCTCACCACCGTTACCACCTATTTTCACATTCCTCAACAATTGCTTAAAACCCATCTCAGCGTCTCTTTACTTTTTTATTTACCATTTTCCACCGATTATAGCAATCTTTTTAAAACTACCTCGTGCCTGTTTTATCATCTATATGGTACAACAGGCATGAGGGAGAATATCCATTCATACTGCGAAAAGGGTTTATCTTCATGATATATTTATAATATTTTGATGCGCAAGTTATCAGGAAACTATAGCTATTTCAAAAACCTCAAAAGGTATGCTCTAATAAATGAAGTGTTCAATAACAAGGATTTGTAAGCCGTGTTGCTATGCCATAGCACCACTCTTTACCATGTACCGAGCGAGTTGGCCGTGTGCTTAGTGGTTTGAAGCTGTGAGCTTCCATTCGGGACATAGTGGGTTCGAACCCCACCGTCGACAGCCTTGAAGATGGCTTTCCGTCTTTGCACATTTTTTAGGCGAGGCAAATGCTGGTGCTGTACCTTAATGGAGGCCATGGCCGCTTCTTTCCTACTCCTAGCTCTTTCCTATCCGATCGTTGCCATGAGACCTATCTGTGTCAGTGCGACGTAAAGCAACTTGAAATTTAAAAAACAGCATCGTCCACCAAGTAACGCTATTCTTGGTAAGAATATACTGACGACGTCAGAGTTACTGCCCCAGGAAGTTATTAAATAGACTTGATATCTCTGGCGGAGACATGATTACTTTATAAGGTTTCGTCTGGCATCCAACGAGAGGAGATACGTATTGTAAGAAAAGGCCCGAAATCAAAACCGTTAAATTTAGGGATGTGAAGTTGAAAATACTCAGATTTAGCGCTGTATAAGACAACCACATGGATAGCTTGTATCAACATGCAGCAAGCCAAAGATATTCGCGTAAATAACCCTTCTACTGCTGAGAATTTTCATTTACATGGACATAATTGAGGCCGTCCCCATGCTACTGAAAGTCGTGAAGCCAGCCAAAGAACTCAATATTTTCCATTGGACGAAGGTGGAACTCAGAATTTTTTTGGTATAGCCCAACTGCGAGTTGCGAAAGGATTCTTAAAATTGAGTGCGATCGTGTATAAGTTGTATCGAAAAATATGTAGTTTCGTAATAATTTAAATGTTGTAAGAGCGTTTGTGCATGGATTTCCTTAAAGCATATGTTGAGTCAGAATCATATGTTTTATTACCAATTGGGGTTAAACCCAAGGCTTTTCTTGCTATAAAAATAATAGCGTGATGTGTGCATAAATTACATTGTACTTTTCCAAGTGCTAATTGAGATGTTTAAACTGTTCACAAAATTTTTCAGTTGCGAAATATAGATGTGTTTATGTTGATTGCTCTCAACTTGACAACGGTAGTTATAATCACCTGACTGTCATGGAAAGTTGTGAAGTGTTTCAAGTGTTGCTGAATAAGTCGTGTCCAAGACATGCAGTTCCATACAAAAATATGAGTTACTTACTACCTTATGGTACACCACTCAGTTTTCGAGATCTGAGAGAGATTGATGCCTTTTCCCAGAGGTGTCACGAAACAACATAACACGTGAGTTCGCTCACCCATACTATTGTTGATGTTGTGCAATTTTAAAACATTTTTCACCGTTTATCCGGCACGTTCAATTCCTTAGTACATGTGGACTGATCGAAACAGATTTTCACAGGGATGTTCTTCATTTATGTCGTTCGTATGTTGGTTGAAATTGCTATAGTAGGTTGGGATCTTTTGAAAAAAATATTATTATTAGTAATAAAAAGGCTGGAATTACATTTGAATGTCTTGCATTTGCAGACGACTTAGTGTTCTTTTCTGAAAATCTAGAGACTGCCACTACACAGACAGAGGTTTTGCAAGAAACAGCAGAAAAGGCAGGACTTCAAATAACCTTTGAGGAAACTAACAAGGGAACATCGGCAATTGTCAAGTCGCCGATCGCGATGAAACTTGGAAAACACATTGAGGTACACGTAAAAACGATGTCGGCATCAATTTTGGGTGCCGACATTCATTAGGGCATTAACTAAGGGGCGTAAAAGTTGCGACATTTCAAGTTCCGCGCGATCAGCGATGAATACCTGCTCGCCAATCCTAAGCCGGCACACTGAGTGCCTGGAGACACACCTTTGCACCTCCTCTTCTCTCCACTCCAACTGGTTCGCCATCGCACGTTTCCCGTCTCCACGCGCTTGCCGGCTGCTTAGCTGTTGAACGGGACCGGCTCTATACTTTGCTTCTTTTCGTACTATAATTATTGAAATACTTAAAATAACGTTCCGTTTCACACATAATGATAATAAATAACCTGAACTAATATACCCATATTTTATTCAAATGTTATATTTTCATTGCTGCTAATTCCGGTGAGTTATTACATTCGTGGGTGCAACTCCAAGTTAAGTACCACCGGACGTGGTCAAACGTGGGACGGGGTACCGCGTCCTACCTACGCTTAAATTATTATTTACTTCTAAGACGCCTTAAAGCTGTCGGTAGTGTCCTTTGGAGTGGACATACATATGGAATTAATTAAATTAAATCACCCACCACTAAATAAATCTCCCAACTTTAAACAACGTTAAATACATTTTTATTTAAAGAAATTACGTGCCCGGGTAGAGGATCTCAATGAATGTAATGAGATTCGGTACCTTGGTATATCAAAACCTGGTTACAGGTCGAGATCTTCTTTTTATGTCCTGTTCCCTCCACCCATTTTGTGTACGCTATCAGTTGTGTCATAACGAAACGACATCGCGGACGACAATAACAACAACAATTATAAATTCCGAGTTTAAACTACTGATACTTTCCGTATTGCATACTCTGGTATAAGGAATAGGCCTATAGGTAGAATGTTTTATTTGTGCTTGTACTGAAGGATTTATTTATGTTTTGCAGTGACAGACACAACACATTTCAATTGCAGCAATGGTTGTCGAATAAAAATCAATTTAAAGCATAGGCAACTTCGATATGAGTATGAAATTGAATGTAGTAAAGTTTGACGTAATAAGAAAAGCCTTGAAAAATAGAAAAGATGTGCATTCATATATGCAGTAGATATACAATAATCACAGGCAGACCTGTAGTCTTACTTTACCGGTACTTTTGCTTTATAGCTGATGAAGGTCAATGTATTCAACATGTACCGATATTAAAGTATCAAACTACAATCTTCTGGGTATAATGGCAGTTACATACGCAAAAAGTTAAATGCCTATTGTACGAACTGGAACAACAATGAACAATTACATGGCAACACAATGAATGACCCCGTATACATTACAGTGGGCAAACTCTCCGTCAATAACTGATAGTAAACACAAACTATCCTTGGTCTATTCGAAACATAAAAAAATAGTGAAAAGAAAACCGAAATAAAACGCAATTAACAACAGGCACCATACTTTTTTTGCTAATTGCTTTACGTCGCACCGACACAGATAGGTCTTATGGCGACGATGGGATAGGAAAGGCCTAGGAGTTGGGAGGAAGCTGCCGTGGCCTTAATTAAGGTACAGCCCCAGCATTTGCCTGGTGTGAAAATGGGAAACCACGGAAAACCATCTTCAGGGCTGCCGACAGTGGGATTCGAACCCACTATCTCCCGGATGCAAGCTCAATGCCGCGCGCCTCTAACCGCACGGCCAACTCACCCGGTGCAAACGTTTTCATAAACATTTCAGAAAACGTAAACTGACTAATACAATGTGGAAATTACAAAGGAGAGAGGTGAGGAAGGCTGATAGAGCACGCAAAGTGTAGCACCGGTTCTCTTCGACAGCTAAGCAGACGGCAGGCTCGGGGAGAAGGGAAGCGTGCGGTGGCGAACCAGAAGGAGGGGCGGAGGTGTGTAAGGCAGGAGGTGGTGTGGTATGTCTCCAGGCACTCAGTGTGCCGGCTAAGCATTGGCCAGCGGGTATTTATCACTGTTCGCGCGGAACTTGAAATGTCGCAACTTCTAGGCTTCTTAGTTAACGCCCTAATAATGTCGGCACCCAAAATTGATGCTGTCATCATTTTTACGTGTACTTCAATGTGTTTTCCAAGTTTCATCGCGGTCGGCGACTTAACCATTGCCGATGTTTCCTTGTAAGTACAAGTACACAGATCCCAAAGAACCAACATGGACAATGAAAACCAAGTATGGTGACATAATTCAAATATCTGGGGTATATTCTGACTCCTAACAATAACTAGAAGCCAGCTATCGAAGAAAGAGCAAAGAAGATGGAGATTTCATTCAGACTATGCCAGGAAACTTACAAATCGAAATCTATTTCCTATCAAGCTAAACTCAAACACTATAATACCATGGTGAATCCTGAATGCCTCTATGCAGCAGAGACAAATGCCAGCAAGGGGATAACCTAAAGAGAAAAGAAAGACCTAAATTTCTGAGGAAAATTCTGAGAGCCAAGGAAGCAGCAGGAAATGAGTTTATTTTCCGTTTGCGGTCAAATCAAGATCTGTATGAAAACTGTGAAAACATTTCAACCTCGATAAGAAAAAGGCGACTGACTTTCTATGGACAACTGAGAAGAATGGGATGGGAACGACTAGCAAATAAGATCCTCATCTTCCAGGAATGAAGTACCATGCCTGAAAGAAGTTCATCAGGATCTTAAAAAAATGTGGCATTGAAGAGGGAGATATTACAAACAGAACAGAGTTCAGAAGGAAACTTGCGGAGGTGACGGATCTGTTCGTAGAGAAACTAAAAAGAACAAGAAGGGTGTTCTCAGATGAGGAACGAGCAAAAGCGAATGAAGGAGTATTGGCGTAAAAAGAAAGAACATCAACAGTCAAGGAAGTTGTGTAATCGTAACCCACAGGAGGTTGAAACGATCCTAAATAAAATAAAATAATAATCATGATAGCTATATTTTAAGCTAAAGAGGGGTTATAGCTCGTGAGGTTAATATTTCTACCTTGTGTATGATTAAAACTGAAGCAAGGAAGGCCTTGTTAGTTTAACCTAAACGACAGGGATCTTTGAAGGAACTCAGATGATTTAATGCCTCATGTTAATAAATGCTTGTTACAATTTACTCTGATGTGCAGTGCTAGATTATGCACTAAATGAATGTTTTAAAACAGGTCTACTCTCTGTGAGATAGTGTTGAGAATCATACCAATCATAGTGAGAACTGGAGCCTTGTGATTAGTTAGATATATTTGTGTCTCGAGGATAATGAAGTAGGATGGATCCTCCTGTTGACATATGTAAAAGGCGAGCCAGAGTCATTGTCTTTAATAAAAGTGAGCCGCAGAGAGATAAGCTTTGTTTTGTATTTTGAAGAGAAATGTGCAGAGAATTTACGTGGAATAGGATAGTGGCCGCTGATGATCAACGTGAGTGCCGATTTAGGACGATCGTTTCCAGAGTAAAGTGAGCCCCAATGCTCATGCTGAGGATTATTTGCAAAGTTTTGAGACAAGGTTTTTATGGGTAGTTGTCATGTTGTGTAGTTAAATATGGTCCATATTTGTAGACTGACGCCTGGTTTTGAGTATCTAATAGCTGTAATACTCCTATAGAAGAGTAAAAATGGTGTATATATTTGAAACATAATGTGTATTGCCACATAATGCGTGATTATCTTGTGAGGTTATGGTGTAAATAACCAGGACAAGTGTTAATTTCTTTGAAAATACCACTTGATAATGCTACGGATTTATCCTGAGCATGCTTGAGGGCAGATGTTTCTTCCATTCGATTCACAGATCCTAAGCTATTTGATAATTTAACCAGAAAATTTTCAATATGACAGTTTTCATAAGCCACCTTGTGTTAAGTGTCACATGAGTTGTACAGTCCAGCGTTTGTATTTTAAACCTTAGCCTACAATGAACGAATTTTTTACTTTGGATCTTAAAGTATCATTTAGAAGAAGAAATATGAATAACATTAAAGAAAAATACTTGAACAATTCTTTCAGATATTTCTTGATATTTGTAGCCTTTCCTAAAATGTGTCAAAAGGCTACACTTTGCATTGAGCTATATTAAAATGAGTATATATGCAGTTTGAAATTTGAAATTAGAAATAATGATGTCTCTGGTAAAATAATGGTAGATTAGAACCTTTCTCCTTACTGTTCCTAGAGCAAGTATGTCATCTCCTACCAGATACGAAGTAATATCAATCGAGGTCAAAATAAACCTGATAAAACTGTTTTCTTGGCACTTTTCTTTCCAATGTTCTCACAGCCACCAATATGACTCTTAGTAACTTTTTCTCGATCTTTCTAAATGGTGTGATGCGGAATATGGAGAACTGACATATCTTGCATTTGTGTGCAGTAAGGCCACTTCATCACATTGTCCACCATGTGATGCTATCTGTAATTCTTTCCAGTTATTTGAATTCAAACTTGGTGTAGCTGATGATTCTCTCTCTCTCTCTATCTTTTTTGTTCTCAGTTAGAAAGTATTCTGGTATGGAATATCTCGCAACGCCTTTTTTTGGAACGAGCGTTGGTAAAGCAATGGAGCTTGGTTCCTGACTCCAACAGTGGTTGATTCCCCGAATCGCGTTGCCAACCTTTGCGCCACTACGGACAACCCATCGCACACTTGAAAGCAAGATCACCAGCGGACTCAAAGCAGAATTAAGTGGTCTAAGTGAGGTGAAAGACGGACAGTTTAACCTGGAAATGGTACAGTTTAGAGTATAACAGGAAGTGCGCTGTCTCGAGACAAAAAGAGTCACATTATGGAGGACGTTCATTAAATGGTAGAGAAACAGTTTAAAAGAATACCGCAGGTTGTGAGTCGGAGATTTCGAGGCCTGAAGGAGGAATTGAGTGCCCTACGCAAGAATAATTGCCGTGGAGACCAGTACAAAGCCCGATGGCAGAGATGGTAGCCCCAGTGTCACGAAGGTTAAACCTGCACGCTACGATGGGACCACTTCATGGAGGAAATTCCGTACCCAACTTGAGACCGCCTGCGCGCAAAACGGTTGGACGCTGAAGGAAAGGGCCGTACATCTGATCGCAGGGTTACATGGACAAGCAACTGAGGCACAACATATCCTACAACCGGGTGCCAACTACGAAGTGATTGTGGGAACACTCGACGGGCAATACGATGAACAACTGGCATCAGCCTACCTAGGCGAGCTGAGAAAGAGGACCCAGCGCGCTAACAAGACGTGACAGGAACGATGAAGTAGACTTACGACTTGCAACATGAGCTGCGAATGAAAAGTGGATCATCAACCAAATGGCCGTGTAGTTAGGGGTGCTCAGCTGTGAGGTTGCATTCGGAAGACAGTGGGTTCGAACCCCATCGTCGGCAGCCCTGAAGACGGCTTTCCATGGTTTCCTATTTTCACACCAGGAAAATTCTGGGGCTGTACTTTAATTGCGGCCACGGCTACGTTCTTCTCGCTCCTAGCCTTTTCCTATCTCATCGTCGCCATAAGACCCATCTGTGTCGGTGCGGCGTAAAGCAAATTGTAAAACACAAGGAAAAGGAACTCTGCACTGATCATAAAGGCGTCTAAATCAGAAGCGAAATTCTCTGGTGTGATAAGCCGTTCAAGATGATCAAATATTTTTAGAGGGGTGATTTACGGAAAGTGGTTACATATGTTGGCACATTGAGGGTGGCGTGCACCAACCAAGAGTAAGTTCTACTTCCGTAGTAAAGTACTCCTGAAGTCAGCATTCGGCGACTTCCATACGAGAGTAAATTACTTCCGAAGTATTTTAGTCCTTTCAGATACTCCTGGACTAAATTACTACAAGAGTAAAATGTTGAAGAGCACCATCTTGTAGTACATTACTAAATAAGTAAAAAACGTACGAATATAGGTTAGAATTTACTCTCACGTCGTGCATGGAGTAAACTATGTTTAGACTTGTTGACTAATTATAATAGCGTGCCGTACCCATGAGAGGAAAGACGTTTCAAACGTGTTTATGGATTACTTAGATTATATTGACGATCTCGACGCAGAAAACGATGGGAAAAGTAATAGTGCGTAGGCCTACAGTGCGTGAAAGGCGAGAGCCGTATAATGTGCACACGGAGAGTTTCAGGAACGTTTTTGGTCTTAGGAAGGAATCCTTTACTTTCCTTCTAAATCTGCTTGGAGGTCACTTACAGCTGAATTCTTGTCTTAATTTTGTTGTATATCTCAAATTACAGTTGCTGTGTGCCCTACGAGTGTTTCCTACCGGAGCATTTCAGTACAGTTGCCGGTGATCTAATTAACGTTTACCGCACAACTGCTGGCCATATCTTTCATCGCGTGGTTAATGCACTAGTTGAGGCTAAGTGGTAGGTACGCCTGCAAATGATGATGATTTTTCAGAAAATAAAGGGATATTCTTCACGTTGGCAGGTTTCCACACATCGTGGGTGCAATTAACTGTGACTGCGCGCATATTCCCATTTTCTGCCCTATCGGTAACAACGGTGAACTTTTCAGAACTCGGAGGAGGTATTTATCTTTCTTTTCTATCTGCTTAACGTCGCACCGGCACAGATGGGTCTTATGGCAACGATAGGGCAGAAAAGGCCTAGGGATTGGGAAGTGGCCGTGGCCTTAAGGTAGGGCCTACGGACAAAGCATTTGCCTGGTGTGAAAATGGGAAAATTTCGCTGTGAATGTAGGCGATCTGTATGAAGAAACCACCATCAGTTTTAATTTTTCCCGCGTGTCCATGACTTTCTGCTTTGCTTCCACCTTCGCTTTTAAGTCCTTCTACAGAATCTTAACTTGTTCTTCACTGCGTTTTCCGTCACTCGAAGCATTGAATTCTTCTGTCACGACTTTCCATGAATTTATTTTCTTATCCAGCATCTTTATGTTGTGTTTCTAACACCCTGTATCGTTTGCATTGATCGTCATTATCTCTATTAACAAGCATTTATCTTTTTCGCTTACGTTTTTCCCCCGTTTCCTATCGCAGATAACCTTATCCATTTAGATTTCTTTAAAGAAGAAACACAAACACAACACTACTCCGCGAGTAACGAACGCTACTTCTATAGTAGTAACTAAATGAGTAAATTGTACTTCAACTCTCCGACGTTACTTCCGCGGTAAATAACTCCCGTAGTAATTTACTTCTGTAGTATGGACTTCTTTAGTAAACGCTACTTCCGTAGTAATTTACTCCAAGATGGTGCACGTCACCCTGAGTGTTTTATTTCAGATTTATTTTTAAATGAAGAGGAGTTTTGTGGACAGTGGAGCGACTTGTTTTACAGTGCGAATGAAAATTCAGCGTTATCATTTTGTGAAATCTTTAGTTCAGTTTGGAAATATCGTTCCTATCTCCTAGTGGTCATTGTCCCATTCTGTGGCTTCTGTTGCATATCCTAAAATAACATTTTCCATTGCGACTCTCCGAACAAGAATTTCCAGTTAGAGCTTGCAAACTTCAAGGAATCGACAATATTGGGCTTTCCCGAGCTCCAAGTGGAAGAAAGTTCTAATGAGTGCCACTCATCATCCAAACAAGTACCCGTTTCTTAGCTCGTCATGGAATAGGTATTGTAAGACCTGTTTTGGGATTCCTTCTCTACCTACTCCATTGACGTCGCTTTCCAGTTATTTCGATATATTCCTAGGTACTTCAATACTTGTTCAACCTTTAATTCTTCAATCACTTCCTCAGTCCATGTGTGGTACTTGCTGTCCATCTCATGAATCTGTACTCAGCGGAGGTCACTCTGGTTTCATTTGCTCGTGCTTCACTGCTCTACAAGAGAACTGGTCTGGGTAGGTTTCTCTGAACAGAGGTGACTTCATTATTGAGCTCCTAGTACCCATGGTTTAGTGAAATTTCGACTTACCTTCGCTCCATCTCTGACTGCTGCTGTTTGGCTGTCGTCTGTTTCTCCTGCCAGCCCTCAATGCACTGCTCTGCATTTTCTTCCCTGCCATGTGCCCGTTGACGTCAACTAGCAGCTAACCTGCTACGTCAAGACTCTACTACCTTCTCAATGCTTGTTCCCTTACATCCCCTCACATTCCCCTCTCTCCAATCGTGTATAAATTGGCCCACCTTACTCACTAGGGAAAGACGTATTTCTGGCCTGTTTGGAGAGAGGGTAGAATTTTCAGCCGAAGATATTATTTTGTTCTCCTAGTATTTTATACGTGTGCACATTTATGCTGGGATTATGCAAGCGTTTCTGAGGTATGGAAATTTTGCATTGCTTAAGTGTTTAATGCACTTTTCTGTTATTCTTCCTATTTTAAGTTTAAGTTATATCATCAGCCTTACTCGCGTATTGATCTAGTTTGGAAAGATAACATCTTTGGATTTGATTTCATTTGGAAGTTTCACGAAATTCCATTTGCATGAATCTTAAGTTGGTCCTCCTTTGCACATATGGACTTTGTATTATTTGGTGAGCAGTGTAGATCTGGATTTGAAAAAGAGGAGAGATATCTATATTTCTCATCCTCTTTGTATCCGATTTCCAATCTCTCCTTTTTATTATTTTAATATATTGTTAGTTTTTCCTATGTTTGTATCTGTGTGAAGTAATCGATGTCTGGATCGAGATAATGTTCTTATGCGTATCAAGTTGTCAGGGAAGTAGGGATGTTATTATAGTGGAATACTATGTACGTGTAATTATGGACGTATTGTATAAGTGCTTCTCTTAATGTTCCTCTCTGAAAATCAATTACGGGTGATATTTTGTCAACTTCGATATTGCAAACTCTAAAAAGGTACTGTTCTAATTTAGTATTTTGATTTGAGATGTTCCTTCGTCCATTTTCTTGGTTACCATGTTCCTGTTTTAACATATATGTCTCTCTGAAAATGTTTATGGGTGAAGCAGTCATTATGTTTTCTTGAATTGTAATACATGTCTATTTGAAGGCAGTAATACTTTCTTTACGGTCATTTACCTAGTGGACAACCATCCCATTGCATATTTTAATTGCTCACTTTTTAAACATACTTTTGGTAAGTTTAATATCTTCTATTTTGCCATGAATTAATCTTCAAATGTATGTACCATCCACATGAACTCTACTGCCCAGCATTAACCTACGCTTCCACTCCCCTTTGCTTGTTATTTGCGACTTATGTTATGTGACAATATTATTGATACCTGTACTACTGTCAATAAAATCAGTGTTGAGGCAACCAAAAAATTACCTCGTTCAAGATGACACCGTCAAATCTGGGATGCGATTCCCAAATTCGCTCCGTGTGACCCTGTTTCCTTTTCAGCCGTAAGTAAAGAAGGAGGAAATGACAAGGTCATCATATTAAAAGAGAACGGGAAGATATTCATGAGATATAAATGCAAGAGAGATGAAACGCAATTTCGATGTTGTGGTGAATATTGATTAAAGAGAACGTACAAGTAGGAAACCATCTTCGAAAGACAAGATAAAAGGAGAGAAAATCCCACCATCGGCAGTCCTGAAGATGCTTTCCGTGGTTTCCATTTACAAACCTGGCAACTGTTGGCTCTGTACCTTAATTAACGCAACGGTCGCTACCTTCCCAGTCTCATCCCTTTCACAACCTTGCGAAGCCGAAAACCTTCGATTTGTTAGTACGGCGTTAAACTGCTAGCAAAAAATACAGAACAGAATAGAATCTGATCGTTATAAAGAGAGAATAAATTGCGAAATTGGGGACATAAAGGATGACAAATATGTGTGGGAAGAAAAGGGCGGCCGAGGGAGAAGAAAACGTTACTTTTATAAAACATGCTTCTTATGTTTTCAAACAAATTCTACCGTAGTTGATGACGGACCTAAGTAAGATTCATGTTACCACTTAGTTTTCGGAGCTACGTGAAGAGAAAGCAAGTGTCAGAAACTTCGTAATGTTTGGCCGTAAAATTAACGACAGTGTTCACTTTTATTTTGTTCCATCATGAAGAGGCCTATAAAGGCCTACAAGAACAGTTGCCAATTTGTTCCTAGACATTAAGAAGCAATTCACATGTTGATCACTTTACCAGTAACGAGACTGGTTACGCACACGATTATTTTTCCATCTAATGTGGAATGTTAATATCACGGTGTTCGCATTATAACTCACGTATTACCCGTAATTCAGGCTCTTAACGCACATAGCTTCGTTGTTGCACCAACACACGATGATTGCTGACAGAATACGGTATCCTAGTGAATACACCATTAAACATTTTTTTTGCTAGTGGCTTTACGTCGCACCGACACAGATAGGCCTTATGGCAACGATGGGATAGAAAAGGACTAGGAATGGGAAGGAAGCGGCCGTGGCCTTAATTAATGTACATCCCCAGCATTTGTCTGGTGTGAAAATGGGAAACCACGGAAAACCTTCTTCAGGGCTGCCGACAATGGGGTTCGAACCCACTATCTCCTGGATGTAAGCACGCAGCCGCGCGAACCTAACCGCACGGCCAACTCGCCCTGTCTATCATGCATGAACTGTACGTAACTCAGTGCCGCCTCCCTCTTAGCTCTCGCTTCTTGAGATACTTAAACCATTTCTTCGCTTTCACTAAAACTATAATAACAGCCAAACCATCTATCTAAATTAGGGGAAGTCCGTGTAATTTGGACCACTTTACATTAAGTGTCCATAAATCTATTGAAGTTAATGAACATTTAAAAAAATGTATACACGGTAATTAGTACAACGTATCAAAATTAATACTTATTCTAAAAATATTATTGTGTAATTTGGACCGATAGCGTGTGACTTGGACCAGGACTGGTAAATATAAACACATTCAAGTTATTTAATGTATCGGTAAGTGTTATGACATCCTAAGCAATAAAATACGGTACTATGAAGTGTGGTCGTCAATTTTGGCATGTGTGTTTTAGGACAATGGTAAAACAATTCATCCTGAGTTTTGGCGTCTTTTTTCATGAGCCAAATTTTTCTACTATTGCACTGAATCCAACCGTCATCATAATACGTGCCACATTCAATATAAACTGTTTTTACTTTTTCTTCCGTCTGTAGTGAACAGTTCCCAGACCGATGCTCATCCCGAAGGCCTGCAGATTGAGAGGTGTCCTGAGGTTAGCACAACGAATCCTCTCGGCCGTTATTTTTGGCTTTCTACATTAGGGCCGCCATTTGACCATCCTAAATTGTAATCACGTAGGCTGACTGTACCTCTAATCAATCCTCAGATCCAGGTTAAAACTCCTAACCTGGCCAAATAGAACGCAGGGCCTCTGAGTAAGAGGCAGGCACTCTACCCCTACACCGCAGGGCCTGCGTCAAATTATAAGACAAGTTCTTTTAGAATCGCCAGTTTACGAAGACACGTAGTAAATAGGCTACTATTGTTTCAACGTTCCAAACTACACGGCATGCAAAGGTCTAATCAACAACTAAATAATATTCATAGTACTTAAAAGTTATGAAGGAAACCATGTTAAAACGTACGTCAGTACTTGTGAAAGCTAAACACCCTCGCGGCTGGAAAATTACTACTTCACAGTACACTTACTTGTCACCGTATAAGACTATAAGCAATTGGAGTATTAAGATGTATTTTTTCTTCCCCTATTATCAATGCAACATCCAGGAAGAAATCTACCCTCGGCTGTCTTGCTGATCTTGCCTAAGACAGAGAGTGACCAAGCAAGCAAATACCAAATTGCACGGACATCTACTGTGTAATTATAAAGGATAGTTTTATCTTCACAAAGTTATTTTGCGTAAGAGAGATACACTGCATACCGACTCCACACGTAGGCCTATTTGGTGTCTGTCGTTTACTGATCTGGCAGCATAAGGCAAGATAAAGTTTGTATGGCCATTTTTTAACTTCCTTCACTAAAACCGCGACTATGGGATTTGCTTTCATCCTAGATTAATGTCCCTTGCACATAAATCATCCCTGACGATTGTCTATTCAACGGCAAAAACTATATCGAGTTATGCTGGGTGTTTCTCGAGACGAGCTCACACAATTACAGACACATATCTACCGGGATATGATTCTATAATATGTACGGATTTACGCCAAGTCCCTGCTCTGATAGGCCATGATGTTTTCTGAAATGGGCTAGAACATGTCTGTTTCTACTGAATGGGCTGTATGACTCTGACGGCAGGTTACTGGCTTTCTGAGCACAAGGTGGTTGTTTCGGTCAAGACACACTCCGGTGGTAAAATTCGCCGGATTTACCAGCACTCACAGAAAAACATTTCCAGCACTTTTCGCGCATCGGAAAACCACATAAAGTAGTCGAAGGAACTCAAATTCAATAACGCTTTTTTGGTAGTTCCCAATGTTATTCTTGGCTCTGACAATAAGCATGTGACTAAGGCTTAAGGTGTCCCAGTAACTAGTTCCAAGCTATATTCACAGACGTGCAGATGCATAGAAGTATTCTCCCGCTGGAGAACTATTATGTCCCTGTAATTACATAACACAAAGCTGCCGTATTCAAATACCACCGGACTGAGCGGGTGTCGAAACCGCCTACTTGTTCTCTGAAGGCCAGCGAACTAAAATCAGAGTCATTCATTTCAACATTGTATTCCTAGTTCAACCGGTCGTGATCAATATTGAAATGGTTTTAATATGGTTTTAATAGCACATTCTTGTGACTCAGTAATGAAAGCAACGGGAAGCTAACTGAACCTCGTTTCCGTAGCATGCTCCTTGAGTGATACTGTTGTTATTTTTGACTGTTGCTGGAGATCTATTAATCTTTAAGATGATGTTTCAACAATGATGCATACGTGTATTTATATACGGGAAACTTCCCCACTATAGATTGTTATACATTTTGGAGTACAGATTGTAAGTCTCTGTGTTTTAGCTACTGGAGTCTCCACAATCGTCTATTTGGAACTACGCCCTAGCTATCTGGCCTGGTTTACTTCTACAAATTTTATCGTTGAATCATAAAAAAAAATCTAATCATCGTCGCCTTGGTCTTCCAGTAATTTTCTTACCCTCCATCCCAGAGTCAATTTTGCTCATGGGTTTCGGTACTGGGGTCATGTGGGGCGAATGGAGGAGGGTAATTACCCATTAAAAGTAACGGAAATGATTAACTGATAATAAATCTGCCCAGATTTCACTCCCATACAGAGGAGTCGGTCGGAAAACAGACCGATATGAACATAGTTCCATCCGAGAGATCACTTCTACGGGATGTTAGCTGGGTGGAATCAGGATATCTTATTCGTAACTTAGAAGTAAAGACATGAAAGTGGCAAGAATGATCCCTGGTACAAACAGGTGGGAACAATGGCAGTTGTATGCTCGGAATGACGAAATAAAGGTTAACTTAGGAATGAACTCGATTAATGAAACAGTACGCATAAACTGGCCTTTGTGGTAGGGTTATGTCAGGTAAATGGAGGAGAAGAGGTTACCTAGGAGAATAGTGGCCTGGTTTGTGGAGGGTAAGAAAAGTAAAGGGAGAACATGGCGACGATGTTTGAAGTTTTTATGAATGATTTAATGATAAAAGTTATATAAATAAAAGGGACCAAGGAACTACTTTCAAACAGAACCGAATTGGCCGTGTGGGTAGGGGCGTGCTGCAGTGAGCTTGCATTCGGGAGATAGTGGGTTCGAACTCTCTGAGGATGCTTTCCTATTTTCATACCAGACACATGCTGGGGCTGTACCGCTTCCTTTCCACTCCCAGCACTTTACTATCCCATCGTCCCTACTAAGAACTGTCTGTGTCAGTGCGACCAAAACCCAAATATAAAGAAAAGAATAATCCACTCGATCCTGGAGGGTAAGGGAATCAGAGGGAGACCATGACGACGATGGTCAGACTCAGTTTCTTGTGATCTCAGGATAAGGATAAGCGAGGCCACAGAGCTTGTAAAAACAGAGGTTTGTGGAGGCGTTTAGTAAATTCACTGAGATTTGCAGACTGAACGCTGAAAGTCATAACAGTCTATTATGAAGATATACTCACGTGCCAACATCCAGGGAGATCACATTTCCTAAACAACTGAAATTATCCTCCTGCTCCAGTTTCGTATACTCTTAGGATTTCTGGTTGCTCACATAATTTTAGTCTTGGTAATGCTAATTTTCATGCCATACTCACTCCAGGACGTTTCGAGATCTAAACACTGTCTGCCATTATGGCCGTGCCCTTGGCAGAGGCCTGACTGAACACCTACCTGCCATTTTATAGATTTCAGTAAATGGCTTTGCAAAAATACAACATTACTTCAATTATTCGTATTTCAGCGACCATAGAAAATGTTACGGTTGTGCAAATGAAAATACTCTCTAGGATACTATGTGTAACTTACATCTAAAAATATAATTATCTTATTGGGCGAGGATGAAGCTTAATGGTAAGTGGCTTGCCGATTCAGGGTGATAAACGGTTCTTGATTTGAACTAAACTGAATTATTTCATATAACTCCCTTACAACCGACCTTGTATCGTAACTCAATAAAATAACTAATATGGCAAGAGTCGATGGTTTCGCACATTAGCCACATTGACTGTGTCTTATCACTACATAAGCTGTTGAGACAGTACCCATATTCGATTGTTAGCCAAAATAATCACGGATTTACAACTTATTAAAATGAGTTTTTTTACATGTTGCTTTATGTCGCAACGAGACAGATAGGTTTTGTGACGAAGATGGGACAGGAAAGGGCTACGAGGCGTAAAGGTAGCGGCCGTGGTCTTAGTTAATGTACAGCACTAGAATTTGCCTGGAGTGAAAACGGGAAACCACGCAAAACGATCTTCAACGGTTGGGTTCGAACTTTCTATCTTCCTAATAATGGACACTGGTATCGCTTAAGCGACTTCAGCTACCGGGCTCAGTAAAACGAGTGAACTGCAGAACAAGCACATTACATTACATTACAACAAAATGTAAATCAGTGTTGATTACGAGCGACAAGTCAAATGAATCAGTAGAAAGCATGTTTTCTAGTTTCAAAACATCCATTGACAGGAAAATCAAACAAGAAAAGAAGTACGGAAGACCATACAAAGTTTGGGCTGGGAAGACTTGGGAGAAAGGAGACGAGCTGCTCAACTAAGTGGTATGTTCCAATCTGTCAGTGGAGAGATGGCGTGGAATGACGTCAGTAGACGAATAAGTTTGAATGGTGTCTTTAAAGGTAGGAAAGATCACAATATGAATATAAATTTGGAATTCAAGAGGACAAATTGGGGCAAATATTCGTTTATAGGAAGGGAAGTTAGGGATTGGAATATCTTACCAAGGGAGATGTTCAATAAATTCCCAATCATTTAAGAAAAGTCTAGGAAAACAACAGATAGGGAATCTGCCACCTGGGCGACTGCCCGAAATGCAGATCAGTAGTGATTGATAAGCGTTGAGTGAATAACGCTTCTGTATGGGAAGGAAAGACTGAACATTAGTATAGTAACGGAGAGGAAAGGTATGAAGTGTTGAGATGCAGATACGAACGAAAATGAATATGATAACTTCAAGGAGTGATGAAAAGTAGTGAAGGCGAACTGAGTTCAATAGGCAATCCAACTCCATACATAACATATTAATTCGGTTGAAATTCATAACCACTAAAAAACGGTAAAATTAAAACGGATAATGTAATTTCCTTTTCAAAATAATAATAATAATAGACCTTCGTAGTGTAATAAAAGTAATTTAGATCATTATGTTCGACATTAAATCATTGAATATCTATGTACGTATAAGTATCGAATTTTATACTCAGTTCAAGAAACATCACACTGTGGACACTACTTATACCTATGTACGTATATTTATTTCAAAAACGTCTTTGAGCTAATGCGGGAATCAGTTTAGTTTGAATTTCAGGATTGGTGTACAGAATGTAACAGTGAGGTAGACCAAATTTCCAGGGCACATTCTTCACACGTAGAAGAAGAAAATATTATATATATACACGGGCCCGGAAACGCTCTATTTCCACGTTAGAAATCATTCTATAAAACTCTACATAGCAAACGATTAATGGGAAACACACAGGAACGGAACGTACCAGCATACAGTATGAACTGTTCAAAGTGACCTCCCTTAGCTTTAACACAGGCAGAAAATACGTTCTAACGTGGATTTAAAGCGTTTCCGGATCCCTGTCCTTATTAGTGTATTTTTCTTCTACGTGTTCCACCCTGTATTTTACAATCTGTTTACTCCGTCGATATTCTTCGATGATGTTACAACAGGCCATATATTGCACTAATAACGTATTAACTCCAGATTCTGGTTTTCAGAACTGCAGAATTATCTCGTCGAGATCAGATTAACTGCCGGTGTATGACATCACCACGTTTAATTGTACGTAAATAGTCCAATTACGAGGTAGTTCTAAACAATAGGTGATTAAGTACCATTACCCCCTTTCTCGAGCTCGTATTAAGCCAGAGAATAAGTACTTTATGGGAAGATTCTTGAGTGACGCTCTTCAAACGATAATGCAGCTGGCTTCAAGGATCAACATTGCATCCTCCGTACTATTAAAAGTTAAGTTTTTACCTTCTCCTCTGCTATCTGACAGTACAAGAGAGTACTAGCATGACAAAGATACTACATCCAACATCGTAATTGTTGGCCCAAGATATTATACACATTTTCTTTATAGGTTGGCTTCTGGAGCGCTTCTGAGACTTCCCTGACTCGTAAAAACAGTAAATCCCATTCGAGATATCCAGCCGAATCTCTGTATCTTGCTACTGTTTGGCTCTCGTTGAACACCTCAGTCTCCCTTTCGACATCGACCATTTAAACCGTGAAACACAAAAGGTCATGCTCTTTTTATTATTTAATGACCACCGGGCGAGTTGGCCATGCGCGTAGAGGCGCGCGACTGTGAGCTTGCATCCGGGAGATAGTAGGTTCGAATCCCACTATCGGCAGCCCTGAAAATGGTTTTCCGTGTTTTCCCATTTTCACACCAGGCAAATGCTGGGGCTGTACCTTAATAAAGGCCACGGCCGCTTCCTTCCAACTCCTAGGCCTTTCCTATCCCATCGTCGCCATAAGACCTATCTGTGTCGGTGCGACGTAAAGCCCATAGCAAAAAAAAATTTATGACCCTCCCCCAAAATTTCTTATAGTAATTTTCCTATATGTCGAAGGTTTTCTTCTTCCGTCACCGTTTGGAGTAGCGGACTACCGTGTGGAACCATAAAATGTTCCACTCATGTAATTTGAGGAATGACACCAATGTGTATACCAAGATAAAGTACAGATAATGAACTGACATGGGGTATGATGAACCAAGGCTACTTAGGAAACTTATGGCGACGATGGAAATGGAAAAGACTAGGAGTGGGAAGGAAGCGGCCGTAAACATAATTAAAGTACAGCCCCAGCATTTGCCTGGTGTGAAAATGGGAAACCACGGACAACTATATTTAGGGCTGCCAAAAGTGGGGTTCGAACCCACTATCTCCCGGATGGAAGCTCGCAGCTGTGCACCCCTAACCGCAAGGCCAACTCGCCCGGTGGATTTGGAAAGGAACGCCGTCGTACCGAGTGCGGTGATGGATCTTCAGTAGATATTGATGGTTTTGAGTCTTCTTCTTCTTCTCCTTCGTCTTCGTCTTCTTCTTCTTAATGTGCCATGTCCTCGCAGAATGTTGGCGATCAGCAGCATGATCTGTATTTTTTTCATAGCTGTTCTGTACAGAATAAGCTTTGGCACCCCAAACCACTGGCTCAAGTTGCGGAGCCACAATGTACTATTTCTCCCCGGACCACGTTTTCCATTAATTTTCCCTTAAAGTATTACTTGCAGAAGGTGGTATTTACTGTTCCGCATCATATGACCAAAGTATTCTAGCTTCGTTCTCTTGATGGTAGTGAGAATTTCTGGTTCTTTGTTCATACGGTGCAAAACTTCTATATTGGTCATTTTAGATGTCCAAGGTAACTTTAGCATCCTTCGGTACGTCCACATTTCAGATGCTTGCAATCCCTTGCCAATGGTCTCAGTTAGTGTCCATGCCTCAACGCCGTATAACAGAATGCTGAAATCGTGGCACCGGAGTAGTCATGTCCGTAGTGTAATGGAAAGGTAACGGCTTGTCAAAAGTTTTCTAAGTCTCTGAAAAGAAGTTCTGACCTGCTCAATTCTGCATCTGATCTCATGAGCAAGGTCCCAGTCCCAGGTATTTAAATGTTGCCACTTTTGTGATCTGGTCCTTTGCTGCTGTGAGATTACCTCGAATGCCACCTTCTTTCCTGCTTATGACCATTAACTTGGTCTTCTTTACATTAAGCCTCAAGCCCATGGCGCTGCTGGCTTCAGTGACAGCATTAAATAGTTCCTGTAGATCCTGGTGATTGGTTGCAAGTAGCAAAGTGTCATAGGCATACCTGATGTTATTTATGATGAAACCATTAACCACAACTCCTTGAGTCTTTCCGTAAAGAGCATCTCGAAAAATCTTTTCTGAATAGATGTTGTAAGGATGGATGAAAATATGCAGCCTTGGAGAACTCCTTTCATAATTGGGACTTCTTCCGAGACACGATCATCAATTCTTATGCCAGCGTTCTGGTTCCAGTAGAGATTACCAATAATACGGATATCCCGCCCATCAAATCCTAATTGTCGAATAATGTTCATAATTTCAGCATGGCGGACTGTATCGAAGGCTTTTTCGTAATCGATGAAAGAAGCAGAAACATCGACATTGGCATCTCGGCACTGTTGGACTAATACCTGCAGACTGAATAATGCCTCTCTAGTATCAAAACCATGTCTGAAGCCAAACTGTGAGGTTCCGATATTCTCCTCACATTTATGATAATTTCTCGCACCTTCAGGAATACTTTCAGAACGTGGCTCATCAAATTAATTGTTCTATATTCATTGCAGAAATTTGCATTGGCCTCCTTAGGCAATATTACGAAATTTGATTTGAGCCAGTCATGAGGAATGGCTCCGCTGCGGTGAATACTGCTCAATAGGTCAGCTAATAATGAAAGGGATTTTTCTTTCTCAAGCAGTTTCAGTATCTCAGCATACATCTCATCAGGGCCTGCAGCCTTCCCATTCTTCGCTGTTCCCCTGGCATACTCTACTTCTTCACGTGTGATATCACATCATCTTCTGCCTCAGCACCATGATGCTCATTTCATCGGTCCAAGAAGGGATTTGGTACATATTCCACCCATTCCTTCAGTTTCTCTTCTGTGCTCGCTAAGATGTCACCATTTTTATTAACGAGGATTCCACTACTCTTCTTGTTGTATGCACCGGTTACTTGTTTTACTTTCTTCTACATGTTGAAACAAATCATGTTTTAAATTCAGTAATTCAATTTCGTTGCATTCCTCAGAGAGTTATTGTTCTTTTGCGTTTCTTTTTAGTTGTATTAACTTCTGCAAATTTTAGTACTGTACAGGATCTTTGTTTTTAAAAGGACTTATCTGGTCCATCACCTTCAGAATTTCCTCTGTCATCCACGGCTTGTTTTCCTTCTTCCAGCATCCCTTAATTTTACTTCAGTTATGCCGTTAATTGCACATCTGATGTGATTCCAAATGCCTTCAACATCATTCACATTCACCCTGTTTTGAACTTCCACAAGTTTTAGACGTAGGGCTGACTGAACTTCATCCTTCAGTGCTTGATCTTGAAGTTTCTGAATCTCAATCCGACTATAACTCCCCTTTATATGGAATTTCTTCAGCCTGAGTTTCATCGAAGCAAACAGTAGTCTATGGTCCGAGTCGATATCGGCACTAGGGTATGTTTTCACACATCTGATATAATTTCTGAACCGCTTGTTAATTGTGACGTAATCAATACGGTTCCTAATACTGCTGTCACCATTTGAAGTCCACGTATATAGGCGACGTGGAGGTAGCTGGAAATATGTGTTTGCTATAATAAGGCCCTCCTCCTGGCACATCTGGGCCAGTAGATCACATTGAGCATTGCTTGCTCCTAATCCGTAGTCACCGACTACATCAGCCCGTCGGCCATGGCCGACTTTAGCATTTAAAACGCCCTTAACAATGTTTATCTCAGATGGTTTGGTGTATAACAGGGCTGCTTCGATTTTCGTGTAAAATTCTTCGAGATCAACGCCTGGCGCATTACATGTTGGAGCATATACTTGGATGATATTCACTAAAATTGGTCGTGCATTAAGTTTTAATAAACATAGTCTATCTGATACTGGTACGAATGTTTTCACAGACTTACTGGTGTCTCGGTGTACAATGAAATCCACGCCATTAAGATGGCTAGGATCGTCATCACCGGAATAGTCTACCTGGTAAACACTGACTACAATCTTTCCTGATTGAGGCCAATACATCTCGCTAATGGCATGAACGTCGATCTTGAGTCTATCCATCTCTCAGATGGTCTTATGAGTCTTTCCACATTGAAACAAGCTACGAACATTCCACGTTGCTATCCTGGGGCCTTGGATTTATTTTTTCCACTCATGATAAATATATTCTTGGGGATTAAATACGAGGTGGTTTCCCGTTGAAATCCTCGTGCAGTTTCGAGAACGCTCACACTACTGTGGTTACGCTCCCAAACGTGTGTCACACCCCCGTATCAGCCGATGCCTTCGCTAGCTCCAAAGTTCACTAATAACGAAGCTGTTGCTCTCCATCATTATAGATTCCAGTGGCATTTCCTCTACTGAGCGACCATATCCCTCCCCAAAAGGCTCAACCGCCCGAAGCCGTTGGTCTGTTAGGGTGGTCAGGTTATTTCTCGCCGCCCAACATTCTGCGTTGAGATGCAGGCTGTACGGTCTACTCATATATCATCTCAGATTCTGTGGTCTAGGCAACACCGGATATGTAGTGTGGAGTTCCTATATGAATCGTGGTTTCTATATCAATTATGTTAAATCGGACAAGATGGTGGACAAATAGAGCAAGAATCTATAGACAGATATAATAAATTGCCGTTCTATCTAGTATTATCTATGGAATAAACCAAACAAACCTCATGGCACTACAGCCCTTGAAGGGCCTTGGCCTACCAAGCGACCGCTGCTCAGCCCTAGGCCAGCAGATCACGAGGTGTCGTGTGGTCAGCACGAAGAATCCTCTCAGCCGTTATTCTTGGCTTTCTAGACCGAGGCCGCTATCTCGCCGTCAGATAGCTCCTCAATTCTAATCACGTAGGCTGAGCGGACCTCGAACCAGCCTTCAGGTCCAGTTAAAAATCCCTGTCCTGGCCTGGAATCGAACCCCGGGCTTCCGAGTAAGAAGCAGACACGCTACCCCTACACCACGGGGCCGGCTTATCTATGGAATGATTGTAGGAAATCCAATATAGCTGTCACTTAGGGCCTAAAACTTTCACAAATATAACCCTAATAACAGCAAGTAAATATCGTAAAATTACTAGACAAACCGACACTAGGTCAGCACATCAAGATAAGCCACAAACACCCACCAGATAGCACAACAGAATCATACTTCTTGCATATAGGTTAATACAGTATAATATACAGAACAACTTCACTACAACCTTTGAGATATAATAATATTCAACACTCGAAATCATAGCTTCTGTACACTTAAATTAAACCGGCTGCATTATTGAAACTGTTCGTAGAATTGTTAATATCGTTCATCGTTTGTGGGGAAGTAGAATTTTCATACAAATTGTCTTCTTGAAAAAAGGAACCACTTTGGTACTACGCCCTTTGAAGGTGTAAAATAAGGAGACCTAAAAGGAAACAACCGGCCCCGCGGTGTAGGTGTAGCGTGCTTGCCTCTTATCGAATGCCCCTGGTTCGATTCCTGGCCAGGTCAGGGAATTTTTCCTGGATCTGAGGGTTGGTTCGAGGTACATTCAGCCGACGTGCTTATAATTGAGGCCCTATCTGACGGTGGAATGGCGGCTCCGGTCTAGAAAGCCAAGAATAACGGTGGAGAGGATTCGTCGTGCTGACCACACGACACCTCGTAATCTACAGGCCTCGGTTACTTGGTAGGTGATGGCCCTTCGGGGTTATTACGCCATGGATTTTGGTTTGCAAAAGTAAACAGAGATGAAAGCGACATCCCTGCAAGGCTCTTTAGCTTCAAGCTAGTTCTTTCGTCCGGTCTCGTGCATTTAGGATAGTTGGATAACGTACGCCTTAATAAATGCTCCTCATAAAAAATTGCAAAAATACTAACTGCATCTATTTATGACAATAATCACAAACGTCTCCTTTTCATGTGGCTCAGTTGGTTGAGTCGCTGTCCTTCTGCGTCCGAGTTCGCAGGTTCAAAGCCGGCTTGGGTCGGTGGCCCTTAAAATGGTGTCGAAATTACAACAGCTCCATGTCATTGGTTTCTGACACGTTAATAAAAATTATACATGCGAATATTAGCGTCACAAAACTTTAACTTTACACTACTATATTCTGTATCTGAGGCTTGCGAGGGAAACTAATAGGACAAGGTAAACCCTACCTAGCATATGTTGTGACGTGCATTTTTCTTTACCAACTAACAAAATATCTGTACCCATAGCTCTTAACATTATATATATATGTTGTTTTTGTGTATTTCTTTACCGAATTATTTGTATAAAATGTCACTTTTTATTGCTTATCACATGACCACTATTATAATAAAATTACCGTATTTATTCTAAACCAGAATATTGCATCTTTACTCAAACTATACATCCTTCTTCCTGTACTCGGAAAATATGAAGTGCTGCAGTTATGTTGGGTTGGGAATAACAGAGGTTCGAGGTGGGGGGGGGACGGGGTTAGAGTGTTGTTGTCCAAGGAGTCCAGACACCCCAGGAGTTTTAACGAACATATATTATTATTATGTATATTATTATTATGTTATTATATTATTATTATGTATATTATTATGTATATTATTATTATGTATATTATTATTAACTTCCGGAATCCGCACGAATCCACCACTCTTACTTGGATCCAAGGACACTCATTTCCTCTTAATGTATTCTATACCACCTAAACTCTGGAAGTTTGGACACCTATCAGAATACAATTCTGGACGAAGGACTACCTTAATGGGGCCCCCGAACTGAAATCCTTGCTACGCTACTGAACATTACGGCTTACATTACTATAGGATGAGCTAACTACTAGCTTAACATTGCAAGTGATAATAATGTAAAGTTAACTCGTGAGAGGGCGCGTGAAATATTCGAACTTCAGAGGTCGCTCACGGAGTTTTCCTCCACGTTCAAATTTATCAACGCCGCCCCCAAAAGACATTTGGATCCACCCGCCAAGTGGTATCATTGGCTAACTTCACGTGCAGATAAATCACAACTGCGCGAGATACCAAATTAGTACTTTTCTATCTCTCTATATCTCTAACGCTCATATACCCGGGTTACGTTGTTTCATACCACCCTGTATAATGCAAGCACCTTGATTTACTTCACTACTTAACTCAAAAGAAAAATCACATTTATCATAGGAACATTTTAGTAAATCACGCGATTTATAATAAACGTCTTTATTTTATATTATCTCAACGTTTGTGGCAAATATTTTATAATTTTGTATCCTAAGCCCCTGTTGAGCCGGTTTCGCGGTGTACGGGTAGCGTGCCAGCCTCTTAACCTGAGGCCTCGGGTTCGATTCCCGGCCACGTCAGGGAGTTTTACCTGGATATGAGGGCTGGTTCCAGGTCTACTCAGACTACGTTATTACAACTGAGGAGCTATCTGACGGTGAGATAGTAGCCCCGGTATAGAAAACCAAGAATAACGGCCGAGATGCTGAACACATGACTTCTCGTAATCTGCAGGCCTTCGGGCTGAGCAGCGGTCACTTGATAGGCTATGGTCCTTTGAAGCTGTTGTACAAGAAAAAAGACTCTTTTCAAGGAAGCATGTGTATTTTTGTTGTGTTAGTAATATGATACATCAGAATATGAACGAAGAAGGGCGCAAACATTCCGCCTTCGAGCTGGAGGACTAAACCAAAATGGCTAAAATACTCGGCATTCCCGAAAACGAACACGGAGCTCTCTGAACCGTAGGTACTACGCTCATCACTCAGCAACAGAGTCATACCATTCGGACACGACCTTATATTACATAGCTGTAATTCTCTCTACAGACTTACATTAAGTTCCAAAATTTCAGTCCATCTCTTGACAAATATTTCAAATGATGTTATAACTGCAAGTATACATGTAAGATATATTGACGTTTTCAGGGTAAAAGTAAACTCATTGATTTATGTCTTTTAATTATTTATTTGCAAGATTTTACTTTCAGTCTCAGATCATACATTTGTTGGTAGAATTTGGATTTAACCTTATTTATTTCTTATGTAAATAACTAGCTGCATTGGTATAAACTGACTGACGGCGTGGTATACGGTGTGTTTCGTTGGAATGTGTCCTACGTACTTAAGAATTGTAGCTCAGAAATGAACAGCCAATGAAGGTGACGAGGCCATAAGCCAGCGGTTAAAACTCTTACATTGTAATCACAATGCCCAAGATAACACAAGGTTGCAAGTGTTTACATTCGATGACATAAACTTGACGACGTCCGGCAAATGCTGGAAGGAAGATTTTCTTCCTTCCTTGACTATCATAAGAACAGGGGACACATTTGCAAGCTACAGGGCAGTGGAGCGGTGCCCCCTGATGCAGGAAATGGAGAAGATATACATGAGCTCTCCATTCCGAGGCGAAAGGAAACAGTTTCCTCCTTCAGCAATTTCGAAATGTGTTTTATCGTACAATGTATGGAATTGAATGATTTATTTTCAAAAACGTTATTTATGTATTTAGTTATTTATTCACTTGCTTATTTTTATTTAGTTACTTATTTATATTTGTTTATATATGTATGTACGTATTTATTTATTTATTTATTTATTTATTTATTTATTTATTTATTTATTTATTTATTTATTTATTTATTTATTTATTTATTTATTTATTTATTTATTTATTTGTGAAACCGAAAATGCCTAATTAGAGTTCCACAAAGAAAAACATATTTATATGTTTACAATAGAGTATCACAATGCAAACTTTAAAAGAACGAGAGCAACGAAGAAGAAACAAGTAATGACAAAAGTAGCGGAAGAAAATTAAAACTAACAAGATAACTGTAGGAAAACAAAGTTAATAGTGAAAATAATGGCAAATGAAAACAACAAGGAAAACTGAAGGTAAAACGAAGGAAGAAATTATAGCTAGGCACGTACAGTACTGTAAGTAATTGTGTAGTGAAGCAAAAATAAACAAATATTGCATTATGTACAATAGAGGGGACAGCAATCAATGAGAAGACAAAAATGGAATATGGAAGAAAGGAGCAAGGTTATGTTGAGGAAGATTCGATTAAAGGAGGCTTACGAAGAAAAAATGTCTAAGTTTCTGTCAGAAGATATAGAGTTACGGAGGACTGGAATGTGAATAAATAAAGTTATTTGACCAAGAGAGAAGCAGGAATACGGAATACGGAGGGGCTGATTTATCCTGTTCCAAAGCATCAAAATGAGTATACGCGACGGTGTGATTTGCTCAGTGGTTTAGCTGCTGGTTTCCAACCCAGAAGGCTGATGTTCAAATCTTGGTTGAACCTGGTTTGAGGTTTCCATTTCAACAATCACGCGGCGTCTGGAAGGGCACCAGGCACTGAATCCCGGCCAAAACTAAAACCAGCCTTCGTGGCTCCAGCCAACCCAGAAATAAATGGGATAAGCTGAAGAAAGGAAAAATGAAAATACACCAAATTTTAACATCTAAATAAAATTAACTACCTGAACTTTGAAAATATTATTGGTTAGATATTATTAGTTGGATAATATTATTAGTTGGATAATGCAAGCTTAATTACGTTCTCAGTACAAAAGATAATTAAGTCGCCATTCAGTGAATGCTATCCATGTACTAGCAGAAATACCATTATTCAGTTTTATCTGGAGGGAATCCAATACATCTGATGGTTTTTCATCCTTTTCGTGTCTACTGCCCTCATTATAGAGCGAGATAAGTAAATCCTTGTCTCGCCAACTATTTCAAGTGATGTTATAACTGCAAGTGCACATGTATGATATATTGAAACTTTCAGCGTAAAAGTAAACTTATTGCTTTATGTTTGTTCATGAATTTCTTCTCAAGCGAGCGTGTGAGTTCAGCAGATATTAATGGCTGTTTTATGACCTGTTTGTAAATTTCAAGTCCTGTATATTTTACGGCGGGCACTTACCACTCGATATTTGAGAGACCAAGAGTATTGCTAAGAGGCCATTCCGCTCGCCTTCGTTCCATCATAAATTAACACCATGTTTATTGCGTCTTCTTTCTGGAGCGTTGACGAGAACCGCTCACAGCTTGGCTGTTGACATTTGTCCATTGTATGCATCGAGGATACTTTATGCTGCAATAGCAGAAGGCTGAATGAGCCGTCAAGGCAGAGTCATTCTACTTAACACATCATAAAAGCACATGACACCACGATAAAACTTTCCGGGTAGAGATATGACGTGTATCAAACAATGCTTCTGTAACTACTAAAGTAGATCATATAGAAGGGCAATTTTGAGTGGAGTGTTTTATCACGAGAGGTGTGCCAAACATTTGGCACTTAAGAGTTTCCTGGTGAGAATTGAGACAATACATATACGTTGTATGCTTCTCTTGCTTATGTTCATTTTAGCTTGAACTTCACTGGGTGGTCTTGAGTTTTCATCTTAATTCTGCACAGTGAAAATCAATTGTTGCAGAGTAACGGGATATTATTTCCTGCGTTTGGATATTGATGAATAATCGAGAGCTTAGTGCGAAACTAATTTTCTTATCTCGAAAGGCAAAACAACAATTTATAAATATAAATTGCCCACATCCCACATGTGAAAAAAAGCAAATTGATTACTTCTCTAAGAAAAAAATGTCATATGTGAAGGAAATATTATTTTTATAAGATATGTTTAGAATGTTCCCTAAACGTAAGCAAAATCATTAATTTTTGTTGTTTGAGTCATAAGTCCATAGACTAGTTTGATGCAGCCCTCCATGCCACCATATCCTGTACTAAACATTTCATTTCCACGTAACAATTGCATCCTACATCTGCTCTAATGTGATTGTCATGTTCATGCCTTGGTCTACCCCTACCGTTCTTACCGCCTACACTTCCTTCAAAAACCAACTGAACAGGTCCTGGGTGTCTTAAGATGTGTGGTATGATTCTATATTTTCTTCTTGTCAAATTTAACCAAATCGACATCCTCTCACCAATTCGATTCAGTACCTCCTCATTAGTGATTCGATCTACCTCACCTGCAGCACTATTCTGTAACACCACATTTCATAAACTTCTATTCTCATTCTTTCTGAGCTAGTTATCGTCCATGTTTCACTTCCATACAATGCCACAATCCACATGTAAGTCTTCACAAACATATTTCTAATTCCTTCATCAATGTTTGAAGTGAGCAAATTATTCTTAAGAAAGCTCATCCTTGCTTGTGCTCTAGTCTGCAGTTTATGCCCTCCTTATTTCTGCCATTGTTAGTTATTTTACTACCCAAGTAACAATATATGTCTATTTCCTTTGATACTTTATTTGGAAATCTAATATCACCTGCATCACCTGCCTTCGTTCAACTGCACTCCATTACTTTTGTTTTGGACATATTTATTTTCATCGTGTATTCCTTACCCAAGACTTTGTCCATACCATTCAGCAGCTTCACGAGATCTTCTGCAGTCTCAGGTAAAACAACAATATCATTAGCAAATCTCAAGGTTTTGATTTCCTCTCCCTAGATTGTGATTCCCTTTCCAAATTCTTCTTTGATTTCCTTTACTGCCTCTTCTGTATAAACACTGAAAAGGAGGGGGGACAAATTGAAGCCTTATCACACCCCTTTCGAGATTGCTGCTTCGTTTTCATAGCCCTCTATTATTACCTTCTTCTTCTTCTTCTTCGTCTTGCTAGTTGTTTTACGTCGCACCGACACAGATAGGTCTTACGGCGACGATGGGACAGGAAAGGGCTAGGAGTGGGAAGGAAGCGGCCGTGGCCTGGTGTGAAAATGGGAAACCACGGAAAACCATTTTCAGGGCTGCCGACAGTGGGGTTCGAACCTACTATCTCCCGAATCCTGGATACTGGCCGCATTTAAACCACCGCAGCTATCGAGCTCGGTCGATTATTACCACTGCAGACTGATTTTTATATAGATTGTAGATAATTCTTCGTTCTCGATATCTGATCCCAATCAAAGTCTCTATTACAGGCATGGATTCGAACACATGTGCAAAACAATGGGAAACTACCTCACTCCTTATTTCTGCGAGCTGGCTACACATGTACGTATATGATATCAACACTGCTCGCAGTAAAAAATAAACAAACTTAGTTAATTTATACACATGCATTGAACTATGTATATTACGAACTTCAAAGCACAAACACATAGTCACCGAGCGAGAATAAAAAAGAACAATGTTTCTGTTATAGGCAAGGATTCGAATCCTAAAGTGAAGAGGGAAAACAAAGGGAAACTACCTCACTCCTTATTTTTGTGACCTAGCTACACATGTACATATAAAACGCGACGGAAAACTTAGTCATAGCATACACATTTGCACTGAACTATATATTCGTTAATGATACCCGAAATCGCTCCTGATTTTCCTATCTTGGCTTTCCCTAAGACCTGCCTTACTTCTTCTATCGACATTTGCTTATCTAATGCAGTCACAGTATATCCCACCCATACCGATATTCCGTTTTCTTCTATTTTCGGTCTCCACCTATCTTCAACCCCTAATAGTTTCTTATACTCCTCCACCCAGATAGCCTGACCTATTTCATCCTGCCGAAGAAGTAGAATATTTGAGTTGGATATTAAGTGGAAAAGGAAAATGGACAGAGCAAATTAAAAGAGCTAAACAAAAGGTTATGAGTGCACTGACAGCCATTAACATACTGGAGAAAAAGTTGCGCAAAATAGATTACAGAGTGTATAAAATGTGTTAATGCATTAGTTAAATCTAGTGTTGTATGGAGCGGAAATCTTGGGAGTTGAAGGGAGTGTTGATTCACTTGATACAATTACGAGTAGATTTGGTAAAATAATTATGAGACTACCCATTTGTACAGCCAACTGTGGAATGAGAATGAAGTTTCTGCATTCCGTAGATCCTCTTAATTGTACCCCATACTTTTCTACTTTCATTCTGTTTTGCATTACTATTCAATTCAACAACTCTCTGTTCCTGCCATTCGGACTTAATTGTATGCAGAATTTCTCTATATTCTTTTCTCAAGTTACAAAATTCAATCCTATGATTTTCTCCCCCGTTCTTTCTATACGCCTTCAATGCTTTCAGTACTTCATACTTTTTATGCCTGCCCCTTCTTTACCTCTTCTGCTCCCCTGCCACCTTTACAGAGTTTTATATTATTTTTACTGCTGCAATCGTTAGGTTATTCTAGATCATTGAGTCTATTCCAGCTTTCACTATCTGGCCTATTTCTCCCTGATGATAGTTCAAAAACTAAACGTTTCATTGAATTTTATCGTGTTTTTGTTAATGCCATACCCTCTCCATCATTTTATCTGACGATAATTGGTATGTGATGTGACTCTCCCCATTCCTTAACCCTCATGCTTTCAATCACAGGCAACGCATTTCTAGACCATAGCGCCAAATCTATGATACTATCCCCGTCTCCGTTATGTACGTCAGGTTCCCTAATTTGTCGCCATGCCACCATCCATTCAAAATATATAGTTTTACCGAGCCACACAGCTCCAACAACGTTTCTCCATTTTGATTACAGCCCTTAACCTGACTCGCTCTCTTTTGTACATAAACTTCTTCTGTGTCTTTGTCGTACAATGGCTTCTGATCCGTAACCCTCGCATTGAAGTCCCCCATTATTAGAATACCTACATCCTCAAAAAGAGACGTGATTTATAGGCTTTTGGTCTTATGCCGTGTCAAGAAAATAAGTTGAAATTCTTTACGTTTCGTAGGGTACTGTGCCCTGCGTCCTCAGAAGAAATCTCAACCGTACACGAGAAAGGCTTCCTAAACAACGACTCTTTAAAATCTAGATGTTATAATAGAAGTGGAAATGGTACGTTCATACCCCACCAGATGGCTCCCAGGACGTGGCATAACGCTAGCGTTCGAAGCAAAAGCTGATCGAACCATCAGACTAAGCGGTTCACATAACGTGTGTACGTGTCATATGACATGGCAGGTGTATAATATAGACATAAGCCTGGAATGAAACATCTGGCGCCGAGGATCGTACGAATTTGGAAAACGCCGAGACGAAATAATAATAGTGAAAAGACAGGGAAGCGAACAACCTAATTTCTTAATGGCTGGCCATTAGGTATTACTTAATTGATAGCCGGTGTCCCTGTTGAAATTGTTAGGATTTCTACGTATTTCCACAGCTTCCCGTATGATCCTGAACCTGTAGTGTCTAGTGTGGCTAAGAGCTCGAGAATCTTGGAACATGACATCGTGACCCGACGATAGAGCGTGCTCAGCTATTGCCGATTTGTTTGGTTGGTTCAGACGAATATTACGTTCGTGTACCTTGATACGGGTACCAATGGACCGGCATGTTTGGCCGATGTATACCTTACCGCAAGTACAGGGAATTCCGAATACCCCAGGATGTACAAGTGGGGACAATTTGTCCTTGGTTTTACTCAGGTTGTGAGCAATTTTATTGGCGGTGCCAAACACGGTTTTTATATTGTGTTTGCGGAGGACCTTGGAAATTAGATCTGTGGTGTTGTGAATATAAGGCAAGTAGGCAGTTCCCTTCACTTCTTCCTTCTCTGAGCTTTGCTTGGTCGTTTCTCTGGGATGCAGGGCTCTATGAATCTGCAAATCGCTGTAACCATTACTCTTGAAGCGACTTTGAGCGTGTCCATCTCCACCTGGAAATAAATTCGGCTCGCCCTCTTGGCGAGTGTCGTGAGAATGCCTTGTTTTTTTGCTTGATGGTGGTGAGAATCTGCATGAAGGTAGCGATTTGTGTGGGTATGCTTACGATAGACGGTATGTCCTCAGGAGCCGTCCGGTTTCTTTCTTAGTAGAACATCCAAGAAAGGAAGGCATCCGTCCGACTCCATCTCCATTGTGAATTTTATTGAAGGATGTTCCTGATTTAGGTGGTTTAGAAATAATGATGTTTCTCGGGACCCTCTGTCCAGACCATAAATGCATCATCAACATACCTCCACCATATCATAGGTTTGACGGGCGCCGGAGAAATAGCCTCCTCCTCAAAATGCTCCATAAAGAAATTAGCCACTGCGGGCGAAAGTGGACTTCGCATAGCCACTCCGTCCGTCTCTTGGTAAAAATTCCCACCCCACAAGAAATGGCTTGAAGTTATGCACTGGTAAAATAGCTTAGTAATGTACTCATTGAACTGATGTTCAATGAGAGACATGGCCGCGTCAATCGGAACTTTATTGAACAAGGACACCACATCGAAACTCACCAAAAGTGCGTTACGTTGAAGGTTTATGTCTGACAGCTTGTTGACGAAATACCGAGAGTCCCTGACGTATGATTCAGTACGTCTTATGCGTGGCTGAAGCAATTTCCTTAGGTATTCAGCCGGAGCATACGTAGCAGAACCTATCGCACTAACAATAGGTCTGAGGGGAACATATTTGTTATGGATCTCAGGCAGCCCATACAATTTAGGTGGCACTGCATCCCCCGGGGACAGATGTTTAGCCTCCCCTTTTGGAACTGAAGATTGCCGTATGAGCTTCACGGTGGCGTTGGACAGACGACTGGCGGGGTCACGTGAGCTCAGTTTGTAAACAGGTTCTGACAATATAGCCGGGATCTTATTCTTATACTTGTCAGTGTCCATAACCACTGTCGCATTACCCATATCAACTGAGAGAATGCTCTAAGTTCCTTCAGAGCTCTCCTCTCGCCTCTTGTTAAATTGGGAGCGGGTACAACAGCGGATCTTATGAGTCTCACACATTTCTGTCCTAACTCCTCAGCCTCATCCGTAGATAGTTTGTGGATGGCTGCCTCACGGAAGTAATTAACTGCTCAATGGGAATTTTAGAGGGAGCGACAGCGAAATTAAGACCCCTATCTAGAACTGTCGTTTGTTTCCCATCCAAGGATTTCTTGGAAAAACTGACGACAGTTTTACCACCATCCGGTTTCGTACGAGAGACCGCCTGTTTCTGAGTTAGACGGAGGAACTCTGATTTCTCTCTGAATGACACCTGGTTGAAATTTCGTTCAGCCTGTATAGCAGTAATGCGATCGAAAATCAACCACAATTCCCGCGAGAGAGTGTTGCTTAACAGCAGGTGTAAGCGAATCAACTCTCGGGAGACTGAATCCAGTTCCCTACGAGAGTTATACACTCTCTCGATCACAAGAGTCTTGCTAGCGCTTTAATATATTCTCCTGGCCTTCGGTGTATTTAACGTGTGCTTCAACTTCACACAGTTGGGAACGATGTTATGGTCCTTGCATCTCAGTAGAAAGCACAAAGAAGAAAGAATAATAGACTTCTTTCTCTTTAATTTGCTGAATTTTGAAGCCTTCTTAAAAGTATCCTCCCCATAGAGGTTTTTAATGTTGCCATTGATGTTTTCACGGCCCGTACTTATAGACATGATTTATAAGCTTTTGAGATTCTGCCGTGTCAAGAAAATAAAGTGAAATTCTTTACGTTACGCAGGGAACTGTGCCCTGCGTCCTCAGAAGAAATCTCGACAGTCCACGAGAAAGTCTTCCTAAACAATGACTCTTTAAAATTTAGACGTTATAATGGAAGTGAGAATGGTACGTTCATTCGCCACCAGATGGCTCCCAGGACGTGGCTCAACGCTAGCGTTCGAAGCGGAAGCTCACAGAACCATCAGACTGAGCGGTTCACATAACGTGTGTACGTAACATATGACATGAGAGGTGTATGAGATAGACACAAGCCTGGAATGAAACATCTGGTGCCGAGGAACGCACAAATTTGGAAAACGCCGAGACGAAATAATAATAGTGAAAGAACAGGGGAGGGCTCGCCCGGTGCAGGTCTTTTGATTTGACACCAGTAGGTGACCTGCGCGTCATTATTAGGATGAAATGATGAAGACAACACATACACCCAGCCCCCGTGCCAGGGAAATTAACCAATGATGGTTAAATTTCCAGGCCCTACCGCTACAATATGCAGCCACCTTATATAGACTTTGGTTGACACACCTACGCAATCTCCAGGAATAACTATGATTTACTCTCATCTCGTGACAAATGTTACACCCTATGGTGAAACCGCCGGCTGCACCCTAGGTATCTTCAAGAAAGTGAGCTCACCGCTAAATACGCACCGAAAAATTCGTGCTACACACATGACAGGGAACATAATAATAATTTCGTGTGGCTATTTCTAGCCGATTGCAGCCCTTGTAAGGCAGACCCTCCGATGAGGGTGGGCGGCATCTGCCATGCATAGGTAACTGCGTGTTATTGTGGTGGAGGATAGTGTTATGTGTGGTGTGTGAGTTGCAGGAATGTTGGGGACAGCACAAACACCCAGCCCCTAGGCCATTGGAATTAACCAATTAAG
Source organism: Anabrus simplex (assembly GCF_040414725.1). Taxonomy (NCBI): domain Eukaryota; kingdom Metazoa; phylum Arthropoda; class Insecta; order Orthoptera; family Tettigoniidae; genus Anabrus; species Anabrus simplex. The sequence continues at coordinate 49,306,624 of NC_090266.1, forward strand.
GTTAAAATCCCCGACCCGGCCGGGAATCGAACCCGGGACCCTCTGAACCGAAGGCCAGTACGCTGACCATTCAGCCAACGAGTCGGACGACAGGGAACAGAACCCAGGGGATTATTTTAATTAATTTATTTATTATGCCTTTGTAGGTGGCAAAATTAGGGCTCTTGGCCCTCTCTTACACTTAACACTTGGATCGAATTCCGGCTGTGAACTATAGTCTCACGAGACAAATCGGCAATAGCTGAGCACGCTCTATCGTCGGGTCATGATCTCATGTTCCAAGATGTTCGAGCTCTTACCCACACTAGACCCTACAGGTCCAGGATTATACGGGGAGCTGTGGAAATACGTAGAAATCCTAACTATTTCAACAGATACACCGGCTATCAATTATGTAATACCTGGTTGCCAGCCATTAAGAATTTATGTAGGTAGTTCCAAGGTCAGGTCGGAGATTTTTCTGAGTAATCTTTCCCACTTCTCCTCTAGGCAAATGCTGCGGATAGTACGTAACTTATGGCCTCCTACAACTCGTAAAACTGGGCACACAAAACTCAGGTATCTGTGATATGGTGGAACTACAACGCTGTAATATTTGACGGGGGGCTGTGTGTGCGTAGACAAAGAACTAGCCTTATATGCAGGTAAGCTGGCTAGCAAACGAACCCGGGGCGGCGGAGTAGCCCAGTGTAAATGCCTAATAAACGCTGGTACTGTACGGCACAGCCCCCCCCACCCCCGACAATATTGCCCCATCTCTTCACCAGTGATGATACCAAGCAAATGCTGAGAGGCTCTATTAATCAAATTATTGACACTTTACTATTTTAAAATCCTTTAACAGTTATTATTGCTCTAACTCCTTGGTAAATAATTATCTGTCTCATCGGCTGAAGAGTTTCTGTTACTTGTAACCGCTTACGGTATTCCCTACCTGTCGTAAGTGTCGACTGTAGCATTTTGTCTAGAGGAGAAGAGCTGCTCGACTAAGTGGTATGTTCCGAGCTGTCAGCGGAGAGATGGAGCGGAATGATATTAGTAGACGAATAAGTTTGAATGGCGTTTATAAAAGTAGGAATGCACTTTACAGATAGCTTTTATTGTAGACGAGCTATTAGAAGACCTGCATGTCTGTAAAAAGGAAATAGACCTACCTAGGGTCCCTCCCCCATGTTATTGCAATTAAGGATAAAATCGCCTCTCGACCCTGACTTGGAATTGAACCCGAGGGACCTACACCAACGTCAGCGCACTAAATATTTTAGCCGTTATGTCGAACTAATCAAATACTAAATCCTTATGATTACTCTGTGAATAGAATTCCACGCACTTCAAAATACGATGATCCGTGCGCACGATTGTGTTTGTTTTGCTATTCCTGTAGAATGACGAAAATCATCAAACTATGTCCGAGTCATAAACATAACTGCAGAGTAAAGTGTAAGGCAGATTACTGCATATGCCTCTCAACACTAATGCATTATGATTACTCTGTAAATCCACTTCCACACACAGCATATTTTTATTAAGGAATCGAACCCGGGATCCCCGTAACCAACGGCCAACACGCTAACCATTTAGTCATGGAGCCGAACCCGTTCTGGGATCTTGCGGCACTCAAAGCCATACGCCATTTCATCTCATTTACTGTACGGATATATCATTGTGAGCAGAGTTTGAGTACATTAATACGATATAGTAAATAATAACACACACAAAAAATACATTAAACTTTTCTAACTCACATCCATTCGATCATCCAGTCATACAAGTTAGTCAGCTGCATTCAGCAGGTAGTCTCGGCAAGCAGTCTTAAATTTAAGTAATGAGGTGGAATTTCTGAGGCTGACAGGCAGGGAATTCCAAAGTCTGAAACCCATCACAACAAAGGAATTGTTATACATAGAGGATCGGTGAACAATAATAGAAAGGGAAGAACCACAGCGGGTATTACTGCTGTGAAAGATGGACAAATACTTAAGCTGGGATGAAATGTATAGTGGTCTGCCTTCAGAGAGAGCAGTCTGTATATTTGTTTCAGTATGTGATACGTTCATCGTTTGTCAGGTTTCAGATATGAAATAGTGTGATAGTATGGAGTGACATGTGTATCATAACTCAGACTGTATATTAATCTAAGGCAACAATTAAGCGCTCGCTGAAGTTCCGAAGTCTGCTCTTTTGTTGCGTCTACCGGAATGACGTCACAATTGTCGAGGACGGGAAGCACTAGTGTTTGTATGAGTTTGACTCTTACATTACACTGTTTCTTTTAACAGAATGAAGTATCGAAAATATTTTTACACACGTTTTTAATATATACAGACCAATTTAAGAATTCGTTCAAAGTCACTCCAACATTTCTCACAGTTTGGCTGAATGAAATAACTCTACCATTCAGTATAAATGGAGGAATAGTTTCGTATCGTAGTGTGATGAACAATTTTCGAGAGCCAATAATGATTGCCTGTGTCTTGGAGGGGTTAAGAAGGAGGGAATTTTTCAAGGAGGAAGCATTAAGTCGCTGAAGGTCAGCATTGATGTCTGTTATGGCATGAGGCAAATCAGAGGTCTTACAGCTGACAGTATATTTGTAAGTCGTCCGAATAAATATGGTAGCTATGATTCTTTAAATTAGATGAAATGCCGTTTATGTACAAAGTAAAGAGCAAAGGTCCTAAAACACTACCCTGCGGCGTGCCTTCCTTCCTGGATACCCAGTGAGAGGTTTGATCAAGTGTTATAATTCGTTGAGCACGATTTTTGATGTACGATGAAAATAAATTAATAGTTCTTTGATCGAAGTAGTACGATTGCATCTTCTTTAATAGAGCCTGGATATTTATAGTGTCAAATGCGCTACTGAAATCGAGGTGGGTAAGTAGTGTAACCAGTCTTTGGCCCATTGCGCGTCGTACGTCCTCAGTCACTTTGAGCAGGGCAGTTGCTATGCTGTGTCACTTCCTGAAGCCAGATTGCAATGGGTCTAGGAGAGAATGGTTGTTTAAGTATTCCAACACCTTTTCATGAACCAGACGCTCGAAAGCTTTGGATATCGCAGGTCAATAAAAATTAGTCTGTAGTCGGGTGGATGGGAGGGGTCAGGTTTCTTAGGCACAGGGATAACATTGGATTACGTCTTATCAGAAGGGCAAAAGAACGAAAGTACTCCTCCTCCTCACCGCGCCCTCCTCCTCCTCCTCCTCCTCCTCCTCCTCCTAGGGATAAAGGGCTAATGGACTAAAGGGCTAATGGGCAAAAGAGAAGGAAAGAGAAAGTCGGCTGGTTGAATTCTGCACTGATCATAATTTAGTCCTTGCTAATACTTGGTTCAAACACCACAAACGACGGCAGTATACGTGGACGAGGCCTGTAGACACTGGAAGGTACCAAATTGACTTCATTATAATTGGGCAGAGATTCACAAACCAGTTGTTCGATTGGAAAACTTCCCCAGGAGAGGACGTGTACTGTGACCACATCTTGTTGGTCATGAAGAGCCATCTGAAGTTGAAATGAAATGGCGTATGGCTTTCGGTTCCGGGAGTGTCCGAGGACATTTTACAATACAATACAATCAATACTGATCTGCATTTAGGGCAGTCGCCCAGGTGGCAGATTCCCTATCTGTTGCTTTCTAGCCTTTTCCTAAATGATTTCAAAGGAATTGGAAATTTATTGAACATCTCCCTTGGTAAGTTATTCCAGTCCTTAACTCCCCTTCCTATAAATGAATATTTTCCCCAGTTTATCCTCTTGAATTCCAACTTTATCTTCTTATTGTGATCTCCATTCATCTGGTATAGCTCATTTTTCTATATAATTTAAAGAATATATTTTGGTCTATCAAATGAATTTCTCGTATTATGTCAATGACAGAATTAGATCACCTTAAATTTAATGGGGAAACCGAACGCCAATCTCCATTTCCCAGAACTTACATGGTATGTTGTCAAAAGTAAGCTTATTACCCCACACCCTTTTAGTAACAAATATCTCACAGTATTTAACATTAACTGGATTAAAATTAAAAAGTTTCCTCCCTATAATTATGCTATTCTAATTTGAATTATTCATTATATGACGGAAAATACAGTAGATATTTTTAAGCCCGACCAATCGGTGGAATAATTTGGCGGGATTAAAGGAAGGCGCGATTAACGGAAATAGCCTCCACGCACGGTAGAAACTGCATCGAAAGGCCGTTTAGAGCAACAAAATGACTGTATTTAAAGGGCGTTGTACCAAAGGAAATATTCGTCACCTTATGGCATTTTAGAAATCTGAAATGCCAGTCTGAACTAGCTGAAAATTTATGTTTAACTTTACCAGTATTTCCGTATCAGCTTGAATATAAGTTTCTCTCACTGCCAATCTACTGAAAAGAAGTTGTGTAAATAATTTGTAAGCGAGCACCACCTCTGGTTTCGATATGCGGACTCTATTCGATTCAGTTCACTTAAAAAACAAATTAGCCCAATTGTCAACAGTTCACTTTCACTCTTAATATAGGAAAGAGTATATTTTGTGATTCTGTTCTCAGCACAGATATGCATCAGACAAATGCTTCCCTTTCAACTTTTTCTACTATTGCTAACGTTGCGAATATAAATACCATTGTGTTTGTGGTTTTCTCCAGGAAAGTACGGTACCGCACTGTACAAGATCGGGGTGTGCTTATGGCAACAGATTAATAATTAACTGCATCATGTATACGTAACAAACCCCACAGAGCTTAGTGACGAATGCGATTCTTGACTTACAGCTACTTCTAAAATTTCGCATTCTGTATTTTCTAAGGTATTTCCTTTTCTCCTACTTTTTCTTGTGTCCGGTTTAAACTAAGTCTGGATTATCCGCGTAAGGATTAACGAGGTTGCTATGAATACTTTGGTTAATATTTAACAAATGTATAATGCTGGTCTGGTGCAGATTGTAAAATTTCAAATCTCTTCTCTATGGCACTTTATGTCAATGATTACCCAGAATGAGTTCTTCTTGAGGACGATTTGTGTACCGATTACATGACTTCCGGCAGTGCTCTATTTCTTACGGATCCCCATCCAGTGCCAGGGAAAGTAGGGTGTGTTCTATGAACTTTGTATATTGCATACATGCAAGAAAATTTCCTGACCTGACCGGGAATCGAACGCGGTCACGAACTATCGAATGTAGTCTTGTAGAACATGACATTGCCCTTAGATGCAGGTAAAAAACCATATCCTGGCGTTGAACAGACTGTGGATGTTTACTTCAACGCAATATTCCCAAGTTGACGGTAGTTATTCATCGCTTTCTAAAGCGGGATAGCCGCTTTTACTTTGCACCGTTACAGATAGGTTTTATGTCAATGATCGGATAGGAAATGGCTAGGAAATAAAAGGAATCGGCTGTGGCCTTAATTAAAATACAGCTCCGAAAGAATAAAAATAACAATATTTTCCACAACCGCACAGCGAAACTCGCAAAACTGATTACATCTTTTGAAATCTGTACACCCCTGCCACATAACATTATAGTGCGCCGCCTCCGAGGCGTGAGCATTATACAAAAAATCACTGATAGCGTTCATCAATATTTTAAAATTTGTAATTTTATTTGTATGTTAAATAATTATGTAACATTATATATTTGAAATATGACACTAAAACTGGGCTCAAGATGGCGATTGTGTAGTTAGACCCCTCCAAAATTGAGGAGAGAAGGGCATATCACCATAACACTGGGAAAGATAAGGAGGAGGGAAAGACATCTGACCGTAAAACTGCGTCAGATGAGGAGGAGGAGGGAAGGACATCTAACCGTAAAAGTGGGATAGAGGAGGAGGAGGGAAGGAGCACCTAACTGTAAAACTGGGCCAGATGAGGATAAGGAGGAGAGGGAAGGAGCACCTAACCGTAAAATTGGGCCAGATGAGGAGGAGGAAAAAGGCAAGTGGCCATAAAACTGGGCCAGATGAGGAGGAGGAGGGAAGGGACATATAGCTGGACCCAAGATAGTGACTGGCGTCAAATGAGGTGGAGGGAAGGGCATCTGACCTTAAAAATTGGTCAACGTCGCTGTTCACTCTTCTCCTTATAGACTATGTAGTTCTCTAAGAAAATGAAAATGTGTTATTATTTATATTTACATGGCAATCAGTTCTACTTATAACAGATAGACAGATGTTGCTGTAGTTATTGTCGGTTGTGGTGTAAAACAACACATCATATCTACCTAAGTGTTCACGTTAATATTAAAACATCTATTACGTTTATTTAAGATCTTTCTAGTGTGATATTTCAAGATGAAACAATTTTCAACGACATAAAGCTGTAACACGTAACTTCGGAATATAAGCATGCAAACAATGTACTACTACATTGAACAGACATGATAATCTCACACGAGATGTGAATTCTAAACACATTTGTTAAAGTAATCTATCAGTAGAATGCTTAGAAACCATGACTAAATGTCGAAGCGCGATATAAAGAAGCGTGATGGAAAGGATATGACATCGTCTCAGCCTACTACAAGTTCTGTTACTATCCTCACACCACCAGAAAAAGAGAAGCAAGAAGAGGAGATGCATAAGGAAGTAGAAGAAGGAAACTCAACGTTTCGTTTCCATCAGAGCTTTTTCATTCTACTTTATTTTATAAGCCGACTACACGTTCTGTTGCCGAGCAAACATCTCAAAAGGAGAAGCTAGATGTGGTAGTAGAATATGAAGAAAAAGAAGAAAGTTTCACCGCTTCTTTACAATCTAACCGTGTTAAGTTTTCATCTACTGATGACATTGCAGAAGCACATTATACATCGAAACAAGTTATTCCGTTTCCTACGCACCAACTGCCTACACGGTTTCACAATGTTAACAGCGAAACTATGTTACCATATGCCGATGAAAAGTACTGTAAAGACCTTAACTTACTCGTTGAACGAATATAACATCTAGGAGCTTATCAAGATGCTGGTAACACAGTGTATGGATGAGGGATTCAAGAAATAGGGGAAGAATTACGCCGTAGAGGTATTACTGTGTAATATCTCTTTAAAGTGAAGACGCACATGAGTTACAACAACGAACTCATTCCACCTACCATTGTAGACGGCAACATCACATGTAGAAATTCGATAAAACCTATAGTAGTTTGTTTAATTTAGTAAATCATTATACAATAAATGTTTTCTTTAAAATTTAAATATTCTACTTATTATATTCCCTTCGACTCCTTTTACCTTTCGTAAAGGCTTGACTTTACTAGATTGTAACAAAGCCATGAGCAGACCTCTCGATAACACAACTAAATAGTCTGTCGGAAGGTAACATGGTCCCTCCAAAATGACGTCGGGAGGGGTATCTGGCGATACAATTGGGCCCAAGATGCCGACTATGTAGTTAGGCCCCTCCAAATTGGCGGTGGGAAGGATGCGGCGGGAGGTACATCTACCCGTAAAACTGGGTTCAAGATTCGCCAGTCGTTGTTCGCGCATCGACTATCGTAAAATTTCAATATGAGATTACATTTTCTTCTATCGGAGAGCGCAACAATCGCCAGTCGATGCGCGCTCATAGACTATCGTAAAATTTCGACACGAGTTTACATTTTGTTCTACCAGAGAGAGCTACTATTACCAGTCGATGCACGCACATCGACTTTCGTAAAACTTCGAGATGAGTTTAAATTTCTTCTACCAAAGAGTGCAACAATCGCCAGTCGATGTGAGCATTACCCTTTCTACTGCTCGCGGATTTGCGCACACCCCACCCATTCAACGATGCTACAAATACAGATGCTCGTGGGAGAAAACAGCCGGTCGACTCGAGAGAGGCGGCCGTGACCTGGCATCTTAGCCGGGGCAATATTTTTGGTAGAGAACTCATCGCCAAGGCGGTGGACCTCTAGGGACAGAATGAGAGAGAGAGAGCACATCTATCACTCACCCATCCCCTATTTTTTGGTAAGGGAGCTGGGAAGAGAGGATTACCTCTCTACCCCCCTCCCGAAATCAACAAAGTATAAAAATTCTCTGGGATTAGCCTTGCACTCTTGAGCGCTTCAGCCCGCGGTCATGTGGTTAAGTCCCGTCAACATGACGGCTGTAAGGTTAGCCTCGCCCACTTATTCAAATTCCACTCCTAACACATGTCAAAAGCATGTGGTTGGCGGATAAGAACCGTCAAGATGACAGCTGTGAGGTTAGGTCACCCACATATTTCAAATTCCGCGACTCTGTCCTGTCAAAAGCACGTAGGGTGAGGTTAGGACCTATTAAGATGACAGCTGTGCGGTTAGGTTAATCCAATAATTCAAATTCCGCGCCTCACACCTATCAGAACAAGTGCACGTCGTCTTGTTTGTAAACAATAGCACGTGGCCGTGACGTCATGGGGTGAACGACATGCCAGGGGGCAATGACCTCGTGGGAAAATGCTGATTCAGCTGCCATTGTTATTAGAACCCGTTTTGCTATACTGCTGCTATACTGCTATACGGTACCGGTATTGTAATTAGGATACGTCTGAAAGTAGTTTAAAATTACTGTAGTATACTGTGCAGTAGTATACGAGTAATATCCTATTAGAATTTAGTGTGATTATTTTATTATTGTGAAATATTTGTGTAGTACTGATGTAGTAGAGGTATCAGTAGAAACTCTTATAAAATACTGTTGTTGTAATTAGAATAGGCTTAATTGCAGTTTGGAATTGTGTAGTTCATGTGTAGGCTATTACTTTCGATATTCAGTAATTAACAGCAGTTTTTATCCTGTCAGGGGTTGTAGGATAAAAAATAGATCACGACTAAGTAGTATTGTAGTGTAGTAGTATATTAATTACCTTATTGTTGTGTACTATCCCAGACAATATATTCCTCCGTTCATTTATTTCTTGCAAATAAGTTATTTTATTTTTAATTTCATTTTTGCCGTAAAGAATGGCTAAGGAGCGCGAGTGTACTTACTGTGGGTGTGGCGAGGCATTGAGGTGTATGAGGGAGGAGTTGGGAAGTTTGAGGGAGATAATTAGGATTCTCACAGAAGACAGGAAGGAAGATAGGACTCCCTCAAACAATGTACAGGTTACAGTAGGTGTACAAGAGGGAGGGGAAGGAAAGGGAGGAGTTGCAGAAGACAGGTGGTCTAATGTTCTAAGGGGAAGGAGATTGCAGGCTAAGGGCTCTATTCAGGATCAGAATTCAGGACAGGTGTCTGTGCGAAATCGGTACGAGTCACTCCAGGTTGAACAACAGAGGGAAGATGAGGGACAGGGAACTGTTGCTGAGATGTGTGGAAGAAGGAGGAAGGGAAAAGGTAGGAAAGGAAAATGTAGAGTAGAGGATAGGAAAAGACAGGTGGAACAGGGTCATGGGAAGGAGAAAAGGGAGGAGGAAGTAGCTTCTGCAGCTATCAGGAAATATAGGGCTGACCTGGAGGGGAGGGGATCAAACGAGGTGGGTAGGGTTGAGGCTCTGGTCATGGGGGATTCCATCGTTAGACACGTGGGGAAAGTGTGTGGAGGAAAGGGTACCAGGGTAGAGTGTTATCCAGAAATTAGGTTGAGGCAGATGTTGAGGAAAGTAGAAGAGAGGGAGGAGGGGAAGGAGAAGGTGGTAGTGTTTCACGTTGGTACGAACAACGTAAGGCAAGCTGATATAAGTACCAACATAGTTGGAGATGTGTGGGATCTGGTAAATGCAGCACAGGTGAAATTTAAGAAAGCGGAGATTGTTATTAGTGGAATACTTTGTAGAAGGGATACTGACTGGAGGGTGATTGGGGATTTAAATGAGACTATAGAGTGGGTATGTGGGAAACTGGGAGTGAAATTTCTAGATCCTAATGGGTGGATAGGAGATAGGGATCTGCTCTCAGATGGCCTTCATTTAAACCGCACTGGTACGTATAAGTTAGGAAATTTGTTTGGAAGGGTAATAGGGAGGTACATTCAGGGAAACGGGATGGCCTAGGGAGCCGTGATAAGGGAACAGGGAACTGAAAATCAAGTAGGAATGACATAAAATTGTTAGTGTTGAACTGTAGAAGTATTGTAAGGAAAGGAATAGAATTAAGTAATTTAATAGATATATATTTACCAGATATTGTAATAGGCTGAGAAATGATATAATGGATGCAGAAATTTTTCTCACGGCACTGGAGTGTGTATCATAGAGATAGGATAGGAAGGGTGGGAGGGCGAGTATTCATTCTGGTGAAAGAAGAATTTGTATGCTACAAAAAAGTTAAAGATGAGACACATGAAATTCTAGGTGTAAGGCTCATTTCTAAAGATAATAGGCAACTTGATATATTTGGAGTGTACAGATCGGGAAAGGGTAACACTGACGCGGATTCGGAATTATTTGATAGGATAATCAGCTATGTGGGAAACGACATGGAAAGAAATGTGATTGTAGCGGGAGATCTGAATTTGCCAGATGTCAATTGGGAAGGAAATGCGAACGACAGGAAGCATGACCAACAAATTTCAAATAAGTTAATACGGGAAGGACAGCTGATTCAGAAAGTGATGGTACCAACCAGAGGGAAAATATCCTGTATGTGGTGTTGATAAAACCAGATGAGCTCTATAGGGAAACTGAAGTGATAGATGGTATTAGTGATCATGAAGCTTTTTTGTGGTAGTAAAAATAAATGTGATAGAAAGGAAGGTCTTAAAAGTAGGACTGTTAGGCAGTACCATATGGCTGATAAAGCAGGCATGAGGCAGTTTCTAAAATGTAACTATGATCGGTGGAAAACGGTAAATAAAAATATAAACAGACTCTGGGATGGGTTTAAAGAAATTGTTGAGTAATGCGAAAACAGGTTTGCACCATTAAGGGTGGTAAGGAATGGTAAAGATCCGATAAATAAATAAAGAGACCAAGAAGGAGGTGCAGACTGGAAAAAAAATAGAGTTAGAAATGGCCGTGGAAGTAAGGAGAAATTGAAGGAACTTACTAGAAAATTTAATCTAGCAAAGAAGGCAGCTAAGGATAACATGATAGCAAGCATAATTGGCAGTCATACAAAAAATGGAAGGGTATGTATAGGTATTTTAAGGCAGAAAGAGGTTCCAAGAAGGACATTCCAGGAATAATTAATGAACAAGGGGAGTGTGTCTGTGAGGATCTTCAAAAGGCAGAAGTATTCAGTCAGCAGTATGTAAAGATTGTTGGTTAGAAGGATAATGTCCAGATAGAGGAGGAGACTAAGGCCAAAGAAGTAATAAAATTTACATATGATAACGATGACATTTACAGTAAGATACAAAAGTTGAAAACTAGAAAAGCGGCTGGAATTGTTCAGATTTCTGGGGATATACTAAAGACAATGTGTTGAGATATAGTACCATATCAGAAGTACTTATTTAATTATTGGTTGGTCGGAGGAGCTATACCAGATAAATGGAGAGTTGCTAGAGTAGCCTCCGTGTATAAAGGAAAGGGTGATAGACATAAAGCTAAAAATTACAGGCCAGTAAGTTTGACATGCATTGTATGTAAGCTTTGGGAAGGCATTCTTTCTGATTATATTAGACATGTTTGTGAAATTAATAACTGGTTGGATAGAAGGCAATTCAGTTTTATGAAAGGTTATTCCACTGAAGCTCAACTTGTAGGATTCCAGCAAGATATAGCAGATATCTTGGATTCTGGAGATCAAATGGACTGTATCGCGATTGACCTGTCTAAAGCATTTGATAGGGTGGATCATGGGAGACTACTGGCAAAAATGAGTGCAATTGGACTAGACAAAAGAGTGACTGAATGGGTTGCTATATTTCTAGAAAATAGATCTCAGAGAGTTAGAGTAGGTGAAGCTTTATCTGACCCTGTAATAATTAAGAAGGGAATTCCTCAAGGCAGTATTATCGGACCTTTATGTTTTCTTATATATATAAATGATATGAGTAAAGGAGTGGATTCGGAGGTAAGGCTTTTTGCGGATGATGTTATTCTCTATAGAGTGATAAATAAGTTACAAGATTGTGAGCAACTGCAACGTGACCTCGAAAATGTTGTGAGATGGACAGCAAGCAATGGTATGTTGATAAACGGGTTTAAAAGTCAGGTTGTGAGTTTCACAAATAGGAAAAGTCCTCTCAGTTTTAATTACTGCGTTGATGGGGTGAAAGTTCCTTTTGGGGATCATTGTAAGTATCTAGGTGTTAATATGAGGAAAGATCTTCATTTGGGTAATCACATAAATGGGATTGTAAATAAAGGGTACAGATCTCTGCACATGGTTATGAGGGTGTTTAGGGGTTGTAGTAAGGATGCAAAGGAGAGGGCATATAAGTCTCTGATAAGACCCCAACTAGAGTATGGTTCCAGTGTATGGGACCCTCGCCAGGATTACCTGATTCAAGAACTGGAAAAAATCCAAAGTAAAGCAGCTCGATTTGTTCTGGGTGATTTCCGACAAAAGAGTAGCGTTACAAAAATGTTGCAATGTTTGGGTTGGGAAGAATTGAGAGAAAGAAGAAGAGCTGCTCGACTAAGTGGTATGTTCCGAGCTGTCAGCGGAGAGATGGAGCGGAATGATATTAGTAGACGAATAAGTTTGAATGGCGTTTATAAAAGTAGGAAAGATCACAATAAGAAGATAAAGTTGGAATTCAAGAGGATAAACTGGGGAAAATATTCATTTATAGGAAGGGGAGTTAAGGACTGGAATAACTTACCAAGGGAGAAGTTCAATAAATTTCCAATTCCTTTGAAATCATTTAGGAAAAGGCTAGGAAAGCAACAGATAGGGAATCTGCCACCTGGGCGACTGCCCTAAATGCAGATCAGTATTGATTGTATTGTATTGTAAAATGTCCTCGGACACTCCCGGAACCGAAAGCCATACGCCATTTCATTTCAACTTCAGATGGCTCTTCATGACCAACAAGATGTGGTCACAGTACACGTCCTCTCCTGGGGAAGTTTTCCAATCGAACAACTGGTTTGTGAATCTCTGCCCAATTATAATGAAGTCAATTTGGTACCTTCCAGTGTCTACAGGCCTCGTCCACGTATACTGCCGTCGTTTGTGGTGTTTGAACCAAGTATTAGCAAGGACTAAATTATGATCAGTGCAGAATTCAACCAGCCGACTTTCTCTTTCCTTCTCTTTTGCCCATTAGCCCTTTAGTCCATTAGCCCTTTATCCCTAGGAGGAGGAGGAGGAGGAGGAGGAGGAGGAGGAGGAGGAGGAGGAGGAGGGCGCGGTGAGGAGGAGGAGTACTTTCGTTCTTTTGCCCTTCTGATAAGACGTAATCCAATGTTATCCCTGTGCCTAAGAAACCTGACCCCTCCCATCCACCCGACTACAGACTAATTTTTATTGACCTGCGATATCCAAAGCTTTCGAGCGTCTGTTTCATGAAAAGGTGTTGGAATACTTAAACAACCATTCTCTCCTAGACCCATTGCAATCTGGCTTCAGGAAGTGACACAGCATAGCAACTGCCCTGCTCAAAGTGACTGAGGACGTACGACGCGCAATGGGCCAAAGACTGGTTACACTACTTACCCACCTCGATTTCAGTAGCGCATTTGACACTATAAATATCCAGGCTCTATTAAAGAAGATGCAATCGTACTACTTCGATCAAAGAACTATTAATTTATTTTCATCGTACATCAAAAATCGTGCTCAACGAATTATAACACTTGATCAAACCTCTCACTGGGTAACCAGGAAGGAAGGCACGCCGCAGGGTAGTGTTTTAGGACCTTTGCTCTTTACTTTGTACATAAACGGCATTTCATCTAATTTAAAGAATCATAGCTACCATATTTATTCGGACGACTTACAAATATACTGTCAGCTGTAAGACCTCTGATTTGCCTCATGCCATAACAGACATCAATGCTGACCTTCAGCGACTTAATGCTTCCTCCTTGAAAAACTCCCTCCTTCTTAACCCCTCCAAGACACAGGCAATCATTATTGGCTCTCGAAAATTGTTCATCACACTACGATACGAAACTATTCCTCCATTTATACTGAATGGTAGAGTTATTTCATTCAGCCAAACTGTGAGAAATGTTGGAGTGACTTTGAACGAATTCTTAAATTGGTCTGTATATATTAAAAACGTGTGTAAAAATATTTTCGATACTTCATTCTGTTAAAAGAAACAGTGTAATGTAAGAGTCAAACTCATACAAACACTAGTGCTTCCCGTCCTCGACAATTGTGACGTCATTCCGGTAGACGCAACAAAAGAGCAGACTTCGGAACTTCAGCGAGCGCTTAATTGTTGCCTTAGATTAATATACAGTCTGAGTTATGATACACATGTCACTCCATACTATCACACTATTTCATATCTGAAACCTGACAAACGATGAACGTATCACATACTGAAACAAATATACAGACTGCTCTCTCTGAAGGCAGACCACTATACATTTCATCCCAGCTTAAGTATTTGTCCATCTTTCACAGCAGTAATACCCGCTGTGGTTCTTCCCTTTCTATTATTGTTCACCGATCCTCTATGTATAACAATTCCTTTGTTGTGATGGGTTTCAGACTTTGGAATTCCCTGCCTGTCAGCCTCAGAAATTCCACCTCATTACTTAAATTTAAGACTGCTTGCCGAGACTACCTGCTGAATGCAGCTGACTAACTTGTATGACTGGATGATCGAATGGATGTGAGTTAGAAAAGTTTAATGTATTTTTTGTGTGTGTTATTATTTACTATATCGTATTAATGTACTCAAACTCTGCTCACAATGATATATCCGTACAGTAAATGAGATGAAATGGCGTATGGCTTTGAGTGCCGCAAGATCCCAGAACGGGTTCGGCTCGCCCGGTGCAGGTCTTTTGATTTGACACCAGTAGGTGACCTGCGCGTCATTATTAGGATGAAATGATGAAGACAACACATACACCCAGCCCCCGTGCCAGGGAAATTAACCAATGATGGTTAAATTTCCAGGCCCTACCGCGAATCGAACCCGGGATCCCCGTAACCAACGGCCAACACGCTAACCATTTAGTCATGGAGCCGGACTATCGCTACAGTGGTTAAGTGTAAGAGAGGGCCAAGAGCCCTAATTTTGCCACCTACAAAGGCATAATAAATAAATTAATTAAAATAATCCCCTGGGTTCTGTTCCCTGTCGTCCGACTCGTTGGCTGAATGGTCAGCGTACTGGCCTTCGGTTCAGAGGGTCCCGGGTTCGATTCCCGGCCGGGTCGGGGATTTTAACCTTAATTGGTTAATTCCAATGGCCTAGGGGCTGGGTGTTTGTGCTGTCCCCAACATTCCTGCAACTCACACACCACACATAACACTATCCTCCACCACAATAACACGCAGTTACCTATGCATGGCAGATGCCGCCCACCCTCATCGGAGGGTCTGCCTTACAAGGGCTGCAATCGGCTAGAAATAGCCACACGAAATTATTATTATGTTCCGTGTCATGTGTGTAGCACGAATTTTTCGGTTCAGCATTTTGCAATCCTACACTCAAGGAACTTTATCACTTCTAACAGATTCAAAGTTAGGTTATAACAACATTCTATGTTTGTCTACATCTCATCATTCTGATTATGCTTTTAGCTTTAAGCGACTATCTTTCCTCGAGAGCTTTAGTGCAATTCTCCCCCCATGTTGAGTCCCAGAAGAGCCTATGTATACGCAAGGGCCCCTGCGCTAGACTGATGTTAGGTAGGGTATCCGGTTAGGAGGATGAAACCCCTCGCATTAGCCCAATCTTGGAGTAGTTCTAGCACAGCTCTCCCAGATTTAGTGCCATAAAGCTCATGTATCACCACTAACTCCTGTGCTAGACTAAAGTTATGAAGGGTAGCTGGTAACAAGGGTGAGCGATAGCCCAGCACCTTAAAGTTAGTCTAATTTAACCAAAGTACAGCGGCTATCTTGGGTAGTAGCCCCTGCCTCAGTTCCCAAAAGTTACAAGTTGTGAGCCCCTTGACGTAACTCTCTAGAGTTCGGTCCATGAGAATACAGTACAGCAGTCACCTTGCAAAATAGCCCTTGCCTCAATTCCCGAAATTTAGGCTAGTAAAACTACTAGATAATAAGTTACAAGTTGTACGCCTCTGAAGCAGCTCTCTAGTTAGGTGTATGCGAATAGAATATATCAGCTGTCTTGCATAGCAGCACTTGCCTCAGTTCTCGAATGTCAGGCTGATAAAAGTAATAGGTTATAAGTTACAAGTTGTGAGCCCTTGAGGCAGCTCCCTAGTTAGGTATATATAAATAGAGTATAGCAGCTGTTTTGCACAGTAGCTCTTCCCTCAGTTCTCGAATGTTAGGCTGGTCAATCCAATAGGTCATAAGTTTCAAGTCGTGAGTCCCTGAGGTAGCCCACTAGTTAACTCTAAACGAATAGAGCATAGCAGCCATCTTGCATAGTAGCTCTTGCCTCAGTTCTTGAATGTTAGGCCAAACAAAATAATAGGTCATAAGATAAGTAACAGGTTGTGAGCCCCTGAGGCGACCCTCTAGTTAAGGTCTATACGAAGGGAGTATAGCAGCTATCTTGCATGGTAGCTCTTACCTCGGACACCGAAAGTTAGGCTGATAAATAGGTCATAAGTTACAAGTTTTGAGAACCTCAGGCAGACCTATAGTTAAGGTCTATACGAATACAGTATAGCAGTCATCTTGTATAGTAGCACTTGCCTCAGTTCTCGAATGTCAGGCTGAACAAAATAATAGGTCATAAGTTACAAGTTGTGATTCCCTGAGGCAGCTCTTTAGAGTTAGGCCTATAAGAACAATGTATCACCATTAGCTCCTGTTCCATCTCCTTCAAGTTAGTCTCATATAACCAATGTATAGCAACCATTTTGCCTCGGGGTCATTCGCCAGGGTTTTTCCTTGACCTGGACCGAAAGGTACCCACAGGCAGTGGTTGATTTTGTATTGTTTAATTGTTCTGTTTTTTCTTGTTGCCGATGTGTGTGGTTTTGTTTGTTTGGTGTTAGTAAATTCTAACTTTACTCGCGTAATAATTCTCTGTTCGTATTTTCTCGGGCCCAAGTATTGGATCATTCTATTTAAGTGTACAATTTTATTTCTGGCGCGCGCGCGCGTGTATGTGTGTAAATGGTAGGTGGGCATTAATCACTCAGAAAACTTCAAGTATAATTCTTGTTTAGTTTTAACTTTGTTCCCAGTCCCGAAGGGAATGTAAAGTAGATTTCGCTGACGCAATTGTAATTAAAATTACGAGATCATTAATGGGGATATTCTTCTCTGAAAATCATTCACAATAATTTCGTCATGCGAGTTTTTTATTTATTTCGGACTGTTACGTACTCCGAAATATGGTCCTATTGATCTATGAAAACATACGTAGCAGTTTGTTACAGTTCTTCTTTTTGTCACCAAGGCCATAAAATATTAGTATGCTCATATTGGGAGAATTTAATTTGCCGTAATATAGAGCGTCCTTAATTTTTCTCCACACCCTCAAACCTGTAAGTTAGATATAAATTTCTAGACTCGAATAACCACCCCGAGAGTTCCGGTAACCAAGATCAAGGGTGCGGAGAAGTGTGCGTTCGAATCCTGCACAGGCATTTAGCGTTGCAACATCTGTTGTCAAGGATACTTTGGTTTAGATTTCGTGGTGGCATACTATACAGGGCCAGAAATGGTTGAGTATGTACATATGTATTGTCGATATAAGGGAAGGCCACCTGCCCTAAATCTTGCCGGGATAAATAAATCATTAATCAATCAGTTAATCAATTAATGTGTACAGAACACGACATATTATGTTGAATTTTATTTCGGGTAAAATGCGGTCCTAATAATTAAAATATTCATTAAAGAGGAGTTCTTTATCTTGACTAGTTCACTACAAAACATTAAGGAAACTCACTCTTTCAGTCGCCTGTGTACGTTCATTAGAATTACGCACATTATTAGCTAGTGTTCGCAGAGTACACTGCAGTGGTGTCTGTAATTTATAAAGTAATACAAGTAACTGATGCTGGAGAAAGGAAATGGTTTCAGCTCCTGTCATGATGCAGGCTAGTGCTCTTGGTGCTGCTGTGCATAAACTGGAACATCTGTCGCGCCAGCTCGGCTAACCACTTGGCATTGCGCCCGTCGTGTCTCTCCTGTATTTACAAGATGTGGGCAATGGGCGGAAGGTGAACCTCATCAGCCAATTGATCTGCAGATACTGCATACACATCACAGACCACGTGGCTAAAGAGTTCTTTAAACCAGGTGATTACTCCTCGCTGAAAGTTCATCCACCTCAAAAAACTGTCATATCTCAGATAGATGGCAGCCTATATACTATAAATATACTTAATCACAATCAAAGCTTTCAGATCTCAGCTTTAAGTCTGTTGAACTTAAATAAAGTATTCGCATGTTGACTGAGACATTTCCGGTTAGTTTCTTGGAAATCAGAGAAATTTCATTTAAAATTATGTTAAGGCCAACCATCCCCGTCGCTGTACACTCAGTCGTCTCGAAATTCGCTCCTTTTTGCCATGGACTGACTATTAGAATCACTTACAAATGACTCCGAAATATTCGTATCTCTCTCACTAGCTGGAATGTTTGTTTACACATTAATGGTTGTCAATATTTCCTGTAAATAGTATGTTCATTTATATATTTGATTATTTGTGTAAACGTGCAAATGCATGGAGAATGAGAAGACTGAAATGAAAAACACCTCGTTGAAAGAAGAGTGTGTAAAGTAAATTAGAAGTTCCACGAGGATAATTTCTTGCCTGCCACGAGAACTACATGCCTTTAAAACTCATGCGGAGTAATCCCTCCCCTGCGAACCATGTGACCTTGCCGCGGTGGGGATGCTAGAGTGTCCCAATGAAGTAGATAGCCGAGCCGCGGGTGCAACCATATCGGATGGGTATCTGTCGAGAGACCAGACTAACGAATGGTTCTTCAAAAGAGAGGTAGCAGCCTTTCGGAAGTTACAAGGGCGGCAGTCTAGATGATTGACTGATATGGCTTTGTAATAATACTCAACATGGCTTAGCTGTGTTGATATTACTACGCGGCTGAAATCAACGGGAAACTACAACTGTAACTAACTCCCGAGGACATGCAGCTCTCTCTGCATGAATGATATACTGATGATGGCTTCCTCTCGACTAAAATATTCCAGAGGTAAACTAATCCCACATTCAGATCTCCGGGTGGGGACTACACGAGAGGGGGCGATCATAAGGAAGATGGATACTGACATTCTGCGAGTCGGAACGTGAAATGTTAGAAGATTGAATCGTTGCGGTAGGTTAGGGAATCTGAAAAGGGAGATGGATACACTAAAGTTAAATGTAGTTGGTACGTTGGCTGGCAGAACGGGGGTTTTGGTCAGGTGATTACCGAATTATAAACACAAAATCAAACAGGGGAAATGCAGGAATTGGTTTAAATGAATAATAAAATAGAGCAGAAGGTAAGGTACTACGACAAGCATAGTGAAAGAATTCTTGTCGTTAAGATAGACACCATACCAATGCTCACAACAATAGTGAAGGGCTATAAGGTTACTAGTGCAGCGAATGATGAGGAAATCGAAAGAATATATGAAGATATAGAAGACTTAATACAAGCCGTAAAACGTGACGAGAATCTAAATGTGATGGAAGACCGGAATGCATTCGTAGGCCAAGGAACGGAAGGTAATACAGTGGGAAATTTTGGATTGGGACAATGGAACGAAAGAGGAAGTCGGCTAGTTGAATTCTGCCTATACTTGGTTCAAACACCACAAAAGACGGCTGTATACGTGTACGAGATCAGGAGACATTATAAGGTATCAAATGGACTTAATTATGATTAGGCAGAGGTTCAGAAACTCGGTGTTAGTTTGAAAAACTTTCCCAGGAGCATGCGTGGACTCTGACCACAACTTGTTGGTCATGAAATGCCCTCTAAAGTTGAAGAAATTGAAGAAAGGAAGGAATGCAAGGAGATGGGGGGTGGACAAGTTGAAGGTAAAGAGTGTGAGAGATTGTTTCAAGGAACATGTTGCACAAGGACTGAATGAAAAGGCTGAAGGAAGCAAAGTAGAGGAAGGGAGAATACCCATGAAAAATGAAATCAGTAGGGCTGCTGAAGAAATGATAGGAAGGAAGAAAACAACTAAGAATCAGTGGATAACTCAGGAGATACTAGACCAGATTGATGAACGACGAAAATACAAGAAAGCTATAAATTAAGAGAGCAGAAAAGAATGCAGGTGATTAAAGAATGAAGAGGATAGAAATTGCAAGGAAGCTAAGGAAGAACGACTGAAGGAGAAGTGCAAGGATGTCGCAGGTTGTATGGTCCTGGGAAAGGTAGATGCTGCATACAGGAACATCAAGGAAAACTTTGGAAATCCAACAGTTGTATCGGCGTAAAAATGTAGATGATTTGGTTCTGGAACAAGAAGAGGCTGTTGATGCTGATGAAATGGGAGAAAAAATTTTGAGGTCTGAGATTTACAGAGCTGTGAGTGACCTAAATAGGGACAAGACATCTGGAATTGATGATATTCCCTCTGAATTACTGACTGCCTTAGGAGAAATCAGCAAGGAGAAGTTATTCCATTTAGTGTGTAAGATGCATGAGACAGTAGAAGTGCCATCCGATTTTCGTCAGAATGTTGTTATACATATTCCCAAGAAAGCCTTTGTTGACAAGTGTGAAACTACCGCACCATTAGTTTAGTATCTCGTGCCTGCAAAATGTTAACACGTATTATTTACAGTGGAATGGAAAGACAAGTTTAAGCTGAGTTGGGAGAAGATCAATT
The DNA here is from genome assembly GCF_040414725.1 of Anabrus simplex. NCBI lineage: Eukaryota > Metazoa > Arthropoda > Insecta > Orthoptera > Tettigoniidae > Anabrus > Anabrus simplex. Next base: position 49,327,391 of record NC_090266.1, read on the forward strand.
TAGCTTGAGAAGAAATTTAGAAACACGTGAAGCAATCCCGACTTTACGTCTGTTCTTAGAGGATCGATTTAAGAAGGACAAGCCCACGTACATGGCATTCGTAGATCTAGAAAAGGCATTTGATAATTTTGGTTGGACCAAGCTATTTAAGATCCTGAAAGTGATTGGATCAGATACCGAGAATGAAGAATTATCTACAATCTGTATAAAAATCAGTCTGCAGTAATAAGAATTGGGGGCTTTGATGAAGAAGCAGCATTGCAGAGGAGTGAAGCAAGGGTGCAGTTTGAACCCCCCTCCTTTTCAATGTTTACTTACAACAGGCAGTAAAGGAAATCAAAGGGGAATTTAGAAAGGGAATCACAATCCAAGGAGAGGAAATCATAACCTTGAGGTTTGTCATTGACATTGTTATTTTATCTGAGACTGGAGAAGATCTCGAAAAGCTGCTGAATGGTATGGACGAAGTCTTGGGTAAGGAGTACAAGATGAAAATAAATATGTCCAGAACAAAAGTAATGGATTGCGGTCGAACAAAGTCAGGTGATGTAGGTAATATTAGATTAGGAGATGAAGTCTTAAAGGAAGTAGACGAATATTCTTACTTGGGTAGTAAAATAACTAACAATGGCAGAAGTAAGGAGGACATAAAATGCAGACTAGTACAAGCAATGAAGAGATTTCTTAAGAAAATATATTTGCTCACTTTAAACATTGATACAAGAATTAGAAAGATGTTTCTGAAGACTTTCATCTGGAGCGTGGCATTGTATGGAAGTGAAACATGGACGATAACTAGCTCAGAAAGAAAGAGAATAGAAGCTTTTGATATGTCGTATTACAGAAGAATGACGTTGAGATGGATAGATCGAATCACGAATTAAGAAATACTGAATCGAATTGGTGAGAGGAGATAGATTTCGCTAAATTTGACGAGAAGGGATAGAATGTTAGGACAAATCTTAAGACACCCAGGACTTGTTCAGTTGGTTTTCGAAGGAAGTGCAGGCGGTAAGAACGGTAGGGGTAGACCAAGGTATGACTATGATAAGCAGATTGGAGCAGGTGTAGGATGAAATAGTTACGTACTAGTGAAAAAGTTAGCACAGCGTAGTGTGGCATGGAGAGCTTCATCAAAGCAGTCTATGGACTGATGATTCAAACAACAACAACGGAGTAGTTATGTAACTGATTTTTAAAACACGATATACTTATACGGAACGGCTTCTAAAGTAGGCTCGAAGATTTTAACTAGCAAAAGGGAAACTAGATGTTATTAAGTTTTCCACGGGAGGAAATGGGGTCGGCACACGTGAAGCACTCTTCTCCTTAAATGTACTAGTACAGAGGTGCAGGGACATGAATGTCGATGTATATACTTGTTTTATTGACTACAAAAAGCCTTCGACTCTGTGAAACATGAAAAGATGATAGAGATATTAAGATCGACTGGTATTGACCAATGCGATTTACGCATTATCAGCGCACTGTACTGGAATCAAACCGCAGATGTCAAAATCGACCAAAGAACATCAGAAGCGTCTACAATCAGAAAAGGTGTTCGTCAGGGTTGTGTGCTGTCACCTTTCTTATTCAACATTTATTCTGAGGCAATATTTAAGGAGGTATTGTTGGAGGAAAACAGCGGGATAGTTATAAATGGACAGGCAATTAACAATAAAAGGTACGCAGATGATACTGTTGTCATAGCAAATGAATTACCTGTGCTCCAACGCATGATAGACAAATTAGTCCAGCACAGTGAAGAGTTTGGCCTGTGTGTCAACGCTTCCAAGACCAAAGTTGTAGACTTCTCTAAAAGAAAAATTCCAGCAACCCTGTCAATAAACGGCAGTAAGATTGAACAAGTATCCTCCTTCAAATACTTGGGCACTGTGCTAGATGAGGAATGTGATTCCAAGAGGGAGATAAAATCTAGAATAGAACAGGCCAGAAGGCAATTTTTTAGCATGAAACAGCTATTTACAAAATCGGACCTAAGTGTGCAATTAAGAATGCGAATGATTCGGTGCTATGTATTCTCCATTTTTCTCTTTGGATGTGAAAGCTGGACCCTTGACCAAAATCTAGAAAAAAGAATTGATGCTTTTGAAATGTATCTATATCGCCGCCTACTCCGAATACCGTGGGTGCTGAAAATTTCAAATGACGAAGTCCTTCATCGCATGAAGAAACAAAAAGAACTATTACTTACTGTTAAAAAAAGAAAAACCCAATATCTACGTCACATTATGAGAGGCAAGAAGTACCAGCTATTACAACTCATCATTGAAGGTAAAATACAGGGGAAAAGGTCTGTCGGCAGGAGGAAGAATTCATGGCTGAAGGACATCCGAAGATGGCACAACTTCACTTCAGAAGATGCTTTCCATGCTGCAACATCACGTCCAGAGCTGGCTATGTGGACCGCCAACCTCCGCTAGGAGAAGGCGCCTCAAGAAGAAATAGTTACGCAAACCTTAAGTTATGAAATTACAGAAAAAATTAAATTACGAAGTATACGTGGTTATAGTTATTGGAACAAAAGAAAGGATGTGTTCAAAACCGACCGAAGTCAGTGGATTTGTCATAATAGTAACACACCAAAAAGTCACATTTTTCACCTCGGCAGGTAAAGGAAATCTGTTGAACGCATTAGGAATTCATTTAGTTAAACAAACTTGAGTTTCTAGTCTGTCTGCATAGAGTTCCCGATTTCTCTGTCAGCTGCGATGGCTGCATTTAACTGCATAGACACGATCTGTTAATGAGAATGGAACAGTCCTATGAAGTGAACTTACAAGAGTTATATTTCAGGAGCGTTTTTATTATAATTAAACTGCAGGCAGTTAAAACTGCAGTTCTAAGAAGGACGCACCACAAGAGCCAACGCCTGTTGGAGAATGATTCACACAGTTACCACCCCAGCTTCTCCAGGACACATTATTAGTGGAGCAGTAAATAAAGTTTGGGGCGTTTTTCATTTGATCGCGCTACTTTGTTATTATTATTATTATTATTATTATTATTATTATTATTATTATTATTATTATTATTATTATTATTATTATTATTATTATTATTAAAGTAAATACACTGGCGGAAACAATATCCAAGCACCAAGCAGGGGTTGTGCTAGATTAACGAACGTTGGTAGACGTATTTATACATCTGAGATTCAAATTTCCCGCAAATCCTATTAGCGTGGCGCTAGCAGCGGCCCCATGACGTTGCACTTCAGGTTTGCTTTAAATAACGGCTGTACTGTGCGAGAGCGATAGTTACGTCTGAGATTGGACGGAGTGACTGTGAGTAGGTCGAGAATGCATTTACGACGACGATGAGGCCAGTACCAACTGCTCACTGATATATGATAGTGCTGCGTGAACGTCGAATATCCTTCCGCGCCATCGCAGACCAGCCAAGAACGTCTCCACTCTGCATGCGTGCCGGCAGCAGTGGTCATGAGAAAGTACGCTTGCAGTAAGACCAGGCACAGCACCTCCTCGTGGTGTATGATTGTGGCACAGTGCACTGCAGCAGTTGGCACCACAGTGACGTAATGAACTGATCGAAATCTGTTACCTGAAGGACAGCTCCGAACCAGATGCCTTGCGGCGTGTATTTTACTTACGCCAAACTACCGCCGTCTGCGACTTCAGTGGTGTGTGCTCATTGGAGGATGGAGTGGTGGTCCGTTTCTTTTATCATTGTTGCTGTCATCATTTGCATAGTTCTGGAGTATACAGCATACGCCTAGGTGGCAGATTCTCTATCTGTTGTTCTACAGAAATTGGAAAATTATTGAACATCTCCCTTGGTAAGTATTTCCAATCTCTAACTCCCCTACCTATAAACGAATGTTTGCCCCAATTTGTCCTCTTGAATTCAAACTTCACCTTGATATTGCGATCTTTCGTACTTTCAAAGACACCACTCAAACTTATTCGACTACGGATGTCATACAACACCATCTCTCCACTGACAGCTCGGAACATACCACTTAGTCGAGCAGCTCGTCTCCTTTCTCCCATATCCTCTCAGCCCAAACTTTGCAACATTTTTGTAACGCTACTATTTTGTCGGAAATCACCCAGAACAAATCGAGCTGCTTTGCTTTTCATATTTTCCAGTTCTTAAATCAAGTAATCCTGGTGAGGGTCCAATACGCTGGAACCATTCTCTAGTTGGGGTCTTATCAGAGATTAAATGCCCTCTCCTTTACAACCTTACTACAACCCATAAATACCCTCCTAGCTATGTGCAGAGATCTGTACCCTTTATTAACAATCATATTTATGTGATCACCCCAATGAAGATCTTTCCTTATAATAAGCCCTACGTACTTACAATGATCCTTAAAAGGAACGTTCACCCCATAAACGCAGTAATTAAAACTGAGAGGACTTTTCCTATTTTTGAAACTCACAACCTGACTTTTAACCCCGTTTATCATCATACCATTGCCTGTTGTCCATCTCACAATATTATTGAGTTCATTTTGCAGTTGCTCACACTCTTGTAACTTATTTATTACTCTATAGCGAATAATATTATACGCAAAAAGCCTTATGTCTGATTTCGCTTCTTTACTCATATCATTTATATAAATAAGAAATCATAAATGTCGAATAATAATGCCCTGAGTAATTCCCCTCTTAATTGTTACAGGGACAGATAAAGCTTCGCCTACTTTAATTCTCTGAGTTCCGTTTTCTAGAAATATAGCTACCCATTCAGTCACCCTTTTTTCTAGCCCAATAGAACTCAATTTTGCCAGTAGTCTCCTATGATCTACACTATCAAATACCTTAGACAGGTCAATCGCGATACAGTCCATTTGACGTCCTGAATCCAGGATCCTTCTCCTAGTCAGGAATGTCTCCTTTTGCAGTGTACAGAAATGTCAAAAAATGTCGCAGAACTTCCCTTTAAGACTCAAATAGTGGATTCTCTCATTGATCGGTTCAAATTTGGTTAGTGCGTCTACAATATCAGTTTTTCTGCGAAACCTGTACTATGAGCTTGTTTAGATCCTGGAGAATATCTCATGACAACACTGTGTTACAGTATTCAAGACAAAGAATGCCTGATACCAACCAGTGAATTTTTCTCAGATACACCACGTCCCTTTAGCAGTTATTTAGTTCCTCATCTGGAGAGTTTACTGTGAATACAGATGAATACAGGAATCATAACTTATGTTCCATTTTCGAAACGTTACAGCTCCTTGTTAAGGATTTCTGTTTTCATCCAGTGCTACCTTGGAACGCTTCATGAAGGGCCTTTTGACAAGGAGGTTGTTAGTCCTGCGCATAGAAAGAGATGTAAATAAGTAAATAAATATATAAATAGGTAAATAAACCAAATGAACCTGAGAAATCGTAGTCCATTGTATACAATGCCTGAACAATCTCAATCAATTTTAAAGTATCATAATCTTGAGGAATACTATCCAAAGTCAAACATTACGCTTGAATATTGAGTCGACATTTTCATGTAAGAATATTCGGTGTATCATTCAAAAGTGCAATTTTTTACACATTTCAGATAAACATATTATATTTCACGCTGCTTATAAGAAAAAATGACGGACCTAATTTAAGTCCCCATCGATAATTAAATATTTTGATAGTCAATATTGTACTTAATTCGGAAGAAGTAATGGGATTTCCCTACTTTTTAGAAGCGAAATTGCTTACTCGCCGGTGTTGAAAGGCAGTACTCAGACACTCCCAACGTTTCTATATTAACAAGATTTAGCAGTAAAAAATACCTCCTTTATTGATATTTGTACAATTATACTGCTTGCACCAATCAGGACGGAGGTTAATTCATTTAGAATGTTCGCGTTATTATGAGAGAATGAATACCTCAGGAGGCTCCCACGGTTGAAAAAATAGCGAAGTAATTTCTGCTGGAAGTCCTTACATACATTCCGTATCACCATCTTGGTAAAAGCTTTGGGGCCGGTAGTACGAATATCTTGAAGATGTTCAGACTATATACATTACTGAATCCGCTTCACACATTCCTTTTCCTCACTTAGGTGCCATGAATCCCGTATATTAGTGGGTGTTCTAAAATGATAATTAACTTTCAATTCGGCCTACTATGTGGAGTACATTTACTGATCATTGTCCAATGATGAGAGGAACGTCATATGTAATACATCCGGGCTTATAAATTAGTCTATTAGAAACTCTTCCGAAGCTATCATATGATACCTTAAAAAAAGTGCATCTACGGTAATTCACATCAACACAGCCTCTTTTCTAACAAACCAGAAATTCATTACCAAATCAGCAAGCATAGAGTCTGAACATTTGATTAAATATCCGTAAGAAATAGAGCACTGCCGGAAGTCATGTAATGGGTACACAAATCGTCCTCAAGAAGAACTCATTCTTGGTAATCATTGGCATAAAGTGCCATAGAGAAGAGATTTGAAATTTTACAATCTGCACCAGACCAGCATTATACATTTGTTAAATATTAACCAAAGTATTCATAGCAACCTCGTTAATCCTTACGCGGATAATCCAGACTTAGTTTAAACCGGACACAAGAAAAAGTAGAAGAAAAGGAAATACCTTAGAAAATACAGAATGCGAAATTTTAGAAGTAGCTGTAAGTCAAGAATCGCATTCGTCACTAAGCTCTGTGGGGTTTGTTACGTATACATGATGCAGTTAATTATTAATCTGTTGCCATAAGCACACCCTGATCTTGTACAGTGCGGTACCGTACTTTCCTGGAGAAAACCACAAACACAATGGTATTTATATTCGCAACGTTAGCAATAGTAGAAAAAGTTGAAAGGGAAGCATTTGTCTGATGCATATCTGTGCTGAGAACAGAATCACAAAATATACTGTTTCCTATATTAAGAGCGAAAGTGAACTGTTGACAATTGGGCTAATTTGTTTTTAAGTGAACTGAATCGAATAGAGTCCGCATATCGAAACCAGAGGTGGTGCTCGCTTACAAATTATTTACACAACTTCTTTTCAGTAGATTGGCAGTGAGAGAAACTTATATTCAAGCTGATACGGAAATACTGGTAAAGTTAAACATAAATTTTCAGCTAGTTCAGACTGGCATTTCAGATTTCTAAAATGCCATAAGGTGACGAATATTTCCTTTGGTACAACGCCCTTTAAATACAGTCATTTTGTTGCTCTAAACGGCCTTTCGATGCAGTTTCTACCGTGCGTGGAGGCTATTTCCGTTAATCGCGCCTTCCTTTAATCCCGCCAAATTATTCCACCGATTGGTCGGGCTTAAAAATATCTACTGTATTTTCCGTCATATAATGAATAATTCAAATTAGAATAGCATAATTATAGGGAGGAAACTTTTTAATTTTAATCCAGTTAATGTTAAATACTGTGAGATATTTGTTACTAAAAGGGTGTGGGGTAATAAGCTTACTTTTGACAACATACCATGTAAGTTCTGGGAAATGGAGATTGGCGTTCGGTTTCCCCATTAAATTTAAGGTGATCTAATTCTGTCATTGACATAATACGAGAAATTCATTTGATAGACCAAAATATATTCTTTAAATTATATAGAAAAATATTAAGTCTTGCTGTGATGAAACAGATGAGAATATAAAATTATGACATTGCAACTGAAATAAACTAGGCATGAGTTTGAATTCTTCTTGACCGGACATTTAACAATTACACACGAAATTTATCCCTCACTGGTTCACTTGACAGTACCTTCAACAGTTTGAGTGTAATTACGACGTATTCCTTTGAATTGGTATTTGCTGTAGATGTATCAAGCCTAATTTGGTGATGTATCCTTTCTGCTTCACTGACGATTATGTCTGTCCTATATGACTTCATGGAAAGTCTATCCTTCTATTACTTCGTGGTAAGCCTTTCCGCCCGTATATTCAGCTAAAAGACCGAACAAGTGTAGCCTCACTCTCTCAATGACCATTGACTAATGACTCACTGAGTCATCTCCTTCCGGTAGACTCCCGTTGACTTAATGACCGACTGAGGCCTCTCAATCTCGTTGACTCAATGACTGTTCACTTATCCATTTGACGTCTTCACTGTTCACCTTCCGTTTAACTAATGACTAATGACCGACTGAGGCCTCTCCATCTCGTTCACTCAATGACCAACTGTGGCCTCTCCTCCTATTGATTAATGACTGACGCTACAATATGCAGCCACCTTATATAGACTTTGGTTGACACACCTACGCAATCTCCAGGAATAACTATGATTTACTCTCATCTCGTGACAAATGTTACACCCTATGGTGAAACCGCCGGCGGCACCCTAGGTATCTTCAAGAAAGTGAGCTCACCGCTAAATACGCACGATGACGTAGCCATGACTTGGCAGTAACGCCAGCAGTATTTCGCAGTGTTACAATGTCGCAAGTTATAGCACACACTGCATCCACGTCTGATATACAGCAACTCTTACTGTACATGTTTTTAGTGTTAATCTACACACACATATATACGTAACAATTGGAGTACAATCACTCAAGCGACAAGCATTGTGGAATTGAATTGAACAATAATAATTACAATAATAATAATGATATCAGAGATGAAATTATTATTATTATTATTATTATTATTATTATTATTATTATTATTATTATTATTATTATTATTATTATTATTATTATTATTATACAGATATCAATCTTGTAACAGGATTTGAACCGTTACAATACACAAGCAAGCTTGCAACGGATAAACAATTATTAATCTGAATATGATAAGAAACTCCAGGATAACCCGGAGACGCTGGAAGTTATCAAATAGAATCCATTATGATTAGAGAGAGATTCAGAAATCAGGTGTTGGATTGCAGGATAATCTCAAAAGGAAACGAGGACTCTGACCACAACGTAGTTGTCATGAAATTCCATCTGAAGTTGATGAAATTGGAGAAGGGAATGAATGCAAGTAGATGGGATTCTGACAAGTTGAAGGAAGAAAGGGTGAGGGGTTGTTACAAGAAACATGCTGCCAAAGGACTAAAGGACTAAAGTCTGAAGGGAATAATAGATGGCAAGTCGACGGATGTGAAGAATGAGATCAATAGTGCTGCTAAAGTTGAAGGAAGAAAGGGTGAGGGGTTGTTACAAGAAACATGCTGCCAAAGGACTAAAGGACTAAAGTCGGAAGGGAATAATAGATGGCAAGTCGACGGATGTGAAGAATGAGATCAATAGTGCTGCTAAACCAAGGTTAGGAAGAAAGACAGGAACGTGTAAGAATCAGTGGATAAGCCAGGAGATACTGGACATGATTGACCAACGGCGGAAGTAAAAGAATACAGGCGATTAAGGAAATGAAGCACAGAGAAAGTGCAGTACAACAAAGGAAGAACAGTTGAAACAAAAGTGCAAGGATGTTGAAGGTTGTGAACCCATAATTCCACGATGAAAAATAATTGCAGATATTTATTTCAGATACAAATAACTTTTTTGAGAGTAGCCATGTTTTATTTCAAGAGTCTCGCTCTCCCGTGGGAACAGAACTCACCGTGACAAGGGAGCCATAATCTCGTGAAATGCCGGGATACTTTGGTTGACATCGAGTACTGACTAATTTATCAGTTTGTGAAAATCCTTCATAACGAGAGATTTTGGTGACATGGTTAATCTAGGAATAAAGGATCGAAATTATTAATAAACCTTACATAAAGATAGAATCCCCAGGGTTAATTTAAATGCAATTAAGCCTGGAGAAAGTCGGCGTCATACTCGCGGATTTGCGACACGTGTCGAGGCCATCTCTGAAGAAAGACCGCGAAATTACATGTCCGAAATAAATTTATCATGCCCGTTGAAAGTATGGGAAAAATATAAAATTGACACAATAATGAATGCCTGAATTTGTGGAATAAATACCAAGAAAGTTGGTCCATCGGATGTGGAATTAGCAGATTGCACCCCCAAGCCTCATGGTGAGGGTGGCGTCCTCGCAGAGGTTATAAAAGAAATTCCCTCCACCTACATTTATACATTCTATCTGAAAGTCTGGTCGGTGGAACCCACGACACTCGTCTACAAGAAAGTGCGTGGTTTCTTTCTTAAAATAACTTAAGTTATATATTCGTGTGAATGATTCAAGTAGAGCATTAAATGGAAGGTGGGCTTCCGCCAACGAAAACTGAGAAGGCAAAGATATCTGTTTAAAGTACGTAGCCGATTTTCTCTCTGTATTACATTGTGTATGTTTGATATTGTCAAAGGGAGTGTGGAGGCTAGTCAGAGGGAGGTCTGATTTTTGTTATCTATTGAAACACCTGGCCGGTTATTAAGGTGAACTAAAGCAGAGTCCTTGAAACAGTCGCAGTCGCCAGTAGAGAAGGAGGTTCATCGCATGTTAAAACGCGAAGGAAGTGCGCAATTTGCGGTGTTAGTCGATAGCGAGTGTAAAATCTGTGTAATTTTAAGTTATATATATAAGAAGATGATGTATCCTGTAGCCACGAACGGCTAAATACGAGGTCAGCTGGCTAAATGTAGCCGGAATCTCCAAGATGACTACTTTTACAGGTCTGTGTCTATATTTGTATTAATGTTGTAGATTGAATTTGTTTCTCCCAACAAAATTTTCCAGTGCGTGTGTCGAATTAATATTTTAATAGTGATCAGGCGAAAGTGTTATATTTCTGGTCGTCGTGTGAAACACTTCAGGGCAGTAAAAATCACGTTGAGAAACTGAAAAATGCGAAGTTTAAATAATGTGTTAAAATTCTTTGAGATAGTGTTCAAACTGAGTAAAGTTAGAAAGGTGATAACGATAATGTAGTCGTGGTGAATGCAAAAATTTCGAATATCGTATGAGTTCAGAAATGTTTTGTCGAAATAATAATAATAATAATAATAATAATAATAATAATAATAATAATAATAATAATAATAATAATATTTACAACAGGATAAAAAAATTCTATGTTAAACGTGTATTTAACAGATATGATGAGTAAGATTTGCGTTCGTCTCGAAATCCAGTGAAGTCTGATAAAGTTATATTTATTCGTGGGAATTTAATTTTTGTGTCATCGTGTATGTCGGTGATATAGGAAATCACGTTGAGTTATTCTGTTCCTGAGGTCCGAAAGTTGTAGTGAAAATGAATGGAAAGATCATTATAAAATTGTTCGTCACGGGATTATTGAGGTTTGAAAGGTTTTGAAACAAGAAGGAATGGATTGTGCCGCAATGGTATGTTGAGAGAATAGTTGTGCAGATGTTGAAAGCATAGTAAGCCTGTATTTCATGAGTAATGCCGCCGTCATAGGCGACGAAGATGAATGTTTGGGACAGGCTAAATTTGTCGATGGCGAAGAATTTTTGAGATTGGCTGTATATTAAATGTGATATTTCTGAGGCAGGCTGTAGTGAGATTCCGCTAACAATCCGGAACAGCTCAACGAGTGAAGGTTGGTTCGAAATGAGTGCTTTGTGACGCACATTATGATTTCAAGTTCAGATATCCCAGTGAAAAACAATTTCTGTAGAAGGTTGTAGTTCTTGGCAGTTAAGTCCAAATGACGATTTATGTAAAGTCACCATAATGAATGTTATAGTACGCGATCTCAAGGATAGAAGGGCATTCTAAATACACGGTTGGTGTTATTTTACTTTTGTAACAAATTTCTATTCAGTAAATATCATATATTACGAGACGATTAATTATCATTAAATCGGAAGCATTGTGGGATGACATATTGGACGTTATTAAAGTGATAGTTTGGCTGTGTAGATTCATTGAATTTCGCTTCACTGGATATTTCGTGGATATGAAGGTTTGGAACATTTAGATGGTAGGCGATTTTGGGCCTCATTCTGGATATATAGTGTGGATTTTTGCGATGGTGAAGATTACTGCTTTGGCGACATTCACGTAAAGTTAGATGTGTGCTGAAATTCATTATTATTTTTCCAAACATCACTGCGTACGTCGAAATCACGTTTGAGTCGTGGATTGTACAGCCGCGCGTTATTTATATTCAATTTCAAGTTTTATTGACAAGATAGGGACTTATTTGCATTTCCAGACTTGCGTTCATTCAGTTACGATTTCGCCTGACATGTTAGAGGATGAGCAGACATCCCAGTTTCCGCTCGACGATAGATTTAGGACGTTACGCGTATCATAGGAGTATATTGATGAGCAGACATCCCCATTTACGCTCAACGATGGGTTTAGGAATGTGTGTGTATTTAAATGTTAGTGTTAGGGTGTGTAGACACTATGTAGGCTCGACGATAGATTTAGGGTGTCGTCTGTATATATTCAAGTCTTAGGTTAGGTGTTTTGGCGAAGTGACTTGAACGATGGTAGTGTCTGAAGTAGTGTATGTAATGCGAAGTGTGTTATCAAAGTAATATTGAGGCCATGTTTCGGCACAGCCCTTACCAGCTGGAAGGTGTTTACATAAGATTATGGAACCACTTGTGGCATGAACGTGAGGGTTGTCCAGCATTGGATACTGAGATAACGGTGATCGATTTTTTACTGCTGTTTGCCACGCGCGTTTGAGTTCATTGAACTTTAGTATTTTAATTTATTTACGGACTTTATTATTTTGTTGTCAGACGTTCGATTGCTTTGATAGTGAGCGTGTTGACACTTAGCTTATTTATGTGAGACTTAAGTTACGAATGCGGGTTCGATTCGTCAACTGGGAGAATATTTTATTTTCAAGTTTCGTTCTTTCATTTAATAATAGTTGACTGTGGTCTATCATAACTTGTAGTTAGTTTATTGGGACAAACATAAGTAGATGGATCTGTAATGGTAGTCATAGTTGTAAAGGAAATAATTCCCTAGATTGTTTTGGTATTTTTAATTTTTTGATTATGTGGACTTGTAAGTTTATTAAACTTAACGTAACCGTTTATAACCTGAAAGCTGGTTTTATAAGAATATTTTTCAAGTGATTTAACACTTTTTCTTTAACTTCAGTGTTTAGCATTTCTTCAAAATGCATGATGATTAAGTGTTTCCTGCATTTCGCAGTTTTTGTTATTTCAGAACGACGTAACGTAAGGTCCTCTCGGATCGAGTTGTTGTTGGTTCCTTCTGAACAGCTGTTTGGGAGATGCACGTTTCAGCATCGGGATTATTCCATAACTTAAGGGTGTCACGAGATGACAATACATGGTGGAATTTTATTTTTAATTATGACTGCTGATGTTAACTTGTAGTGAACACCATGCTTTCCTGTAATATTTCGCAACCTACCTAAAGCATCTGATAGTCTATTTGGCTCGATTAAGGGTTCATTCGGAGGGTGTTCCCATATCCGACAGGGTATTTGACTGGTGGATAACCTTAATTAACTGTAAATCTGGAACTCTACTTGTTGAAGGTCAGATTTTCCACGGATCGTGTGGATTAATTCTCAGTTATCGTTTGGATCAATAGGTGCCCAAATTTCAGGTTTTCTTATCATTTTTCTAGTTTTTGCTGTCCACTAATTTGTGATATTTCTACTTTCCTACGCAGAAAGTTCTTCGATAAAAGTAACAGATAAAAGTCACGCAATGCAATGTGACTGCGTTCAAACGTTAAATAATTAATTTTTTTGATGAATGAATTCATAACCTCATTTTATCCATTTTGATAATTCAATAAAAGTTAGTAAGCACATATTTGCTCCTCATTTCAAGTAGTTAGGATCTCTTCTGAACCCCATCGTTTGGTTAAGATCGTGACCGAAATATTAGCACTACGACCCCAAGATTTGAGAGTTCGATATTGCTCTACTGTAGCAGCTGTGGCCGACCAACGATGGAATGGTAAGTTCAAGGGTTCAGTTGTTCGATTGTAGGAAATGTAGATGCATCACATAGAAGAATCGAGAAAATCTTTGCTGCCAGGGAAACCAGGTGTATGAATATTAAATTATCAGTTGGAAAACCATATCTAGGGAAAGAGGACAAGGAAGAAAGTTCACTGGAACATATTGAACAATTTTGTCAAAGGGAAAATGTAGATGGTCAGTTTTAGGAAGCAGAAGATTCTGTCGATACTGGGGAAATGGAAGACCCAATTTTGAGGTCATAATTCGACAGAGCGTTGAGAGACCTGAATAGGAACATGGCACTTGAAAGTGATTATATACTCAGAATTAGTGACAGCCTTAGGAGAGACCAGCATGGCGATGTCTCATTTAGTGTTTAAGATGTATACTCCATGAGAGGTGCCATGTTGTTACACTATTCGCAAGGAAGCTAGCGCCTTCAGGCGTTAAAACTACCTCACCATTCATTTAGTATCCCACGCTTGCAAAATGTTAACACGTATCATTTGAAGTAAAATGCAAATAAGGGATGAAGATGAATTGAGAGAAGATCAGTTTGGCTTCAGAAGGAATGTAGGAACGCATGAATCAATCTTGACTCTCCCTGATCTAGAAAGGCATTGCACAATATTGATTGTATCTACTTATTTGAGATTTTGAAGGCGATCAGGGCCTGATAGCGAGGAAGAAGGATTATCTGCAATATGTTCAAAAGTCAGGATAAGAAATAAATAAGCAGCAATCTAGAAAGGATCAGGTATGAAGGAATTATTAAATTATGAATTGTAGATGAATAGTCATAATTCGGTAGTAGAACGGTGGCAGAAGTAAGGTGCACATAAAAGCACACTCAATGAAGGCCTTTTGTAAGAAAAGAATTTTTCTCACTTCTAATATTGGTATAAGAGTTAAAATGCTGCTTTTGATTCCTTTCGTCTGGAACGTGGAATTTTTATCTCTGAAACGTGGACAGGAACTAGCTCAAAAAGAAAGGGAATAAAAGTTTTTGAAACGCGGTGTTAAATAAGGATGCTGATGGTGTGAGATTTGTAGATCGAATCACGAATGAAGAGGTACAGAATCGAATTGGTGGGAAGAGAATGACTCTGCCAGATTTCACGAGAAGAAGGGATTGAATGATAGGACACAACCTAAGACGCCCAAGACTTTTTCAGGGAAGTGTAGACAGTAAGAACGGTAGCTGTAGGCGAAGGTCTGAATAAGACGAACAGACTAGAGTAGATATAGAAGTTATTTAGAAACGAATAGTTTAACACAGGACAGGGTGGCATGGAAGCATCATCAAACCATTCTATGGATTGATGACCCAAACAACAACATTATAGGTATTGAAAGTGTAAACGTTCATACTGCAAGCAATGCTTTGCTATTTCCTTTTAAGTCGGAAGTACCGTAAATTGTTAACGAGTTTTTCAATGGCCACTTACTCAAAGAGTGAGGGTTTATTTTAATTGATGGGTATTATACGTAATTCATAGAAAATCATAAAATCTTTTATTTTCAATGGAAGATCCTTGAGAATGTATTCAAACGATTGTTTGATAAATGAACAAAGTCCGAACAAGACATCAATTACTACGCAGCAATTAATATTACAAGTCTGCAAAAATGAGTGACTGTCTGCTCATGTATACAAAAGTTTGAAGTATATTATGAGTAGAAGCGTCCCCGTACGCCGCTTCATACATTACTCACTTCAATAGATTTATAATTGAGTCAGAAACTTCGAAGCGTTTATTGTGATAATGAAAGTATTTCCGGTAATAATATTATACCTGGAATACTTAAAAATACCTGCTATACGTTGCTGATGATGTGGTTACTTCGTGCAAGGTATTCAGCGATAATCAAGAACTAGCTGATAACGTACTCTATTCGCCACTGATGTGTATATTGGCAATTAACAGGAACCAGGAGTGCGAAGGAAACAGTTGTGGGCATTCATCTGGAGATGATGTGGAAAATCAGAGATGGAATTTCAACCAACTTCTCTCATCAGTTGTGTTCCCTGGCCTCTCTATAACCCAAACAAGACCCTTAAATCAGAATAAAATTCATAACAGAGCTGAGCGGAATATTGACGTGTTAAATTATAGGCCAGCGTTTCTGATTCGAGGGGCTGCGAACCTCATGGGATCTTCAGTAGTACGGCAATGAGGAAGGTATGATAAAGCTTTCATACGCGTTCCAAGATGTCAGTTTTACAGAAATAAAAATTCGGCATTCTTTCGGAAACTTTTCATTTTGTACTTTATATTTAGGTTAATTTTAAACCAAAGTATTTCACTTACTTAATCAGCGTAAAATGGGAACTATAACGTAACGTTGATTAATTTCAAATGTATTGTTTCTAGTGTTACTTCTAAGTCCTATAAGGAATTTCGGCATCATATCACGAGCGGTGTGGTAAATTACCACTTTATTTACGTTGTACTTGAAACACCATCATGTGTACATTTACACACCTTAGGCTTTCCATGAAGCATACTGTATTTCTATGGAAAGCGCTAATACTACTACGGGTAGCACTCATAGCACTCTTAAACTTCGTCTTAGCTTAAGTAACTAGTTATAACAAGGACATTGGCTCCTATGTGGAGCACAAATCCTTTTACATCGCCTCTATCTTTCGCTCGTTGTCTGGACCTGAGCTCAAAACAAGAAAATACACTTCGCTCAGTAATTTGACGTTGTACCTGGTGCGACAGTTCAAGATTTCATTCCTTTAGATGATGAATTCAATTCAAATTTCTTTATATAAATATAATTATTGTTAATAATAATTCTATCCAAAAATATGCAAGAAGCAATTCAGTCATTGGACAAACTTCAGGCAATTGCATTTAAAGTGGACTATAAATCTCACACGAGAAAACAAGATACATGTCAGGAACTTCCCCTTATTTAGACAACCTCTGGGGACTCAGTTTGGCAAAAGTCCCTCAGGTATATCATTTTGAAAGCTCACGGAAAAGTCATCCAACCACTCGTATTAAATTAAGAAGCAAACAGAGTGAGAGAGCTCTAAGTTACAAAAAGCCTATAGAATCACATGGAACCAGTACAATAAGAAATCAGAATCTCGGAACGCTAAGTTAAAACACTATGACAAGGAAATTCAGCCCGAAGCATTAAACCGCATCATTGGAAGCAGATCAGTATGCAAAAATTTAGAAAAACAGAAAGAATTCCTTAGGAAAATCTTAGCCGTAGTATGAACAGAAGGTGTATGGACTAAAAGTTCTTCTGATTTATACCAACATTCTGAGAAAATATCAGACACTATTATAAAATCAACGTTTGAATAATTCTGGCCACATTCAAGGAATGAACAATGAAAGACTACTTAAAATATATTTAATTACGGCTCCTCACTAAAAGTAAAGAATAATTGGCTAATCAAAACTGAAAATAGACCTCCAAGAAATCAACATAACAGGTGGATTTATATGAGACAGGGAGAGAAAGTTTGTGAACAAACATCATTTTGCTGAAAAATCCAGGATGAGAATCACCACTGTACGAACGGAAGAAAGGAAGGAAAATCATAGTGAGATTCTGGGAAGGGAAAAAAGCAAAACCATCTGCTAAATAAGTTGTAATAATAATAATAATAATAATAATAATAATAATAATAATAATAATAATAATAATGATGATAATAATAATAATAAATCACTGTAACAACTGTAGAACATAAAACTGTTCTTTATGGTTGCGTACAAAAGCTGAAAATCTGGTATTCTGCTTAATGGGCCTTACCTGAAACCCTCTGGAAACCTTCAAAACTGAATAGGAGCGTGCACTAAGCCTACTATGAATGATTTTACTTAATAGTTTGGTTAATGGAATTTTGTATGAAAATTAAAGAACAATGAAATATGTTTTTTTTAGGTATTTGACGTTGGTTGGTATTTTAGAACTGGTTAACTCTTTTTAATATGGGAAAGCTCTGAAGTAGACATCTCGCGACTGACTGAACTCATTTCCTACCCATTCGTGAACCCATTGACACATGTGCTAATGCCAGCGTCACACATATTCATCGGACAACGACACCATGTACACGGAGCTACTGACCGAAATGCCTAGAACAACAGAACAAAGAACTAATATATTAATATGAATTTGAAAATTATTACTTTAAACTTGTTCTATTTCAGTCAAATATATGATGTACTGTTATTGGTACTTCTGGGTTGATCAACATCCCGCACGGTCGTGCTTGTAAACAGCCGGTACACATGAAACCACTATATGTCATTTAAAATAATTTGTTCTTGGAACAAGTGTGGTTGTTAGAATTTCTAGGTACTTGGCATGAATCACTGGATTCAGTCTCAGGCTTTCTTTTCTCCCAGTTTGATATTGCTCTGGATTCATGGTGCAGATAAACAGTAGCCTCATGAGGGCTACTTAGGAGCTATTTTATCCATAAAAGTACTAGTCTAACATTCGTAGAAGTTATATTAATCAGATAACCGCGTGCTAGCAACCATGCCGCCTGATAAGTAGCCGTTATTGCCACAATATGGACAGTGGCAATCTCTACTCTTCGGTTCTCCCTAGCCAGTTACTCTTCAATTAAACAGTGTTAGACTCCTTAATATGGTGACGCGTTTCGAGGGTGCATTTTCTGTTGTTTACATGTTCTAGGTACCATTAACTAATCATCTTCCAGCCAACAAACGATTAAGCACCTTTTAGCTTGACACCATCATAGGGCTAAGCTCTGATATCACATTACTGGTATTCGTCTTGTGTTGTTTCAATTAAACACATTTGTTAAAGGACACCAGCGTTTCTGAATGCAAGAGGCACACTGTAAGTCACTGCTCGTGTAGCGCTGCCCAAGTGGATGAATTGAACGCAATATATTTACTAGTATCTGCGTTTCAATTTTAGTGCTTCCGCTCGGCTGCACCGCTGTGACGAAAGCGGTATTAAGCAATATGTAACATTACTCTGCCATGTTTTATATTATTTTGAGGCTTTGATATATATTATTGTTTATGTGAAAAATAGCAATATGGTTACACACGATCTTTGGCGTTGGAAATAAAAGTGATGACATTTTGTGGAGGACCCCTAGATTTATGGAATCAGATATACAACATGAAATAAACTCAATGCAGTGCTTTATATTACATAAAAGGGGGGGACGAATTGGAGGTCCGGATATGAAATGAAGCTTATACAAGTTGATTTGTGAGTCGATTGACAAGTTATAGAATTATTGATTTGGTACGCAGGAAATTGTAATTGCAATAAATATGAGATATTTCTGGTGAATAATTTCACTGCTTCATACGTGGCGAGTGATTTAATGGCGACAAAACCAGGTGGAGTTGAATTATTTATGATGGCAGTACTCACTTGATTTATTGAAACGTTGAATGGTTTGATTTAAAGCCGTGGTTTGCAGCGAACGAACGAATGAGCGCTGCGCACCCCCGGGCCGCCAGCATCATGTTCTTGCCGTCTGCTCACCTACCCCATTAGCCTATTCCTAACCAAACAGACAGGTCTCGTGCAAATATTCATGTCATTGATTGACGTTGGAAGGGGCCGTGATCATATGAGTTCTCAAGAATCACGCTGAATGTGCGTAAATATATTCTTACTTTTCTGGAAAGGTACGAGTCTTGCTTCACATGAACATTTTGTGAGTTAAACTGATAACTAAACAGGCGTTTTCAATAACAGAAATTTTACCATAATTGTTGCTGAATGATTTCTTAAGCAATGGACTAAGCTCTCGTGGTCTATTCATGCGAGTGTGCTACACCTTTCTCTTTCATACTTACGTTTCCTCGTTCTCTCTCTTTCACATACACAAATACGCTCATAAACAAATTACCAGACTTACACTTCCATCAGTCGTTGACACTAGCCAGTGGTGGTGGTGTCGATTTTTCTTACAACATCCCCTGCAAGTCGCAAACGCGCATGCGCAGAACCTTTCGGAATTCATAGTTTTTTCTCCAAATGCCCTTCAGGGGACTGCGTTGCACCTGTTCCCCGTTAGCACTTTTGGTTCCACACACCAACATGGCAGTTATCATGAACCTGATATTTCAATTCTGCCCGGAAACATGGTCGTGAGAAGTGCCAATGTGAAGATCGCGCGCAAATGTGAAATATAGTTAGTTAATGAGATCGGAAACTTTATTTTCTTTAATGTCCTCAACTTAAAATACATACCATGCATGTTAAAAAATTTCGGATCTGCACTTGTAAGTTTGCGAAAAGCCCCGAATCGCAACTGCTGGGTAGTAAAATTAGAGTAATGATATCAATGAAGTTAAGAAATTTTGAGGGAAATCCTTCGTTAATAAATGAACTGATAGATTTCTTCAACATCCCAACGTATTAGGATAATTTTCGGTAGTGAATGCTTTCTTACAACAATTCCTTGGCTGAATTGTCGACGTAGAAGCCTTCGCTTCAGAGGGCCCTGGGTACGATTCTCGACAAGGCTAGATAACTTCCAATATGTGTTGTAAGTTGCTCAAGCTCAGCGACCGTTTGTTCGTGTTTGTCGTAACACATAGCTACAAAACAGCATCCGAACAACCGTCACAGAAACAGGGACTAATTAGTAAATCCCTCCACTCCAGGGAATCAGACCGTAAAACTGCTCCAAATCCAACTGAATTACCACCCTAACAATTTGGGATGAAGAAGGGGCAGGATAAGGAGAGCGAATACTTTTTGAATGTACTGGAAGAGCCTGAATCCATATGAAACATGAATTCCCTTACCCCTGATGGGATTTATGGGAGTACACTGTTGCGGCCAGTCCTTGCGTTCAGTGTACCACTGGGGGATGGTTGTATATTTACTGCATCAGGCTGTTCTTATAATCCTGTCACATCTTTTCCTCAAATCACAATTTCATCAACAAGCGGTACTGGGTCCATTCGTGTACCTTCGTGAATTCAATGTGTTGTCTCTCGTGATATAATCCATCACAATTGTAATCAGTAAAGGTGATCATTCATTTTTTTTGCTAGGGGCTTTACGTCGCACCGACACAGATAGGTCTTATGGCGACGATGGGATAGGAAAGGCCTAGGAGTTGGAAGGAAGCGGCCGTGGCCTTAATTAAGGTACAGCCCCAGCATTTGCCTGGTGTGAAAATGGGAAACCACGGAAAACCATTTTCATGGCTGCCGATAGTGGGATTCGAACCTACTATCTCCCGGACACAAGCTCACAGCCACGCGCCTCTATGCGCACGGCCAACTCGCCCGGTGATCATTCATTTAACGGCATCAAAAAAAATTCAATCATTTGTAGAGAAAGAAATACACTTGGCTTCATGTACGTAAGAAATACAATTATAGTATCATGTGCTCGACATCCTCAATTACAACTGAAGGATTATTAAAATAAGAGGGAATATGCGCTTTAAACTTTAATGCACTTAACGTAGACAGTTTTATCTCACTGTGTTCGCTAAACAGTCAGGGGATTATTGACAGAGATATGATCTAATTTACTTTGCTGGTTCTTTGAAAGACTGGAGGATGACCAAGTAATTTTAAGACAGAAGGGAGAACGTCATGAGTATTCTTTTCAAATTTGATAATGCAAAAAATTAATCAGATAAATGATTGTGTAATGTACAGACAGTTGGTTTCTTTTAGTGTTCAGCTTATCTGGGTGTTGAATTGTGTATCTACCGAATAAACACTGGTTAAATGAAAGTTAGAGTAAGATTTTGAAGTAATGTTTTCAAGTAGTGAGGAATGCCAAATGTTAGCTAGAGGCTATATAGACTAGGTAGATGAATAGATATCAAGAAGAAATCTTGGTCCAAAGTAATCTCAGTAGTGATGGGTGGAAACGTTTAAAATTCACGTGTGTCCCAGTTTTCACAATATCTGATAGAAACCAGATCGTACGAAATTGTAAATTGTTAGCTCGTGATTAGAACTTATAATCTTATTACAAGTATGACTCAGGAGACTTGAAGTGGCTGAAGAAAGCGTTAGATATCATAACAACACTTATGGGAACGTGCTGGTTAGGAAGGGGGTGGGGGCATTGAAGTAATTGAAGTTTACCCATGGAGCAAATTTTCCGTTTCAGTTTAAGGTGCAACGAAGAAGAGACGAGAAGCCCTCCGATGTCCTACTTAAAGCAGGCAGTATAGCACCTTAATATCACAGAAGTACCAACAAAAACAGGAAAGGCGTCGAAGGTCGAAGTCAAGAAGCCCTTCAACTCCTTCATTACAGCATGAATGATTTCAAAAGTTTATAACTCCAGATTATTTAAATGTCACAAAAATATATAATCATTTCATAGCACTGTACCCTTACGTGATTGCTTATTATCAACATATATTTTAAATATTCAATGGTAATTTATAACTTCGTCACCCTAGAATAGATACGCGCAATGTAAGTGACGAGTTCGTAACAGAAGTTTAGTCTTTGGAGAAACGGTTGGTTAACCTCGCAGAGTCGGATATTCAGTATTAAATTATTTAAAAGAAAATCCGGGATCTAACTACAGCTAAAGTGAAGGCTGAGACATGCTATATAAGGAAAATGGCGGCTCTCATGAACAACGAGAAATGCTTGCTAAAAGACTCTCAAGTAGTCATATATGACATCGAATGGAGTGCGTACCATTGCAGGCAGCTGGGGATTTACAGATTTTATATTCATGTCCCTGCAACAAAGGAGTATTATTGTTATGCCTACGATTAAACTGTTGCCGAGAAAGATGGAACTGAAGTGTGTTCATTCTTGCTTCACTTCATTATGTGCTATATGGATGAAAATGTATGACATCTTGAAATAGGTTGTGATTCTACCTGTGGTTAGATCATAAGCTGGACTGTTTTAGACGCATTCATTACAGTGTCCATCTAACCCACACGCTGGACTTTCCTGGTACGTAGTCATTCGTACTTAAGATTGCGATAAGTATTTTGGCCTTGTGTATCATCATAAGAGAGCTGAACTGCCTGGGGACTGAATCCAGGGATCACAAGGATCAAGACAAAAACGCTGTCCTTTCACAGTAACAGGTGGCTTTGTTTGAGACTGGTGATATTTCCTTTCCCAGAAAGTGTTCCAAAGTGTCCATTCCCAGCACGGCCTGAGAAGGAAATTCGTTTCTGAAGTTAGAATGACCTGCAGTGGAGCATGCTGTACACCCTTCGGTCATTACCGCTAGTCATTCTTTGTGAATGGGTTACCGGGAGATGATTACCGAGGTCAGTAAAAGCTATTCATTCTGTAACTGCAGTAGAGGAGAGTTGTCTAACACATTGCGTTCACATTAAATTAATTTTGTTCCTTTATTTTGGGCCCATTACCAGTTTTAGTTGAAGTGTGCAGGGGTGTTCAAGTAATAAAAATAAGATATAAAATTCCCTGAGGAAACTCAAAAAAAATAAGTAGCCAGTGTAGAAAGCATGCGAATTGAAAGAAAAGTTTTTCTTATCACTTTGATGCATAATGTATATTTTGAGGCTTCACGGAGCATATAATTTTTCAGATTTTTGCCTCATACTGCATTTGATGTGAATTTTACACAGTACATAACTCTCTGTTGCAGTAATGTATGGGCATTTTCCCTTCTTATTGAAAGCATGTGCAGTTCATGACGGCCTATTAATTTGTTACTGCTGCTGAGGTATAGATATAGCAAAATAACCTTGCGCGTATGCGCACTCACTAACGATATAAGTTCAGAAAAAAGATTGAGGAACGTAATCATCCAAAAGTGTTAACAATTTTATCATTTAAGTTTCTTAAAAGTTATAAGGTTGGATATTCGCCCTTGTTGCTAATAGCCCTTCAGTTGTATAGTATGCTGCTTAATGAAAACAAATGTATTCCATTCTAATTACGCCATCTCCTCTTTGCAACAGCTGTTCAAATATTTGCGGGTTACAAAGTAACTGTCCACTTATCAAACCCACACAACTTATGCGACGTGAATTCAACATTCATTACTTTGTTTCATGAGGTTCTTCCGCGCAAAATATTGTTTCATAAGGGGGTTCATTTACTTCTTATTTCATTTTTAAACCCAGTAAAATCGCGTTAAACATTTGCACGCACTTACTGATCGTGTGCAAATTTATTAGTGTCTGCGTTTCTGTGATGTCTCTTCTAGGAGACTAAAAAAATATGCAAAAGCTAGTGGGTTTACCAATCCGGCGACTTGACTTTAAAATGCATGCATACATATAAAAAGTTTAATAAGATTTGTTTTTCATGTAGTGTAACTATTAACCTATGCAACTAGATGATGAATCCTTTACGATCAGTTTATAATAAATTACCAAATTTTAGTACGTATTAGAATTTAAGATAAATTAGCAGTGTTTATTAATTGAATACCTCCGTGGAATAAGGTTGGATGTAACACTTGGACAACTTTTCAGGAGACGAAAAAACAATTTTACGGTACGAAAACGTAAAATATGTTCATGAAAATATTATGACAATGTTAATTGCAAGCCAAAAAAACATACTTCCATGACACATTATATTTTATCTATTGTATGTATTGAATTTTTCCAGATTTACAGTAGAAGAAAGTTGGATGTGATAAACAGACCTATTATGGCCTATATAAATTCGAGTGTGGAAGAACGCTGGATGTAGCATAACATGCATTTTAAGCATTCCTCAACCACTCATTTTCATACTGTCTTACTAAATTTATTAAAACATAACAAAATACAACAATGAAACATTTGCAATGAACAGAATTTAGCAACAAATGAGTATGCGTTACAATAACGATGTTTCACTCTTCTTATTCGCATATCTCTTCCTCTGATTGACTCTGCTTTGGTGCGTCTGATGCAGCCAAGGAGTAATAAAAGTCCCTGTATTTCGGTTCCAAAAGGTGACACATGTTCACAAGGTCACGATTTTTGTCAGAAGTAGTGAGAAGAGGAGCTTTATAGACAGGCAGGAAGTTTTCCGCGGGAGGTGGTAACTTCTTTCCCTTTCCAAACTTGGTTATCACATACTGTGATCATGGTTGAAGAACACTGTGGCTCTTTCTAACCCTGATGGTGTGTGGGTCATCACTAGAGATCTGAAGCCTCGTATTCTGGGTAATTTTAAGGTTTGGATCACTTATAATGTTTCTATCAATAGACGAAAAGATTTTAAAATCATTCTGTTCTATTTCTACGACTTCAAAACATCTAGTAAAACCAGCATGTGCAATAACGTATTCCTCTGGAACCATAACACTAGATTTTTTGTGCCCTCTCAATTAGGGCAAAATCCCTATCACAGGGAAGAAAGCTATGGCCAGAACATAAAAAATTGTGTTCAATTCTAGAAAGGAATCCCGAATTAACAATAAACTTGTATAGTCCTATTAAATCCCAATTATTATTTTGCCCAACACACCGATCAGACCATACAAGAAGATTTCTTTCTTCAGAAAGTTGTAAATTTGAGAAATTATTCGTAATGTAATGATAGATAAACATGAGGCGACTTGTAAAGAACTTCTCTTGGCAATACACTCATGCCAAAGGTGCATTGTTGCTTAGTTTCTTCCCGTGTCATGAATAGGAAGGTTATAATAAGGGAGTTGTCGCTGATAGAAAACCCTGGTGTGCCCAAGATCTGGACAAAACAACACTTGCTGCATATTCTTACATAACACAACATAACTGGGGTTTGTCTTTGATTTTTCAATGTCAGATTTGAGGTTCGCATATGTACTATATGCCCTTGAATGGTGGAGGTCACTTTCAACTTGTATCTCCTGCCTCGCTTTTTCCTTTTCTACTGCTTGAAGCTTAAAAAAGTTCGTCACATACTCTGCATGTGTCGCTTCTCGGTAGTCCAAACTTGAGGTTAAATTCAGGACAAAAATATCTTTGAATATGTGCTTACCAGCATCTATATCTGGGAACTTTTCTTTAAACATTTCTGCTAATTTTGAAACATTCAGCTTGGGATCTAATTATTCAGTTGCAGTTTTCTTTCGGCTTAAGTGACTAGGCTGGCGTGGAAGTCTGTTAATGAATTCCGTAATGTTCTCTTTTGTTGTGTTTGATGTTGCATGTGGTCTATTGTGTTGACGGCCACATTCGTCCTCTAGTGTTCTGTCTGCATTTTTCAATTTACCTTGCAAAATTTGTACCCTTCTGAAAGATATCTGATATGTGTTACAAAATGTTTTTTGGCACACTTGCATTAACTCACCGCCGACATTCATGTCATAAGAAAACGACGCCTTACGGCTTGATGTTGCATCTGACTTCCCAGGTCTCCTCCTAATGGGTTCACTTATACTCATATGGTCACTCAGGAATACAGTCTGGTCATTGTAATCTTTATTGTAGAAGTTGTCGAACTCTTGCACCTTCTTATCAATATCCATAAATTGGCATTGTAGCCGTCCAGGCTTCTCCAGCCCTACTAAATTAATATAATATCATGTTACGCGATATCATTTGATATCAAGTTTATCCGCCATCGGCAATTATTTGTAATTACATATTTATTCAACGCCAATCATTTGTAATCAAGGCTTTTTGGAATCATATTGTATATATGATAACATCGTTTTATTATTTAAATTATTATATTATGTAGGATAAGAATTCATTATGTTGTAAATACGGTCAATATGTTGAGACATAGTTGTTTTCATTTCATCTCATGTTTGTGTATACGGAGGGTTATTCTTGAAGCTTGGGATTTTGCGTTAGTCATGGGTTTATTTTATGACCAAGGCTAGTAAACAGCGACCCGTGCGCGAGGCTTGCAAAGCGGGTCAGCTATATCTTCGCCACGCCTTCTGGACTTGTCGAGGATGGATGCTTCGATCTATCGAATCAGATACTTCGTTGTATATGAGTTTTGAAATTGAACTGTTACCAAGAGTGGGGGTGAGCCCGGATATATACTGTTTCTCTACACGAGAACGGGACCTTACCTTAGAACCTGACAAGCTTAAGACCTTAAGGCCTTACGACCGTAGGACCTTACAACCTAACTACGTGGAACTCCATCACTAGTAATTCTACTGTGAACATCTACTTTGAACGACGTGATTTGATTTTTGATACAGTGTGTGGTCGCTCCGCGACATAGTTGCTTTTGTACAATGTGTTGTCGCTGCGGTAATGTTATCGGATCTACGAGAAACGAAACAAGCTTATGGCTTGTGTGATGTTCAGTAAATATTGTGGACGAAGAACTATGTTTAGTTCAAGTCTACGGAATTTGGTACAAGTCTGTACCGTATAAATAGTATAGCTCAGTTGGATTGAGATTTCTACTAATATGGAAAAATTCATATCTCTGAATTTTCTCCTCTTACGATCAAAGCTGATCAGTTTTTACAAGTATAGGGCCAATGTCTAATTTAAAGACTAGGTAAGTAGGGAGTGTTAGTCCAGATAGCCCGTACCATATCAGAGAAGGAAGGAAGGATGCCCATGGAGCAAATTCTACATCGAGAAGGAGAGAACGAGTAACCACGGAAACCAGATGACTTCAACGGAAGCTGCAATTGGTGAGCTTCAATTAGATAAAGCAAGCAATTAGTAAATTCAGTAAATTCTAAATCCCTCCAAGCTTTAAGGAAACTTTTCCGATTCATCTCATTTTTTGTATAATAAATTCATTTGTATTTTATATTGCGTTAATTTTCTTTCTTAAGCGATACTTAATGGTTAATTATTTAAAATCCTACCCCTGTGATTTAAGTATAAGTCTCTATGCTAGTAAATATAAATGTTGGTTTACAGTTTTATTTTAAAACTGTAAACCATGGCGCCCAAACATTACATAGAGAAATGGGGAACCATGGAATGTTGATTGTTTCTATTTGCGTGGCAATTTGCGGGCAAGCCACAAATAGTTTATTTAATATTCATGTGTCCCAAGATAATAACTTTCATCTCCTCAAGTGTTTTGACGAGGTGGAACAGTTACAGCATCCAGACCTGGAACACTTGCTGGAGAAAACGTGATCCTACAAGGACAGGAGAAAGTGAATAACTAATAAACCCTACCATTCTTCAAAGTTTAAAATATTACTTGTCAGTAAAATACTTTCAAGTTATTTTATTAATGCTGTATTTTACCCAGTGACAAGACTGATTTAAACTGAAAATTAGTCTATTTGTACTAAATTTATATTTAAACCGTTTAGATAGCAGTAGAAATAAGAAATGAAGTGGCTGAATATACAAAAATTGGTTGTTGCCAATATACCTGCAATAAATAAATACAGGGTGTTAGGTGTATACGTGCAGATATTAAGCTAGTCGGCTAAGAAAAATACATCTCATAATATATGCTATGTACTTTTTACCTTGTCCTATTAGTTTGCCCATAACTGAGCCAAATATTTCAGGACCTAATGTGTTTTGAACGGCCGTAGCAGGATACGCCGGTGATGTCATTCTGTCCACGCGTAGCGGAAGTACAGTAGCCGAGTATAGGGCTTGTTGAACCTGTTTCTTATCGCAGGCCAACACATGTTGTTGTGCACTTCCCCTAAAGGCTTGGCAAGTAGAAGACGATGACTCACGTGCCAGGTCACTTGCTGTACTCGACAACCGGTGTAGGGTACTCTGTGTGAAAAGCACACAGAAACCTTACAGTGACGTCGAAGATCCGTACAAGCACATACGTGCGAATCAAGTGTTGTGTATTTGTGTGCGATTTTTAAGACGTCAATGGCATTACTCAGTGATCCAAGCTGACAAAATGAAAGGAAATGGTTAATAAGTAAATGAAATATGGGCGCAACATTTCTGTGCTGTTATTGCGACAGTCTACGATGAATTTCTGACAATAGACAATGCGGGTTGTCTATGCTTATTCATAAACTTTTTAGGTCATTGAAAGGACGGTGGACACTGAAAGAAAAGGCTATAAGTATTCAGTGAAATTGTTATTAATGAGACAAATTTCAAAAACCGTAGTTGCATCCATCGTGAACATTGCTCGAAGGAAAAAGACCTACTGTGGAATTGCCGCCGGGCATTTCTAATAGAAGGCTTATTCTTGTTTTTCCTAATCTGTTTACCCTCCAGGGTTGGTTTTTCATGGGACTCAGCAAGGGATCCCACCACTACCGCCTCAAGGGTAGGGTCCTGGAGCGTGAGACATTGGATCGGGGATACAACTGGGGAGAATGACCAGTACCTCACCCAGGCGGCCTCACCTGCTATGCTGAACAGGGGCCTTGCGGGGGTATGGGAAGATTGGAAAGGATAGACAAGGAAGAGGGAAGGAAGCGGCCGTGGCCTTAAGTTAGGTACCATCCCGGCATTTGCCTGGAGAAGGGGGGAACTACGGGAAACAACTTTCAGGATGGCTGAGGTGGGAATCGGACCACCTCTACTCATTTGACCTCCCGAGGCTAAGTGGACCCCGTTCCAGCCCTCGTACCACTTTTCAAATTTCTTGTCAGAGCTGGAAATCGAACCCGAGCTTCGGGGGTGGCAGCTAATCACACTAACCACTGCACCACAGAGGCGGACGGAAGGCTTATTACTGAACAGTAAGTACCGATAGGTAAAATGATGACTGTAATGGACCCGTTTAATTAGAACTTCCGTAAAAATAATATTACTACTACTACTACTACTACTACTACTACTACTAATAATAATAATAATCATAATAATAATATCTTTACGTTCCACTAACTAATTTTCACGGTTTTCGGAGACGCTGAAATGCCAGAATTTTTTTATCGCACTATTTTTTAATGCAAATAAATCTACAGACACGAGACTGACGTATTTGAGCACCTTCAAATACCACCGGACTGAGCCAAGACCAAGCCTCCCAAGTTGGGTTCAGAAGGCCAGCACTTTACGCAGTGCTGCACCAATCATCTTGCCGGGCTGAGTGGCTCAGACGGTTGAGGCACTGGCCTTCTGAGTCCAGTCTTGACAAGGTGCTCAAATACGTCAGCCTTGTGTCAGTAGATTTACTGGTACGTGAAGAACTCCTATGGTACTAAATTCCTGCAAATCCGCGTCTCCGAAAACCGTGAAAAGTAGTTAGTGGTACGTAAAGCCAATGACATTATTATCATCATCTTACCTGCACAGTTCATAGGGGTATCTTACCTGGAGTTCCTCATAGGTACGTTATTAGAGCTTTCAGAGGACGCTCCGTTTCGACTACGCCGAAACATGTGGTTTTTACACGATGGTCCACCACCTGATATAAGCCGCTTACTGCGTGATCATTTGGATCAGTCCTTTGGTCTATGGCGAATAGGACGACATGGACCCATCAATTGGCCCGCCAGATCTCCAATGGATATTACGGAAGACTGGATTCGGAGAAGTGATTTTCTTTTTTTAGTTGCTTTACGTCGCACCAACACAGAGAGGTCTTATGGCGACAATCGGACAAGAAAGGCCTAGAAATGGTAAGAAAGTGGTCGTGGCCTTAATTAAGGTTCAACCCCCGCAATGCCTGGTGTGAACTTGGGAAACCACGGAAAACCATCTTCAGGGCTGCCGACATTGGGGTTCGAAGCCCCAATCTCCCGGATGCGAGCTCACAGCTGTGCGCTCCTAACCGCATGGCCAACTCGCCGGGTACGGAGAAGTAAAGCCTGCAGAGTAGTCCAGGCACTTGAACAATTGCTACGTGTTTCACATTGGTATGTCAGATGTTACACCATTTCTGCAGCGTATTGAGTTGGGAGTTCAGTTCTCAATCGATGTAGTATTTTGAGTCTCGATAGTTCGATATTCTCATAAATCCGAGCAGAAAAATTGAAGTACCGGTAACAAAAATTATAAATCTAGAGTTTCAGTTCGCGATTGCCTTGTACGTGGCACAAGCTGAACACAACACACGGAAGACGTGCTTGTTAAAACGCTAGATATTGACCTTGAACACAGCATGGCAGTTCTTCATTCTACACTGTACTGGTTTTGGTACATTGCGTGTGTGTGTCTGTTGATGTGCATGTTTGATGTTTATACACAAAACCTGTTTGTCACACTTTGTCCTCTAGTGCTAACCACAATACGAAGATATACCTGACTCATCGCAAAGAGACCTGGTTCTGGTCTTACGCATACTATCCTGTAGTAAACTACTGCGAGCGATGTAGGCACGCGTGAAGTACATTTCATCTTGTTTCATCCTACACCACGCATATTTTACTATTTTCTTCCCTGCCTTTCAGCTCCTAATGACTTGTTAATAATAATACCGGTAATGTTATTTGCTTTACGTCCCACTAACTACTTTTACTGTTTCTGGAGGCGCTGAGGTGCTGTAATTTAGTCTCGCAGGAGTTCTTTTTACGCGCCAGTAAATCTACCGACACGAGGCTGACTTATTTGATCATCTTCGAATACCATCGGACTGAGCCAAGATCGAGCCTGCCAAGTTGGGGTCAGAAGGCCAGCGCCTCAACCGTCTGAGCCACTCTGCCCGGCAGCAAAAAATATTAGTATTATTATTATTATTATTATTATTATTATTATTATTATTATTATTATTATTATTATTATTACCGGGCGAGTTGGCCGTGCGGTTAGAGACGCATGGCTGAGAGCTTGCATCCCGGAGATAATGGGTTCGAATCCCACTGTCGGCAGCCCAGAAGATGGTTTTCCGTGGTTTCCCATTTTCACACCAGGCAAATGCTAGGGCTGTACCTTAATTAAGGCCACGGCCGCCTCCTTCCAACTCCTAGGCCTTTGCTATCCCATCGTCCTATAAGACCTATCTGTATCGGTGCGTCGCACCGACACAGATAGGTTTTATGGCGACAGATACAACTAAGGACTAGGATCGGGAAGGAAGCAATCGTGGTCTTAATTAAGGTACAGCCCTAGCATTTGCCTGGTGTGAACATGAAAAACCACGGAAAATCATCTTTAAAGCTGCCGACAGAGGGATTCGAAGCCAGTACATCCCGAATATTGGATACTGTTCGAACTTTAGCGACTGCTACTATCAAGCTCGGTGATGATTTAAGAGTGGATTTCTGCCGCTGGTTAATTGATCAAGCACTCAATCCAGAATTTCTGTCAAGTGTATTAGTGACACATGAGGCAATTTTTATAGAAGGGGTGTTTAATATTTAGTATACCAAGGCAACCTCTAGCACCGGCTCTCAATTAATATCTGGATGGATGCAGTGGGAAGTCTGTCTCTTTGACCAATCGTCTTTTTATTAGCGTTATTTTGCTTTACGTCCCACATACTATTTATACCGTTTTCTGAGACGCTGAGGTGACGAAATTTCATATCGCAGTAGTTCATTTACGTGCCAGTATTTCTACGACACGAGACTGACGTATGTGTGCCCCATCAAATATCATCAGACTGAGCCAAGATTGAACCTGCCAAGTTGGAGGTCGGAAGATAAGGACCTCAACGGTCTCAGACACTCAGACCGGTACCAATCACCTTACTTGCATAAATTTGATCGGTGTAGCTTTCCTTATGGTGACGATGGGACGGGAAAGGGCTAGTATCGGAAAGGAAGCGATCGTGGCATTCATGACTTTACAGCCCCAGCATTTGCCTGGTGTGAACATGGAAAACCACGGTAAACCACCTTTAGGGCTGCCGACAGAGGGGTTGGAACCCACTATATCCCACTCATGAGCTGTGGAACATCCCCATTCAATAGGACAAGGCAGTTTCCAGCAACGGTTCTAATTAATATCAGGATGGGTGTAGTTGGAGGTCGGTTACATCTCTTTATTAATGTTATCTTGCTCCTGTACAGTAGATACAGTACGTTACTGGAGCTTTCAGAGGACGTGTCGCTTCGACTACGCCGAACCACGTGGATTTTACACGATGGTGCAGACATTTCCTCAACGGTAGACAGGACGATGTGGAACTATCAATTGGCCAGCCCTTATTCCAGTGGATTGTTATGCCTGGGGGGACATGAGAAACAAAGTATACCGAACTGAGGTAACCACTTCGGATGACCTCCGTGAACGCATGTTTAAGCACCAGAGGATATTCTGAACCACAGTGGTGTCTTGGCTCGAATGACATGTTGCTTTACGTCGCACCGACACAGATAGGTATTATAACGATGACGGGGCAGGTAATGGTTAGGAGCGGGAAGGAAGCAACCATGGCCTTAATTAAGGTACAGCCCCAGCATTTGCCTCGTGTGAAAATGGGAAACCACGGAAAACCATCTTCAGGGCTACCGACAGTGGGGTACGAACCCACTATCTCCCGAATACTGGATACTGGTAGCACTTAAGCGACTGCAGCTATCGAGCTCGGTGTACCAGTAAATATACCGACACGAGGCTGACGTATTTGAGCACCTTCAAATACCACTGCACGGGGCCAGCTTCGAACATGCGAAGTTGGAGTCAAAAGGCTGGCACCTCAACCGTTTTAGCCACTCAACCAGGCAGGAAGCACGAAATGTAGGTACGTTTAATTTACTTAGTTGTATAATATGTCCATTTTTCGTTTGAAGCAAAACGTTCGATGTGCTTCGATAATTCAATTCTGATTCTACTCATATGGATGTACTATGCCATGCATTTGTTCGTTGGCGCAAGGAACTGTCTTCCTTCTTCTACCTTTACGCAATGCACAACGGGGATCGTACCGCATTTCACGTCCCGGCGTGCGTATCCCAACCAATAATTATATCACACGCTCGTACAGGTCGCGCACCGACACAGGTTTTCAGGTCATTTCCATACTCACTAGACCACAGGGCTGACGACCACAGATATCCCTATCCCCTAAAGGACGTAACAGCAATTGAACCAGTATTAACGCTGAGAATTCAATACATCTCCAGGGTCCGAAACCGATAACTAGTGTTGTCTGAAACCCCTAAGACGGAAACTAAATACTAACAACAACAAACCAGTCTGGCGATAATGTAACGTAACATGTTGTAGACTGGTAGCCTTCAGCTGTTACCGTAGGTCAGTTGCTCGTAAACATAAAACCAGTTTGGCAAGTATATTACGTAACATCTCGTGGCATTGAATAGGGAGCGCTCAGCTGTCACAGTAGTACATTTGCTCTTAAACATAAACAGAACAGAAACCAGTTTGGCAGGGATGGCGCGTGACTTGCCTGTTATCAAAGGAAAGCTATTCATTCACAAGAACAAGGCATACTACCTATTCTAAAAACATCATACCCCTTTGCTCTCGAAAATAACTTCCGAGGATTACTAAAAGTTTGATATATAGTGGTTCGTCACATCGTTCTCTATTGCTACAATAAATATCTGCACGTATACACCTAACACCCTGTATATATAATGCAATAACCGAAACAGACTTTGAGCGTATTAGGTCGTGTTACGTACATGTAGTACGTGTTGAAGAGATGTTAAGTACAGAAAAAAATGGCCAGCCGGACACCAGTGGGATCCGAACCCACAACCTCCCGATTTCGCGTCGGTTGCTCTACCAATTGAGCTATGGTGGCCTAGGCCATCTTTGTTCTGTTTGAAAGGATCTGAGCTACAGGTATGGCACTGCTGCTAGCACACTGTACAGTGCGTTTAAGTCGCCCGTTGTGGGGCATGTCAATGAATATTGAATTTTCACGACCGCATTGTAATCGAAACAGACTTTCAACGTATTAGGTCGTGTTACGTACATGTAGTACGTGTTGAAGAGATGTTAACTACAGAACAAACATGGCCAGCCGGACACCAGTGGGATCCGAACCCACAACCTCCCGATTTCGCGTCGGTTGCTCTACCAATTGAGCTATGGTGGCCTAGGCCATCTTTGCTCTGTTTGAAAATATTCAATAACAGTAACATCCAACGTTTTTCCACTAACCTCAGATGGAAACCTTTCCTCTTGGACAACCTTTCCTTTCCGATTAGAATACTCTTTCCCGCTGTTCCTTGCTGTCTTTCTAGCATTGTCTTTCCATTTATTGAAATTCAGCTTACGTTTTCTTGAGTTATTCATGTTTTTAAGAGCTGATGGTGACAGCTTACAACAGGATGCATCCACCATCATGCATAACATCCAACGTTCTTCCAGGAAATATTACTTTTTCGATGAAAATAAAGTGTGCTTTAAAACGAAATTTCTCTTAGACTACTTACTATCATATGGAGGGTGTAACAACCAACGTTGTTTCACTGGAACCTCACTTCAGAGCAAAATGTCACGTCCAACGTTATTTCACGGAGCTACTCAATTTATGGCATAATAGCAGGCTCTATAAGGTACCTTACTATCATTTTGTTCTAACTATGAGTTCACCTGATTTAACATAAACACTATTCATTTAATTTTTCCCTCCATTAGTGTGCAGAAATATCCGATTCCAAAAATGATCTTCCGAGTAATGTATCGTGTATACACATAAATATAACGAATCACTGAATTTCAAACCAAAGTCGTTTCTGTAGGTAATGCTGCCAACGTAAATAATGAAGCTCTTTCAAAGTATTGGTGGAAGCCAAGGTCTGGTGTATCATTTGTTTTTGTATCTGTGGTCTTTCGAGAGAACATATGAGAAAAGGAATATTTAAGGAATTACTTAGTAAAATTCTAAAACTCGTTTCTAGGAATTTTGTGGGATGAAAACTTAGGGCGCCCAATTTTCTGTATTTAAGATTCCGACTCCTTTTAGTACAAAATGTGCACTTTAAAACTCCATTATAGACCAAGGCCTTAGGACAATCGAAATTGCCACCTCTTCCCTTCCACCTGAGTCGCAACCTCCGATTTATACATTTCCTTAAATGATCCATATAAGAGATGAATAGTGAAGATATCTTCCACGGATCTATGAATCTTGGATCTAATTATCTATTCCCGTAGTAGTATTTCTTTTCAATGAATCTGATCATACTAGAAGTCTTTTTTTTTTTGCTAGGGGCTTTACCTCGCACCGACACAGATAGGTCTTATGGCGACGATGGGATAGGAAAGGACAAGGAGTTGGAAGGAAGCGGCCGTGGCCTTAATTAAGGTACAGCCCCAGCATTTGCCTGGTGTGAAAATGGGAAACCACGGAAAACCATTTTCAGGGCTGCCGATAGTGGGATTCGAACCTACTATCTCCCGGATGCAAGCTCACAGCCGCGCGCCGCTACGCGCACGGCCAACTCGCTCGGTATACTAGAAGTCTGATCCGGAAAATCTCTTGCGGTCTGTGTCAATCTTATCCTCCTTGTAAAACATCTGTAAACACATTATGTAGCAAACCTTGTGATCCCTTGCTTAAGGATTGGTACAGGTCCAATGTTAATCGTAATACAGTCGAACCCCGATATCTCGAACCTCCGTTACTCGAATTTTCAGTATCTGGAAGTACCGGTAAGTAAAATTTCCCGGCTGTTTGTCCAATTCTTCATGCGAATTCCTTTCTCTATTACTTTAAATTCGGTTACAGGAACTTTTCGATTTCTAGAAGCAAACGTTTCCTCCCTTGAAGCAATACATACTCTGTAACTGGAATTTTGTTCAACATTAAATGTGCAACACGGCATTTGTGGTTTGTGAGGAACACTTAACAAGTAAAGACAAGGTTACAGTGATGATGGGAGCTAATAATTATGACTGGAACCAAAAAATTCAAACTTCTAGTGATAGGAAAATCGGCGAAGCCTTGCTATTTCTCGAGTGTGAATTAATTACCAGTCACGTACGAAAGCAACCCACGAAGTTGCGGATGACAAGCTCCATTTACGAATCTCGGCTGCGTGATGTTGCCGAGAAGTTTCAACGTGGAGGGAGAAAACAGACTAACTGATTTTTTCCAAAGGTGTTATGCGAGGTATGCTTCTTGTTCCGCTACTGTATGTACTGTATCCTGATTCCTAAAGAGTTACTATAATAACGGCTGAGTGGCTCAGACGGTGGAGCGCTGGCCTTCTGACCCCAAATTGGCAGGTTCGATTCTGGCTCAGTCCGCTGGTATTTGAAAGTGCTCAAATACGTCAGCCTCGTGTCGGTAGATTTACTGGCTCGTAAAAGAACTCCTGTGGGACTAAATTCTGGCACCTCGGCGTCTCCGAAAACCGTAAAGGTAGTTAGTGGGACGTAAAGGAAATAACATTAATAATAATTAAAGTGATGGCGTGAGATAGAGTTTCCTTGTATATTTTTAAATACTGCTAAGAATATTGTCCGACTCGTTGGCTGAATGGTGAGCGTACCGGCCTTCGGTTCAGAGGGTCCCGTGTTCGATTCCCGACCGGATCGGGGATTTTAGTCGTTTCTGATTAATTCCTCTGGCTCGGGGACTGGGTGTATGTGTTCGTCCTAACACTCGCCTCGTCATATTCAGACAACATACCACACTACCAACTATCACAGGAACACGCAATAGTGATTACATCCTTCCATATAGGGTTGGTGTCAGGAAGGGCATCCGGTCGTGAAACACGGCGAAATCCACATATGTGTTACGTAGTTCGCACCCGTGACCCCACAGGTGTGGGGAAGAGCGATAGGTAGAGAAGAAGACTGTTAAAAATAATGTATTCAGTACTAGCCCGTAGATACATATGATTCAATTATGTGCTGTACGTGTTCAAAAAGGGTATTCTCTATATCTCGAAATTTCGATGACTCGAAGTGAAATTTAGCTCCCAATGCGATTCGTGATCGAGGTTCCACTGTACTGTATATAGCCAACTTATCTTTATTGTGCCAATATATTTCACATTTACGGTCGAATTTCACCCACACCTTTTGGGTACTTCTTCTTTTTTCGATACGGCCTCTGTAGGACCACGAACAGCTTTGTCATGGTTTGGGTTTTCTTCTCCTCTTCATTATATCTCCACTTCTTCACCTGATATTTTCAGTATATTCTTCTCTTGTCTCCTCCACTGGCGCTTCTCTACCATATCCCCGTACCTTGCTTTGTCATTGAGCTCTGGCATATTTGTTTCTCCAGTTTTCTACCCTTCCACCTTAATCCCCATCTCAGTCCAGACAATCCACTCAGTCCCCGCCTTTCGTCTCGTCCTACCCGTACTATCCTTGCCCATCCCGATCAAATGTCCAACAAATCTTGCTCTTTTGACTCATATTTCTTGGCAAATCGTCCTCCTGTTTCGGTACAGTTCGTACTTTGATCTTCTTTCCCATATTTCACTTCCTCATGTTGCTCCGGTAACTTTCTCAGTATTTTTTCTTTTCCCACTTGCTCCGCCCCATTCTTTCCTAGTCATCGTCTCAGCCGCTTACAGCGCTGCGTTCCTCTTTGTGTACTACAGTTTATCACTCTTTCAAGTTGCTGAATTTTTATTACCAAAGATGTTCCCATTCCAATGAATTCCTTCGTTCAAAGCTTCATCATTACTACTCCCTAGTACACCGAAATGATTTTTAAAATATTTCTCTCATAAATCAAGTGGTTCTCTGGAATCTACCATGAATTCATCTGAATTACCCATACCGCTTTCCCACCTCGTTCAAATATTCTACACATACCAGACGGTTTTTTTTTTCTCTGTAACCTGTCCCAGGTTTCCTACGGTACTTAAAAATTCATCTAATCATTTCCTTTTGGACCCTAACCACCTTCCAGGTTCTGTTAGTTTCTTCTACATTCTTCGGTGTCATTTGGTGCAATTTTTCATGTGCCTTATTCTTACGTTCAAAAATAGCCTTGATGGAATACTAAGATATTCCTTTGTACTTTCTACTACAACTTCCTCGTAGATCCTCTATTTGTTTCCATATCTTGATCCTCCTTACATCCTACTCTTAAGAACGCCCCATTTATTTTTACCCAAGTATTTCGCACTAATTTCCTTGTCCTGCAGTTTTTCCACTGTTATCCGTCAGCAGGTATGAAATATATACTTTATGTTCTTCACTGGGCTTTACAAGACTTCATCTCAAGATATCAGTAAGAGGTCTGTAAAATCGGAATTTCCTGAAATACCTGCGCAATTTTTACAGATCTCTTGAATTCAAAATTAGATAATAATGAACTGCCTCGTGCATTCTGAATAACTATCAATTTCCAATCCCACACTAACGCAATAGTTCGGCGGTGATGATGGTTGTAATTATTGTTTTAAGAGAAGGTGCACCTCGATATCATTCCCTATTCAGAAATGCTTTGAACATTTCACATTTTAGTTAGCTTCTACACATTCCCGGTAATTATCAATAGCCTTCTCATGCCTTTCTATTGGGTTGACATCATACATTTGCATTGTCCTTGCTGCTGACGCGACTATATCACAGTTCATCAGAGGACATTAGACCGAGTCTAAATTTTCTCTTTCACACGAGATACACCTGGTCCTAGTTCATTACAGTCTGTAAATGTATATTTCCCTAATGAGGTATTGAATTCTATTTATGAGTTCAAAATGGTTGATTATACCTGATCTACTCATGTAAATAATTTTGATTGCCTTGAACGATGCAGTGAAGTATTAAAAAAAAAGAACTTCCATTTCCGTTACGGTGTATTTCAGCCACTGTTCTGGTAAATGCGTAAATTTCTCGCGTCATCCAATATAACAGGCAGATACCATCATTGTGGACACTGGCCTCGTCATATTCACTTACCCTGGTGGACAGGAATTCCACTTTAGTCCCCCCAAGCGTACTGCTGCGTTTGTGGAGAGAGCTTGAGGGACGAGGATTGTCAATTATCACCCAGCGGTCAAGTAGTGGCATACCACTGATTTCTCTGGCAACAAGACGGCTTTAGAAATCGGAATGAAAGTAATTTAAACAGAAAATCTGGTTTCCATGATTTCTTCTACGAACCGATTTAGATATTTAAACCATTATATTACTGAGATCAACAGAGCTCCTTTAAAGAAATATGTGTCAAATTGCTTATGATAACATTTTTTCGCGTACTCAAGGGCGTAGCGAATGTGACGCCTATCAAAATAAAAATTAGGAACTCCTCAAATAAAATGAAAAACCTACGAATACCTGATATACATTTCATTAAAGCAGGCAGATAATATGCAATATATTGTCAAGTTATATAAACGAAGGGATTATTCACACTTGTAAGATTATTAAATTATTATTTTAATTTTAATTTGGCTGTCTCCATGGTTGAGCTTCTAAGGTGCTGAACCATGCACCATTTAGTTGTTCGTACTTAAAGTTTGTTTCATTTTACAGTTATTACGGAACTATATTCTGTAACGAATACGAATGCCCCAGTTGCTCTATACCGGTAATCATTTATTCGATAACAACACAGAAAAATATACGAACAAAATTTCATCAAAAATGCTTCAAAAATGTTTGAAAGATATCAAACAGCTCAACGGATAAGCCTTCGAGCGGAGAGAGGTCTCGTCCTGAACTGAATTGACTGAGTGTTATTTCACCGACTTCTTATTAGCGTTATACACTGTTGTCGAAACGGAAACGAAAACCTACAACCTGTTTTCCAGTCATTGACCGGGTCAGGGATGGAATGAATGAAGCCCCATCTTGCGGCGAGGAT
This sequence comes from Anabrus simplex, assembly GCF_040414725.1. Classification (NCBI taxonomy): domain Eukaryota; kingdom Metazoa; phylum Arthropoda; class Insecta; order Orthoptera; family Tettigoniidae; genus Anabrus; species Anabrus simplex. The sequence goes on from NC_090266.1 coordinate 49,367,655, forward strand.
AGGAATTGTGTCGACTGCCGAGGCCTGTCGCACTCCTCTGGGGCAATGATTAATGACTGATAAACGAAATGATGTTGGAGGGTGTTGCTAGAATGAAAGATGACAGGGAAAACCGTAGTGCCCGGAGTGAAAGCTGTCCCGCGTCCGCTTTGTATGGCACAAACTTCACATACAGTGACCGGGATTCGAACCACGGAACCCAGCGGTGAGAAAACGACGCACTGCCGCCTGAGCCACGGAGGCAACGAATAAACATTTGATAAAAGTTAAATGTTCAGCAAAATTGTTTACAGCTGTGCTATAATAACTGCTGCTAGATTGCAATTCCTCGACGTAGTACAGTATTTAGACCGAGTCAACAAAACTGCCCTGATCATTTTCGCGCCGAGTGATATTAGGGTATATTTATTTTTTCGAGGAGTCTGCAAGGCCCCTTAAAGGGCCGGGCCGGCCTACATTCCAGGTCCTGCAGTCTGACGTTACGCTCCTGCGCGTACTTACTTACTAACGCCATGTTTCGTATGGCACGGCTCAGGCTATAGAGCTAAACAATAATACACATTCAAAAAATAAGGTTTCTAGAGGGAAACCATGATTTAATTTAATCGACTGCAAATGTTAAAAACACTTCAGCTCTTAAGTCATTTGGCATTTTCAATCGTGAAATTACCAGCGTTTCGCCCCAGTGTGGCAGTGGGCTCATCAGTTGGAATGCTACATCTTTCCAAGACGCTGGCGCTAGTTGAGACAAGACTCCTATGTAGGACAATGCAGTGACGGTGCACTAGGGGAAGCATGTTCCCCCACTTGTATAGATGCACCGTCAATGCATTGTCCTACACAGGAGGCTTGCAGAGGTGTCTCAAGGGCGCACTAGCCAACTGATGAGCCCACTCCTACACTGGGGCGAAACGCTGGTAATTTCACGAGTGAAAAAGCGTAAAGACTTAAGAGCTAAAAATGTATTTTGAAATGCATATTGACAATTTATCTTAGGTTCTAAAACATAATGAAATTTGGTAACTAATTGTAAAAGCGTTATCACTTAGTTTTAGTCGATAGTAACACTACATAAAACAAGGTAATTATCAAAGGACTAGGAGTATAAGTCTCTGGTGAGAGCTGTATTAGAGTCGTTCCAGAACTAGAAAGTATCCTAAGGAAAGCAGCAGCACGATTTGTTCTGGGCGATTTCCATTAAAGTAGTAGTGTTACGAAAATGTTCCAAACATTGGACAGGGAAGACTTGGGAGTAAGGAGACGAGATGGTCGACTATGTGAAATGTTTTGAGCTGTCAGTGGAACGATGGCGTAAAATGAGTAAAGCTCTTAAATGTAGAAAATATCATAATATGAAAATCAAGCTGGATTACAAGAGGAAAAATAGGCAAATATTTATTCATGGGGCGAGGAGTAAGGGATCGGAATAAACTATCATGGAAAATATCCAATACATTTCCAACTTATTTGAAAACACATAAATGAAAGCTAGGTAAACGATAAATAGTTAATATTCCACCTGGGCGTCAGATCTAGATGATTGATTGATTGATTGATTGATTGATTGAATGATTGATTGATTGATTGATTGATTGATTGATTGATTGATTGATTGATTGATTGATTGATTGATTGATTGATTGATTGATTGATTGATTGATTGATTGATTGATTGATTGATTGATTGATTGATTGATTGATTGATTGATTGATTGATTGATTGATTGATTGATTGATTGATTGATTGATTGATTGATTGATTGATTGATTGATTGATTGTGAAGAAAGTTCTCTGGAAGATTTTCGTTCCGTGTTCAGACCAAATTAAGTTTTAGTCAATGACGAGTCCAAGATGTTTAGCGGAGATTTTCAAAGCTGTTTCTGTTCCCTGGAAGATCATCGGAGGAATGTTTATTCTCACCTATTTATTGTGGTCATTTCTGGACCTTACTGTGATTGCTTTTGATTCTAAAGGGGTTGACTTTAAGAGGATTACTAACAGTCTAGTCTCGAGTTCTGTTTAAGTCTTCCTTCTCGTTTCTAATGGTACTACTACCTACTAAAAACGTTCTCATTCCTCCCTGAGGTGGGAGACGGGCCACTTAGAGAGTGACACCGTTTCCCAGGGCGTGAGATTTGTGACGGTGTAGGAGATGCTCAGAGAAGATGAGGGGATGGTGGTCATTGCCTATACTAGGTACTATCCCGGCATTCGCCTTAGTGCTGGAGAATGGTAAACCACGGAGGACCATTCTCAGGACAGCCGACGGTTGGGGTCAGCCGTCAGGTCCTGCCCTGTCCCGTCTCCCGAATGCAGATACCTAGAGCCACGACAGAACAGTGACCACCCCGGTCAGAGTGCAGAGCTGTTGGACCACGGACCAGCCGTGGCCACTTGTGAGCCGAGAACCACTTTGCATCCAATGACCTTCCTATTGCCAGGTGGATGTCATATGTGTACCTGTATGTCGTCGGCATATGAATGGTATTCATTATGTTAGATTTTCAGGTAAGCCATTTAGGTAAATGAAGAAGAGCAGTGGTGCCACGAGTTAAGCCTGAGTGCCTGACTCATGCCTATTCCGGTTTGTGCCTAGTCTGAGGCACTGGTGCCTACTGGTGTACATTGTTGGCTCCCTGTGAGGTAAGATCGCAGCAAGGATAAAGGTGCGGGGGTGGGGGGAATTGATAGCTTTACTTTTTGACAGTAATATATATCAGTCTACGCAGTCAAATGCTTTGTTTAGGTCTAACAGTATGAGAATTGTCATTCTTAGGTGGAATGGCAACGATGGGAGAGGAAAGTGCTAGGAGCGAGAAGGAAGAGACCGTGAACATAATTATGGTCCTGGTGTGAAAATAGGAAACCACGGAAAACCATCTTCAGAGCTACCATCAGTTGAGTTCGAACCCACTATCTCCTGAATGCAACCTGTCAGCTACATGACCTAAAAGGCGTAGCCACTGGATCGTTAACTGTCATTCGTCCTTTGTCCCCCTATTGAATGTTATTGATAACTTTAAGTAATGCTTTTGTGGTGCTGATTGATTGATACAGTACCTGTCGTAGAATTGTTTATGTACTATACAGTTTACTTTTCGAGTACTTCACTTAGGCAGAGTAGGATACAAATTAGTTGAAAGTCTTCTGGTTTGCTTGAGTTCTCTCATTTTTATAAAAGTCGTAGCCCATTATGGCACAGTTCGATCCGGAAAGGAATTCCAGTCACGAGAGAAGTGTTTATGGTGTGTGTGTGTGTGTGTGTGTGTGTGTGTGTGTGTGTGTGTGTGTGTGTGTGTGTGATTGTGGGGAAGTCATTATATCTGAGGCATGCTTATTCCGTCACATCCAGTAGCTCTCAGTTTTATTTCCGATGTTACGGTCCTCACGTCATGTATCGTAACGTTAAAAAATTGAGATTTACCGGTCAAATGTCCCGGTTCGGAAACTATTATTTCAATTATCTCTTTGTCTCTGGTTAGTTCTTCTGTCTCTGGTGATGACTGGGTGCTAAAATGCCTCTTGAGCTAGTCCAGCGGTATGTCTATTTTTAAAATTACTTCCTTTGCTTTCGACGGAAGCAATGCGGCAGAGAGATTTCCACACGGTGGTTGAGCTGGTGCTTTTCAGGATTTCATGTGTGTGTCTACATTTCTGATCGCTTGAGTTGTTATATTACACAGTTTTTGTTTGTATTTTTCAATATTTTGAGATGTCGGATATTTAACACAGTGTTTGTTCACTGCGTCTCTGTCAGTCTGTTTTTTTATGTCTTACAAGCGTTTTACTAGCTGGAGCTTGTTTGTCGTAGAGAGTCGTAAGTTATTTATGGAATTGAGTGACTTTATCGTCTGTGTTCAGTAAGTATTGAGTGTCGAGCCACGGTGTATTAACTCGTCCGGGTTCATGTTTTTGATATCTCGGTATGTAATCACCTTGGGTTCGTATTCTGGGCACATGAGGGAGTAAGATGTATAGATGAGGTCATGGTAACTGTCCGGGGGTCTGTATTCTGTATGTGTTGTTGGTTATGATCAGATCTGACAGCGTGTGGGAAGTGTCTGTGTGGTGAGTAGGATTTAGCGGTACGATTTCGAGTGAGTCATAAAGTGTCAGATCCGTATTAAAGTCTCCCATTAAAATCACGTACTCATACCTGGGTAGTAGGTCCGGAAGTGCACCTTCCAGCTTTTCAATATGCCCAGTCTTCGATGCACGGTACACTTCACTCTGCGAACGAGTACATCAACAAATAGGAATCCCGGACTATTGGTGACGTCATTCGGTGTTTCAAGTACCGGTATTATTTTAAATTTGACGTCACTCCGTACGTACATTGTCACACCTCACTGTCCCCTTCCCATTCTGTCTTTTCTGATTGATGTCCAACCTTCCACATGGACAAAAGAAGACGGAATGTGTTCATTAAGTCAAATCGCAGATAGGCCTACGATTATTCCTTATATGCGATTTCCGGTGAATATTTCGGAGAAATCAGTGAAGTTAGGAAGTATGTCTTGTATGTTGAGATAGCCAGCCAATAGGGAACCAGGCAGTTTGGATTCAATGTCTGCCAGGCAATTAACGGCACTAGGCATAGGGGTTTGGGAACGGTTGTACTGCGTCCGGAAGTTACTTATTGAATATAAAGAAATTTTTCCTACACCTTCGCATTGCCGACTTAACGTTTATTGAACCAGCCTAAACTTAATTAGTAGAACAAACCTGACTTCATTACTAGTAAATCCGTGTCCTCATCGCCAGTTGTTGCAGTCTCTTCAGAGGAGGTGAGGTGTATGTACTGATTCAACCACATACCAGTCCTCCTGCTAATCTAAAATTTCTGGCAGTATCAGGAATCCTACCCGGACCAACGAGGACGGCAGCTAATAACACTAACCATTACGCAACGGATGCAAACGCATCGTTACTAATAACAATGTTATTCTATACGTACGTTATATTTTCTTGAAGTATTTGGTCTCAGAGTTACTGCTTTGCAGAAAGCTCTGGCTAGTGGTCAGAGAACATTTCTTTATTTTTCTGGTTTTGTAATATGAAACTTCCTTTCAGCGTGATTTACTACAATAGTCCCAACCCTGCTCTACGTCTGTCGGATTCCAAATTTTAGCATGACATTGGTGAGAAGTTGACAGTGTTGTGATTGTCTTAACATGCTGTATTATTTTCACATAACAGAACAATTGTTATTGTAGTATTAAAGAGGCATTGCACGAATGAAATTGAATTTTTTACAGTCAAATTTTCAGTTAATTACTTTCCATTGAAGACTTCATTTGGCCAGATATCTGTCTATCGTGTACTTTTAGAGTATCACTGATAAATGAAAATCTCCTTATGGCTATTTGATATTATTGTTAACGAATGTGTTCATCTATATGCTTTAATAATAAAGATCATCCGGGCATTTCAATTGGAGACGTTTTCCTAGATATGATGAATAGATGGGTAGGTGAGTGATTCCTTGACGGCTTATTCCCGTGCCATTACCAATTTTCCGAGTCGACACTCATGCATATCTCATGCCTTAACTTTTATCTATTTCTGGGAAATGGACTGTTGATTCACTGAGAAAACACTTCGTTCTCCTTCGGGGATTTTCCTGGAAAATACTTTGAAAAGAATTTCAAATAATGCAACGAATAGATGTCATTCTTTCCTGTTCGTACAGAGTAACGTCGTTATAATGTTAAACTGCAGTACTTGTACTTATTTCTTGACCACCTTTTAAATGCGGTGTGATTTCCCGATGCATTGATATGATCTGTTTAAGCTGTAAGGAAATGTAAGTCGTCCCATACTTCAGTTACGTGTTGACCCAGCTGATCAGTAAAAATATTAAATTATTTGATATGTTAATGTTAATGATGTCTGTATGGCGGTTCACTCACCTCCGTATAACGAAAATGCATTCAACAAATAAACATTGCCCTTTTCCGTATTTTGGCCAACTGAATCGGCCTGTGAAGAGTTCAAAAAACCCCTAAATTTGCCCTCAGTGACAACAACGGTAGCCGCACAAGTAGATCACCGGGTTTGTGAGTGATACATTTTTAGGACAACTATGATCTTCCCCCTTCACCAAAACTACCAACAACTGTAAGTCAGCAGCACTCTCATGAATCGCTTGCATGTAGTGCGGTATCGCACTGGAATGAGCAGTTGTTCCCACAGTCAGTTGGCTGAATGAAAATAGTATGGACATCATCCTACTTTGTGTTGTGTTGTGACTGTCCGCGTGGATTTACAATGTTCTGCTCTTCCGAAATGTTGTTTCAAAAAGTGCACGTTCCTCTCAAATGAAAATTTCCAGATTGACAGTAATTTCAATTGAAATGCTTTGTCATCATATTGGCTATCGGAAGCACAAGGTTAGTAGAAACCCCTAGCGTGTACTACTTGTGAAACGCGTTTGCTATCAGTGTATTTTGAACTCATTCGACACTAGGTGTTCTAAAATTACGCTACACTCTATCCCGTGTGTGATACAGATTTAAGGAGAAATACCATGTGGTAGTAGTCCTCTATTCGTCACTTGTTATTGTGGAAACACATTACAGTCCGTCACGAGTGAAAATGACCCGAATTCGAACCATTCGTGTTTGTTATTCTACATCTCAAAATTCCACCGTGGTCAAATGTTCTTTGCTCCAAAATCTGAACGTTCTATAGTGATGGTGACATGAATAAGAGTAATCAAACTCGGAATTAGTTTCAAGTATACAGAAAACCAAAAGTCGCGAATGTTTCATTAATCCCGAAACTGTGGATCGTCATCAAATGAAACTCTTTCAAATTGTGGTCGAGACTGAGTGTTTTTCTTTCGCCTTGAAAGACTTTGAGGAACGAAGGATGACTTGCAGGTGATTACATGGCTAGAGAAGTGGATTTACTTACATTCCTTCTGATGGCTGCTAACTTCGTTGACGAGTCTGAAATCGATTGCGTAGTTTTTGAAGATTTGTGTGGTAATACTGACAGCGACTGTGATTATTTTGTGGAAATAGGTGAAGATGAAACTTATGTTGATTTTTATAAGGACCTTCGATACTACACAGGAAGAAAATACTGAGCTAAGGAATTAAGGTGAAGACCGTGTCCCAAATTTGTAAACGAAATTGTTGAATATGTCAGGCTGGATAAACAATTATTCTGGAAGGTGTAATAGGAAATCCTGTAAACTGTTGCATGAATTATTATGAATTCAAGAACAATACTTTTAGGAATTCCATTCTATCCACAAAAGATATTAATACTATCTCAAATTCAAATGTGTTTTAAAATGCATCATAATGATTATTAAAATATTTTTGTTACTTTTGCCATAAACATTTAGAAGAGTCTTTCATCTTGCTATTTGTATATAATATAGGTGAATGAGGATTATGATATATTACTGACAGTCATCTAGCCCAAAACTGAAAAATAACTTCAGTATTTGATACTTAATCCTGCAGCATTTTTAGTGTCAATAACAGCGTTTTAACTTTACTAACAGAAATAGAAGCAGTGTATTTAGCTGTCAGACCTAAATTCTTAATCAACTGTCAGTCCCCACAAGGTAATGGACATCAATATTCCGTCGTAGGACCGAATACATCAACCGATATTTGTTAAGCTTGTTTGCAGTAGAGATTTCTGTTTGAGTGTGTGAATTCTGGTTTATGAGCAATATGCTTGTAATAGTGGCTCGAACAGTAATGTGCTTAATTTAGATGGCAAATTGCTAAGCAGGTCAAGGGAGGCAGCTCACTCCACCAGGTCATGGGATCGATTGCCGTGGTTAGTTAATCGGATTGGGGAGTGTAGCATTTCTCCCAGACAATTGCAGGCCACAGAGTGTTATTTACCGATTGGCATAAGAGCTGCTAACTCGGAACAACTGATTGCTATACAGTACACCAGCCAGACTATGCAAGGAAATAAAGAGATTCAACATACAGCTTGTTTACCGAATTATTGCTACATTAAACACTGCAGGATAGTTGACATGTGATGGCTGGAGTGTAGATTTAAATGAAGTTCCATGCCGATGCTGGATTAAGGACTCCATTCAACCGAACAAAGGGGCTGGGTTTTATTTAGAAAAATGAAAGCCGTACAAACATTGATAATAATAAATACGAAGTCTGAACTAGCGCATTTAGGCATATAGATTTCACACTAGTTAGGCTGCTTGCACGTCCATTTTAACCTGCCAGATAACGGAGAATCAATTTTGTCCCAAATACCAAACTTGCTACGGGGAATTCTTTCCATGATGATATCATACAACATGGAGTGTTGAATCCTTGAACTGGTATCCCTCGACCTCTGCCAATTCACAACCCTTAATTCTCGAATAGAAAAGCCAAAGCTCTACCACTAACCCGCAGACGGAAACCTGGAAACTAGTGTGATGAAAGATTAGATTTTGGCTGATAAGTTGAATGACAAATCTATATACGGCAAATCATCCCTTTCTATTTATTTAAGAATATCTCCAACATGTTATACAAATATAGTGTTTGAATCATTTACTGGCATCAATAGCACGTCATGTTTCGAAAAGGCGATTCACTGTGTAATTATGTTAAAGTAAAGGTGAGAATTTGAAGAAATTCTGTAATCGGGTGAAAACAGCACAGAAAAACCTTACAATAATAATCTCTGGATGTATGTACAAGTGAGCAGATCTAAATATTTTATACGTGGAAGAGAACCTCATAGCATTCAGTGCGTGAAACGAATGTGACCTTGTTCCGACGAGGTGATCCCGGAGAACGCCATTCCATGCTTTGCCGTTTCGTTTCAGAGTAGTACCTGAGACACCAGGTTTCATCATCGGTGAATACAATTCAAGAAATTTGGTGTCACATCCGCAGTTTCGACAAAGTTCTGTGAAGCCTCTAAACGTACCTGCTTCTTATCGTCAGTCACGTGATGTAACGCAAGACTAGAGCACGTTTTCCTTTTCCCTAACTTCTGGGTAACGATTTGTCGCACGGATTCACGGTTAATCTGTACCTAGTTCATCCGCTATCATCGCACAATTAATCGCCGATCGTTCGTGATTAACATCCTCACATTCTCAATGTTTTCGTCACTGACGGCCGTCTCCGGCCGGTTGTCAGAAACACCTTCCCGGCCTCCTCGAAGGCGGGAGAACCACTCGTACCCACACTTCAAGGACAGTACTTGATCTCTATAAACACGTACCAGCATCGCATGCGTTTCTTTCAGTGTCTTGCCAAGCTTAAAACAAAACTGTACATTGAACTTTTGGTCGTTCATGTTCCTGTTCGCAGTTCAGAACCAACGAACTAAACGCGTACTGTGTCAAGCAGGTCTTACACGACACACACACGACGCTCAACTGAACAACGTTGGGAGGAGGTGGTCAAAACCTGCTGCTACGCAGTTGCAGCGTTGTTTGTCGCCAGTGTTGCTGGATCGACCGTTCTGGCTTCATTCACCGAACTTCATTGTCACAGGTTCCATTTTCGTTCATCCTGTCTGGATCAAATTCTGAATAATTTGAGGTTTGAGCATTATACTATTATACTATGTAGGCAAAAGGGCACACGAAAAACGCGCAGCGTTATGCTATGTAGTCAGCTCCTTACCATACTCCTGCCGGAATACACAGCAATAATTCTCCGTCTAAGAAAATGCTGTTGTATTACACATGAGTTTCGTCACAATCTTCCGTTAATTTCATGCCTCGCATAGTGTTCGAATACACGTTTGTAATAGCCCTGGAGACTCACAGTATTATTTTTAAAATGTGAATCTCAGTGGCTTCCCCTTAGAAAATATAAATCAATGTAAATGATAATAATAGCTCGGACATTATGGAGAAATACACCTGTACTGTATATTGCTCGCAGCCATTCAGATTTAATGTGAAAGCTTCTGAAATTAATTATCACTCCCACCATCCTTTATTTGCAACTAGATTTCCTGACTCTTCCACTTCTGCTTCAAGATCGAGTCCATTGTCCTCCTATATTACTCTCGCATCATATATCCACCTAAAACCAAAAACCAAACCAAACCCCACGGCACTTAACGCCCTTGAAAAGGCCTTGACCTTCCCACCGACCGCTGCTCAGCCCGAAGGCCTGCAGATTACGTGCGGCCGTGTGGTCAGCACGACGCATCCTCTCTGCTGTAATTCTGGGCTTTCGAGACCCGGTATCGCAAATCCGCCACCACCACCACAATCATAATAATAATATTAATAATAATAATAATAATATGTGTGGGTCACATATAGGCACACCTAATTGTTCATTAATTGCGCCAAGCTCGTAGTATAACCTTGAGAACGGGGGACGGGAGCCTAGAAAGCTGGTATTGATTGTATGCACGTATCATACAACCCGCAATAGATTGTTAATATTTGATGCCTAAGTGTTCAAATGTTATTAATGCTCCGTGGTACAGCTCAATCTTACTCGGTATTATTGCATAACTTCACATGTCCCCCGTATATGTCTTGTCCATGAAGAATAAAGGAATCTATCTTGCATATGAATGATAGCTGTAGTGGACAAAATACTCTCCTGTCTACCAACGCAGATAGTCTCCATTGTCCGTAGTCGAGACTAGAGTCCGCCTCAGGCTAAAGAATATAAAACAATGTTGAAATAAATAAAGTGAAACTCTCATCATAGAGTCCAAGGAGAAATCATGGGAAGATTTCGGCAACAACCTGGAAGGGCTTAGTGAAGAGGCAGGGGAACCTTCCTGGACTGTAATATGGAAACTTAGGAACGGAGGGTGTTGGAATGACGAACGGAATACTGTAGCACACATGTTCTAATACTAAACAGCGGTGATTACCCTGGTAGTGGACTGTACTTTGGTTTCACAAGTGATTAGACCATATGGCCGAGTCATTCACCAATATAACACCTAATAAAACTTGTGTTTAAATTATTCATGATTAACAAAATGTACCGACACTATTTACACCTTAAGGAATAAAGTAAAATGCCTGGATGGCTATCAATTGATTAGGTTTGAGGCTATGTGTACGTGAATGCGTGTCTAGACGACATTTTGTCGCTATCATGTCTGTTTTGTCGTTGCCGGAAACCAGATGCATTCTGTTCACTAAAAATGAGACGCTGACAAGAGCGCGCTCTGTATAAATTTTCTCTGAGAAGACGAGGCATTCTCCCCTCTGTTGATTGCATTCAATACAGACAAAATACAGTTTGAATGAAAGTAACACTAACATTAAAACACGAAAGTGTCATCAGAATAGAAATGTTGCTGTTAAATGAACTTCAATCACTAATTACTTAACATAAATAAAGTGAAACGTAACTGTACACTGGTTTGCAGGTCGATTAATTCAGTTTTGTTCACACCTGAACAATGATATTTTTTGAATTTTTCATCTTGCTAAATGATTGTACAAACTATATACAAATGCAGCTTTATACACCAATCAACCCACTGCCACTGTAAGGAATCATATTGCTATTTAACAAAACACTGCTCGATGGGAAGGAGACACAATTTCACTATTGGTCTCTTGAAATTTCCATAAGCAGTTGTTATGGTGACTGCTCGCACAAGTCCATCGGAACCTAGGTGAAGTTCCTCCACTGAAGCGGGGGTAAATTCTCCTCCTTGATAACTACCATTGTTCCAAGTTGTAAACTGGGTTGCTGGGAGGCCCACTTTGGCCTGTTTTATAGTTGGGTTAAGTATTCCTTATGCTATCTGTTCCAAAAATGCTGCCCCATATGCTGCAACCGTTTCCAGGCTGAAAATTCGTTGCTAGGTAGAAGAGTCATATTGGATTCAGGAAAGGAACTTGGTGAAACTGTTTCCGGTAAGAAAATGGCCTGAAGTTAAGGGTTGAGGGTCAGTAGGATCAGTGGTCAGGACTGTAAGTGGACAAGAATTTAAACAGGCTTCCATTTGTGCGAGCACTTTACTAAGTACTTCAAATGTTAACGATGAGTTTCCGACATCTCGATGCAAATAATATTTCACTGACTTGATGCCAGCTTGCCATAATCCTCCAAAATGGGGTGAACGAGGTGGAATGTAGTGCCAGTTGATAACCTTGTTTGCCAGATTGCTTACAACTTCCTCTTGATGTGCTGTGATGTCATGAATTGGTGAATATATTTTAATTCTTTATCAGCTCCAATAAATGTAGTTGCTCCCGATATCTGCGGGTTTTCCTCTTCTGGTCATAAATCGGCGAAATGCGGTTAAGAAGGCATCTGTGGTGAGACTGATGACTACTTCCAAATGTACAGCCTTCGTCTGAAGCAAACCAATAGTGCGGTGTGTCTCGATACGGATATTGCTCCTCTTGTTATTTGGGCGAAGTGTAATTGGACCTCCATAATCAATGCCACAAAGACTGAATGGACGTGCTTGTTGAATGATATGCTCAGGATAGTTAGCCATGAGTTGATGACTGGTTATGCCTTTCAATTTGTAACATATTACGCATTTGTGTACTTGCTGTCTGGCTACGTTTCTGCCATTCAGAATCCAGTAACTTTGACGAAGGGTTGCTAGAAACAACCCTGGTCCCACATGAGCCTGTTGTAAGTGTTCATGTTTGACAATTAGTGGTATCAATTGATGATTTGATGGTAATAAAATCTGGTGTTTTGTTGAGAATGGGAACGACGTGTTCTTCAATCTACCGCCAACTCTAAGTACGTTATCATGTAGAAATGGACAGATATTTTTCAGCTGACTCTTCTTTGATACAATGCCTTCCTTCTGTAAGTCTCTGATTTCTTCACTGAATGACTCCACCTGAACTGTGCGAATACGTGGCATTAATGATGACTGAAGTTCTTGAACTGACAAGGGACCCATTCGTTTATTGTTCGGCGGTTTGGAGTTGTGAATGAATCTGCTGCAGTACGCCAGAACTCTTTGTAGTTTAGTTAGTGAAGAAAGTCTTTAGATTATGACATTGCCCTTAGTGACAAGTAATCTTGCCACTGTTCGTTGTTCCAAAGTGGTGTGACAACTTCCATTGATGACTAAGGGCTGTGTCAGATTGAGCAGAGGTGCTGACGACCATGATGGACCTGACCACCACAGTGTGGACTGTTGTAACTCTTGAGGTTCAACTACTCGAGAAATTAAATCTGCAGTGTTTTGGTGAGATGAAACGTGATGCCAATCTTTGACACTAGTTAAATACTGAATTTCTGCCACCCTGTTGGCTACATATGTTTTCCAAGCATGATAAAATAATGGTAGAATCTGTCCACAAATGAGTTTTATTAATTTCAAGATTTAAAATTGGAATGGATTTTTGAAGTAATTGAGCTAACAATGCAGATGCAAGCAATTCAGGACGAGGGAGTGTAACCCGTTTGACTGGACCCACTCTGGATTTTGAGCACACAATTTGACACTTATTTCCCCCTGCTGATTGACAGATCGAAGGTAGATGCAAGCCCCGTATGCTGTTGGAGAGGCGTCTAAGAAACCTTGCACTTGAATGTTATAACACACACCTGCTCCTAAAAAAATGTCTATCCACCTGAATGTTTTCAGTGTGCCAAATGGTTCTGAGACACCTACCATTCTGCGGCTAAGACTTCAGGTATTGTTTGATCCCAATCATGTTTGTGTAACCAGAACTTCCGGAGAAACATTTTGTAGGTTATTACTAATGAGCTGATGAGCCCTAATGGATCAAAAATTGAAGCTACGTTTGATGTAGTGGTGCGTTTATTAATGTCACTATTCCCTGAAATGTGTTTACTACTCATAATTTTTCTGACGTAGGATGCCATGATAATCCTAAGGGTTGTATGGTGTCATCATTATCGAACTGGAAACGTAAGTTAATTTATCTGTCTTCAGGTGGAACAGCAGCACGTACAGCTTGATGATTTGAGGACCATTTCCTGTTAGGAAAACCACCTTTGTTGAATAAGGCTATGAGTTCATTATGCAATCGTAATGCTTCGGTGATATTGGAGGCACCACACAGGACATCGTCAACATAAAAATCCCTTTATAAAACCGTTGATGCCATTAGAAATGAAGTTGCTCCATCTTCATCAGCAATTGTTTGAGACACTGTGTTGCCAAATATGGACCTGATGCTGTTCCATACGTGGCAGTCAATGGTTCGTAAGACTTGATAACTGTTTGTGGCGATTCCCTCCAAAGAATTCTTTGCAACCGCGTATCATTTTCATTAACCCGAAGTTGTCTGTATATTTTTGTGACCTATCCAGTAAATGCTCTGTCGTGTATCCTGAATTTCAACACAACGGAATGAAGGTCTTGTTTTATAGTAGGCCCTAATAACAATGTATCATTAAGTGACACTCCAGTAGTGGTTTTGGCTGATGAACTATAAACTACTCTGACTGATGTAGTTGTGCTTTGTTTGATTACTGCATGGTGTGTCAAGTAATAATATTCAGAATCATCTGTTACATGTAAGCCTAACTCCCTAATATGACATAACTGTTCATACTCGGACATAAAGTTCACCTAATGTTCATGCAATACTGGATTTTTAAGTTTTGCTTCCATTTGGTGAACTATTTGTGTTGCCATATCAGGAGAATTGCCCAAAGATGAGTGAATTTGTTTACGATGTAATCTGACAACGAATCTTCCTTCATGAGTGCGTGTGGTGTTTTCCTTGAAGTGATATAAACACTGTTGTTCTTCCTGAGTTTTAGGTTTGGTGTGCAATTCATCTGTTTACCAAAATTTAGGAAGTTGCGTGTCGAGTTGATCTTCCTTTTTGAAAAAGAGGGAAGTGGCTGTGTTGCGTGCGGAATGGCTGTTGGACTGAGGGCATTTGCCATAAATTATCCAACCCAGATGAGAGTCCTGCAAGACCAGGTAATCACCTGCACGTTTCTGCCCATCTGCCTATAAAATGTTAAAAAACAGCTCTGCAACAATGATTAAATCTACCTTGCCTAGACTGTAGAATTTAGGATCTGCTAGTGTGATGTCACTAGGTAGGTTCCACGATTTGTTATCTAACTCAATGGAAGGCATTTCACCTATGATGTCCGGAACCACTAAACAATTTATGTTAGTGTTAAAATGTGATATTGTGGACTGGAAGTGAATATCCACACTGTGTTTCAGAGTCGATGAAGAGTTGTTAATGCCTACAATAGAAGTGGTGTCTTCTTTATATTTTAAATTTAGTCTGTTGACAGTGTCTATAGTTATGAGATGAGGTTGACTCCCGCTGTCCAATAGTCCTCGAACCTTACGAAATTTACCACTGCGATCCCTGATTTTGACAATAAATGTGGATAACAACACATGCAGTTTGTATCGAGTATATGGATGTTCATTCTTGGTAGTTGTGTAAACGCTAGCAAGTACCACCTTGTCAGAAGTTGTCGTTTGTTGTACTAGGCCTGTGATTCTCAAGATATAGTAATGTGATGTGGGCCTTGTTGCTTTTGCGACAGTGACTGGATGCACACTCTGTCGTTTTATGTGATGCTTTAAGACAATTTAAGCAGAGTTTTTTGTCACGAGCATATTAAATGCGATTTGACATTGTTAACTTGAGAAATATTTCACATGCAAAAATTCCTGGTGCATGACCTTGTTTACATTAAGAGCAGTGATTGTTAATGCATGCAACATGTGTATAGGATGACAGTTTTTTTCTTTTGTGAGCTTTCTTTATTACCGCACACCTTGACTTGGCTGACAGACGTTTGCATGCTTAAGATGTTAATTGTCTGAGGTTGGAATTTTTGTTAGAGTCTGCTTCTAGTTCCCAGACCCTCCTGGTTTCATAATAAGATGATGAACATTATGTTGTGACAATATTACTTCTTCGAGAGGAGTATCAAGTTTCAATGCTTTAAGTGCTTGTAAGTTACTTGAGAATGTGCTGATAAATTGCCTGAGATCTCCATCAGTTTCATTCTCCACTGTTGCAATGTTTAGGATTTCTCTAACATGCTTTGCTGCTATAAGTCTCTGGTTTAGAAACCGACCACACAAGAGGGTCCAAGCTACCGTATAGTTTGTTTCAGCAGTTGAAAGGTTCTGAATTGATGCCTTAGCCGAACAGTGAACTGCTCCCAGTAAGTAGTGAAGTCTCTGAATGGAGTCTCTGGCATTTTCGTGCACAAATAGTTTGAAATTACCTTCAAACGACATCCAATCTTCATAGTTACCACTAAACATGGGTAGTTTAATCGCGGGTAATTTAATGTTGATATTTCCGTGTGAAGAATATTCAGTATTAGTTGTGGTACTACCTGCATTTTCGTGTTGGTCTGGCCACAATAATACTTGCATTTTTGCCTTCAAACTGTACACAATGTAATCTACTTCATCTCTATCTTCACCATTATTTCGTTTACACCTCAAGCTGCGATTGAACTAAATCGTATTTTAACATACATTGTCATTAAGGAATGGGATGCCTTTCAGCGTTTAGCGTTCGTATTTTAATTGTAAATTAATTAGTGTATCATATCTGAACCCAATTTCTGCTAGGTTTCGAATATTTCCGTACATTTTGACTAAATTTTGATTTTTGTGATTCTACCTTTCAGATAACCCCGTTGCTTGTTTAGCTTTGCGATTTCGTTCTCATCCATCGTAAAGCACTGGCTCACACAAATGTAAACAATGCAAGTTAAAGGTCATTAAAAGGATTCTGCCCTTGTAAACTGAAGAGTCCCGCGTTGCAATGTATGATGTTCCACACGCGTTTCACTTTTACCGTGTAATATCGGGCCCGAAAATGGACCAAAATATGTTGGTTGACTACGATTGAATAGGTTTGGGGCCATGTGGCCGTGAATATGTGTCTAGACGACATGTTGTCGCTATCAAGTCCTTCTTGTCGTTTCCGGAAACCAGAGGCATTCTGGTCACTCAAAATTAGACGCTGAGGGAAGAAAACAGATGGAAAAGGGAAATGAAGATCTAAATCAGGCAATCTTGGGGAATAACAAGACATAGAAACAATTCGGAAACCATATCAAGCCCAAAAGAAGTTTTTAAGCCCCCGAACAGTAGAGTTCCTGAGGAGTGAAACGACGATTGCAGTGGAAGTTTCCAATCCACCTTCCCGCTCTTCAGCTTAGTTAACATAACTTTAAAACTTTTCGGACTGTCGAGCACTAGTTACAACACCTAAAACTCCTTTCAATCCCATCGTCGCCATGTCGGACTAACGTAAAGCAAACTGTAAATAAACACCTATAACATACCGATACAAATCATGTTATTAAACAACGAATAACTTGTTTCGTTATTGAAAAAACGTGATCAGATGGCATTAAATCATTTTATATTTTAATCGATGAGAATGGTTTAGTTCTGTAAAACGTTTATGTGCAAATTCTGCTTATACCCCTTAATACTTGAAAGTTATAACTTGCCTTAATTAGGTCCTCCTGTAGTGCTTCCTCATTCCTTGCTAATCCTACAAAGAGTCTGATTTCCATCATAGGCCTAGCTAAGTTTGCTGTACTGCAGATCGGATGGTGGACTGTACCATCGAAAACTCCTCGGAATACTCATGCATTCATAACAGATGTTCTGAATTCAAAGTCATTTATGATATAGTCTGCTGTGGATCTAGTGAGCCTAACCACACCCTCCCCCAGGTGAAACAGCGATTAACATTGCGTTTGAAAAATGAATTCGCAATTTCTAATCTCATGCTAACACGGAATTACAGTATACGCCTCCCATTCCTATATGCTTCAATATGTTCCCCATATTTACCCATCACTCCAAATGCACGCATTAGCATTACCCTATCTTCGATGTGACCCTGACTACTATGTCCTCTGTGCTTTATTAAACTTGTCTACTTCATTCTCACATGGTCCTTAACAGGGCGAATATTCTGATTGATACGATTCTCGTCCTAGTTTCTCCATCTGTTAAATCTATCCACATCATTCTTTTATTTACGTGCCTAACGGGAAAATGATGATTGCTATGGCTTTCTCGATGATCCGTCCCAACCTACACTCTGCTATTTCCCGATTAACACCTGTCAAGAACAAATTATCTCTTTTCTATTCGTCATTATTTATCATTACGCGTACACCACAAAATACTACCACAACCGGATGCATCCTCTTTGATGACTCAGCCATTTCTGTCTCTTTTTCCCACAGGCCACTTTCATGTTGATAGCTCCCTGTTGAATTCCATTTTATTTCCCAAGTTATTACCGAAGAGTTCCTAGCCTGTCACGTGCAAGTGAAACTCCATCGCTTCCTAGTTCCAAGGCTTGCCTAAAAATTGTGAGCGTGCTTGATAAAATTATCTGAAGTAGGATGATACTCTGATTATATCGAGTCTCACGATATCTCTCTAATCTAACGGTTTAGGGACCATCAGCGGTTTATGTAGTCCTAGCCGCTTGAGCACAACGAGGGTCACGTCTCAGAATATATTTGGTCTGCGCACTCCTATTCCATAGCAAATTATATCACGATTCTCATGACCACGTACTAGGCCACTCAGAGTTTGGTCATGGTAATGATATTTAGGAAAAGTAAAAATTCTTAAGGCAGTCATTGATTATATTCTAAACGCATTCACTGCCAGTATAAATGATTGCTTAAATGCCGGAATTTTTCTCTGTAGCAAGAAACTTGCCAAAGTGATCCCAGACTTAAGAGAGGTAAAATTATTCACCGCAGTGGTTACAGAACAGTATCAGTCATTCCTGTATTTAGTAAAGTTATTGAATATGTCATAATGAAACAAAGTAGCTCATTTTGAATTAAATAACTTTCATTGTAAGGACCACTATGGGTATTGCAGTGGGAAATCGACGGTTTAAGTGATAGATGTATCATTAAAGTAAGTTTTCTCATGCTTTAGAAGCAAAGAGAAAGGTTCAGACCACATTAATGATATTACCATGGAACTTGATTCCATTCCGCATACAACTTTACTTTCAAAATTAAGGTACTATGGTATTAGATGTGAAGAGCCCAGTAGTATAATGTCTTATTTGACATCTCGAAAAAGCTGTTGAAGTATGCTGCAAAAAATCAAAGGTGTTGATTATTCATCATGGTGCCCCGCAATGATCGGTCTTGGGTCCTTTTTATTTCTCTCCATGATAAATTATTTTTCATATTATATTGTAGTGTAGGATCAGGCACATTTTTGGTTCTTTACGCTGCTTGCAGAACATTATTAAACGAAGGTAAATCAGTCCCATGGGTACAAACATTACTGGATATTCGGTGGTTTTCTGAAAGTAAATTGCAGCTAAGTTGCTATAAAATTCAGAAAATGGTATTAAATCTTAATTTATACTTATCCTTACAAAACAATGAACCTATAAAGTGGTTAGGAAAATATTTAGATCCAAAAACTGAACTGGGATTGGCACATTAATTTTATTACTAGCCGACTATCCAGAGCAATATATAGACTGCATCTTCAGAGCTATTGGTAGCGAAGTTCCTAAAAAATACCTTTTAACTGCTTACTGTGTTTTTTCGCAGTATGCCGCAGTATGGGGCAACTGCAGCAGATTATCAGAGCATTTCGTTTTGTTACTAAGTCTTCAATGACAACTCATTGAAAACCTTTCTTTATTCAACCAATCAATACGTATATTTTTTGTATTTGAATATTCGTATACTGCGTATATTTTGAGAACAAAAAAGAAGTCATATTCAAAGGTAACATTCGCAAGTATAGTATACATGGTCATTAATCGATCTGATGTACCTCGTTACAGATTAAAAACAACAGAGTGAAACATGAAATGGAACTACAGAAGGTTATTCAGGATCTCTGGGGACGAAGGCCGCTGGCAGCGCTGTTATCAACTTCAGCACATCAAAACGGGAAATTGATAATTCATGTCAGTACTGAGAATGTGTGTGTAGAGTGTCGTGATATTATGTGCAACGATGCCGCAGCCGATTGATTCTTACTGGGAGGACTACATAACAGCCTTTTCCTATGCTAAATATAGCTATTCTGCAATCCAAGGAATGTGCAACAAGCGTGATTTCGTGATATCAAAGAACGGGATCAGTGTTGTATTGAATAAAAAAGCCAAAGGCTGACTGAACTTAATTCCATAGGGGATGAATGCAGCAAGTCTACTACCAGTCATCATCCGTAACAAGACGTGTTGAGGAAAGTGAAGGCCCTTTTCTCAAGTGGTAACCCTGCTCCCCAAAGACACCATAATCAACAAGGACATGCAATTAGAAGAACGACATAAGCACAGAGTTTACAAGTTGTTGCTTTGTCGCATTTCAGAACGTCGCACTAACGCAAGAAATCTGTGTGAGGGCTATCTGACAGGGGACAGATGGAAAAAATAGAAGCACATGTATACATTAGTGACTGTAACGAACCCCACTTGATTTACTACCGCCATAGAGACATAAAAATACATCAAACATTGTATAAATAATGCCATGAATGTTTTCCAAGGGGTTTCATGAACAACGATGGATACTGCAACAATGGCAATTTTACCAGTCACCATGTCACTAATAATTTGAAGGTGAACTCTACATATTATCAACAAGAGGTTTTAACACCCATTTACAATTTAGATATCCCAGCACTGTATGGGAGGTCGAAAATTCAGGTATCAGTACATGAAGATAAAAGCATCCATCTTCACCTCCCATTGGTTTGGTCTGTTCTTAGAGATAATGGAGGTGGAAACTGGAATCCGTGCAATTCCTTTTACTACATTCCGGTGAAGACACCTGATGGGTCACCCATGGACTTCTGTGGATTTGGACTCCCAAAAAGGCCTTAGGAATGTGGCACTTGAGTTTACTTATGAGCAGAATCCGAGTTTTCAGGCACTGATAGGTTAGAATTTATGATAATCTTGCTACATTGTGGAAGAACGGGTTGCACGACACTTCCTACCAAAATATAAGTCTGCATTATTACCTATTACTGCCCAAATATCCCATGTCTACAACACAGTGGGTACATCAGATCGAAGAGAGCAGCAGGGAGCAGTGTATCTGACTACCATCAGGTCAGGATGAATTGTACAGAAGAACTCCAGAGGGCGACAATTGCAAAAACTAAACAGCACAGTACTACAAAAAAATGAACGAACGAAAAATACAGAAAATAGAAGTCCCCGAAACGTTAGTGCGAAAGGAGCCACTGTATCACCAAGTGATGATCTACTAACTTAGTGGTCTTAGATTTAGCGCGCTACTATACTTGGAGACAGGGCACCGAATATAAACAAGTAGCAGTTGCTGGCAAGGACGAGTGCGATTGTATTTCGAAAACGTGATATACTCTACGACGTTTGTACTATATGGTAGTACTTGTTGATAGTACCATTTAGGCACCGGTACGAATTGACAACCTTTCCCCTATTTTCATTTTAAAAGTACTAGTAGTTACTTTAAGTGGACAGTCTGTAAGTTAATTATTACACGGCCATAGTAAACATTTAATTTCCAAGTATCTCTTTGTTTACTGGTACTAAACGTAGGAAGTCGTGCCCATCACAGTGTAGTTAAATGAAAGGATATTGAGAAGCTGCTTAGATGGGAGGAAGCTAAAGACAGAAATACTGTAATTGAGAATTCGCTGGAAAGGGAGTAATACATGCTGAGGGGAAAGACTCGGCCGCAGTAACGGCACTCAGTCTCCACAGGTCATTAAAAGCAAGTGGTGCGGCTTCCGATGAACTCGTAAAGCTCAACTAACACGAGCGGGTAAGAGAAATAAAGTGGCGTTGAATGTACTGGTAACGTGTTAAAGTACGTCACTTGTGTTCCTCCAATTTCACTTTCAGTTCACTGCTCTAGCAGTCTATTTGTTCCGTCCTGTTTGCCAAATGTTCTTACATTCCTAAAGTCAGTTCACCTCTTTAGATTTCTGAGTTCTCAGTCACTCCTTTGTCTTGTCTAGTAGACTTCACTTTTGTCACCAGTCTCCTATTATCTAACCTATCAAAGGCCTTGGATAGGTCATTAGCGATAAAATCAATTTGACCTCCTGAATCTGGAATCCTTCAAGTTGAGCCTCATTGAAATAACCTTTTATGAACTCCGAACTGCCTTCTTTAAACCCTAACGTAACTTTAAAGTTTCTCAGTCCGTAGAAAATACTAATTGTAACACATATAACTCTACAACATGCCTGTAAATGTTACGCTATTAAATAAAAAAATTACACGTTTCGTTCTCCGAGAACATCCTCAGACGCCATGAAATCACTTTAAATAATGCTCATATATGTGCAATAACATAACATTTGCAATCGATGAAATAAAATTATGGTTTTCTTCTAGGAACCTTATGTTTGATATAAAGGCCAAAGGCAGGCATTTATACAAGTGGAGGCACGTGATTCCCCTAGTGCACGGTCACTGCATGGTCCTGCATAAGAGACTTGCAGTCGTGTCCCAACGGCGCAATAGCCGCCAGCGTCTTGGAAAGGTGCAGCAATCCAACTGATGATGTCACTGCTACACTGGGGCGATACGCTGGTAGTTTCACGATTGTAAAAGCCTAAAGAGCGTAAATGTTTTATGTGCAAAATTTTATTTGTGTTGTCAGTGATTGAGAGTTGCTGATATTATGAACAAGCAATAACAAATAAGGGTTGAGTAATATATTGAACCGTCACCTATTAAATTATAGATGTTTTTAATTATCTAAGCTGATACGGAGTAATCCGTTGCTTTCAGACGCTGTTTCCGGACTGGAGTTGAATGTTTCTTTGGGCCTTGAACTACGTTCGGCTGAGAGGGGAGGTAAAGTCAGAGAGTGTTGTGGATTCTGCCCTCTCTTCATTGGAGAAGGGAGAGGGTTATGTTGCATCTTCGTAATAAACTGTATTTTATGTATAAGGGAGTAAATACAATTTTATTATTTTGATTTAATAAATTATGAATATGTGTTACAGAATATCATGTTGGATGCGATTTTTACCGATAAATGATATCCTAAAAATCACCTCGAGTAGCAAAGGACATTGCGTAAACTCGGAGAATTTACTGCAGATAATAATATCCAAACCCACATATTGCAGCATTTAAGTTAGAGATTTCCTCTTGTGCGATTCACCAAGCGTTAATGCAACGAGTGTAAATTTTGTACAAATGTTAATTAAGTAGTGCTAAAAGATGGGGGGGGGGGAGATTTGTACGTGTGTGATTATTTCGGTTGGCTTAGTTGGATTTTTCTTCGTAAAGTCCGGTTGTTTCTTCATTATTCAAAAATTTGCTTTTATTATCGACTCTGTTCCCTGCGGGCGGGGGGAGGGGGGAAGGGAAGTGAGGGAATTGTTGTGGGCCATGGTTCCCTCTATTGGAGAGGAGACCGGTATGTTGATTCTTCATGTTCTAATATAATTTTTTGTATTAGGCGGTAATGCAAGCTAATGATTTGATTAAATAAATGTATTTAATTGAATTAGGAAGTACCTTGAAAGATGGTATTTTAGTTTTAAATACCATCCTAAAAAATCGTCTCAAGTGGCGAAACACGTTGCGTAAATTCCGAAAGATTATTAAAAATACTCCAATCCACATTCCAGACATTTATGTTAGAGATTTCTCCTGTGGGATTCAGCAAGTGCTAATGCGAAAAAGTGCAAATGTTGTTCAGATGTTAAGTAGGGAAAAGAGGGGGGAAATTTTTAAATGTGTATGGTCTTTCAGGTTGGTTTCATTAGCTTTTTTGTGCAATGTAAATTTCCATTGCTTATTTAATATTCAATGATTTGCTTTTGTTTCGGATGTGTAAAATTTTTAGATCTGTATTGATGTCTGTGAAATGGTGTAAGCTGCCATATGCAGTAAGTGCTCTCCGAATGCCGAATGCCGATTATATCTGATCATGTTTCCGTGTTCTTTGTATCTTGCCTGGTAATTACATCTTGTATGGCCTATAAATGTGGCATTGCAGTTAGGCTATTTGCACTTGAGTTCATAAACTCTTGACTTGGAAAAAACTACTTTCTTGTTTAGGTTGCATTTTCTGATGTGTCTTAGCAGTGTACGGTTCGTTCTAAAGGCTAATTTTAGACCATGCATTTTGAAAATGTTAGCCATTTAGTATGTTGTGCGTTCTTGTCAACGTAAATGAGGGCAATGTATTCTTCTCATTCATGAGTGGTTTTTCTTTTGTTTATTTAGTACTTTATCTACTGCTCCTGGACGAAGTGTGTTTCCTTTCGCGATTTGTTTTATTGTTTCTATCTATTCACTGAAATCCGTTGTGCTCGTTTGTATGGAAATAGATAAGTGTACTATTTTATTCAGTCCTGCTACTCCGTGTGTGTATGGGTAGTTCGATTCGTTGTCAATAGTGTGTGATTTTTCATGTAATTGTTAGGCTCTTCTGAAACATTTATAAACTGCCTTAAAACGAAAACATATTGTAACTGTATTTCACCTGAAAAGCAACAATTGAATTAATTTAATTAAATACATTTAATTTTGTGGATAATTTGCTCGCGAAAAAATGAGAACTACATATTTATCTTTTACGGGTGGGTGTTTGTTTATTATTTTCCGTTGTTTTCTTGCTATAAGGTCTACTGTGTTGGACGGATGGTTATTTTCTGTGGCGATTTGTTTTATTATTCCTATGTCGTTGTTAAAATTTATTTTGTTCATTGGTATGGTTATAGCTCTGTGTACCATTATGTTCAGCCCTCCTAATTAGTCTGTTTTCTGGTGATTGAATGCGTTTCCTATTGTGTCTTATGTTTCAGTAGATTTCCTGTATGTTTTATATGACAATTGATCTCTATTTCTACTGATTGTGGTGTCAAATAAGTTGAACTTTCTGTTTGTTTGTATGTTTGTTTGTACGTTCGTTTGTCTGATTGTTTGTTTTTCCAATATGAACTTGATTGAACTCTGTTATGAATTTAGGGTGTCACGTAAGTGTTGGACATTTGTGACTTCATTATCGTAAATTCATACTGCGTCATACTCGATCAGCTGGCAGCATCGACAAGCGCCCCTCACCCTGTCAGCTTTAATATGAAACACATGTCTTTCGTTGCGCTTGACTGGCCTCTAAGAATGAAATCTTTGACTTCACAAATAGAATTAAAGTACGATATTCCTGACCAAACAGATATGCACATAGATTTTACTTTTAAATGCCCTACAATAATTGTACACGTCGCAAATTAATACCTGCGTGGATTCTCTCGCTCCTTTCCGTCCGAAACATTGTACAAAATCTTCCTCGGGCTCACACAAAAGTCTTGGATTCACTACAGGCTTCCAATCACCTGATTCACAAATCCTATCTCAACTCATACGACAAATCTAACCTCTCGTCTCAAACTCGACGACTCTCACTGACAAAAGAACTGGAATAAAAGTTTTTTTTTGCTAGTTGCTTTACGTCGCACCGACACAGATAGGTCTTATGGCGACGATGGGACAGGGAAGGGCTGGGAGTGGGAAGGAAGCGGCCGTGGCCTTAATTAAGGTACAGCCCCAGCATTTGCCTGGTGTGAAAATGGGAAACCACGGAAAACCATTTTCAGAGCTGCCGACAGTGGGGTTCGAACCTACTATCTCCCGAATACTGGATACTGGCCGCACTTAAGCGACTGCAGCTATCGAGCTCGGTTGGAATAAAAGTCCTTCGAATCCACGACGCATAATCACGCACAAAAACCTTAATAATGAACAACTTTGCATAAAATGATCTCATATTTTAAAACTGGATTTTCACCAAAATGACTGACAAACTTTACTGTTATATATTGTTACTCAGACACAGTTAAAACAGACAAAGAATAGTATTACACTTCGTGACAAAATTCACCGATCTGCATTACTCAACACGACAGCGCGCTTCCTTTCGATTGAAAATGGGTAACCACGGATTCTCTTGCACCAATTCCATCAAAATTCAAACAGAAAACTTTTACGTGAAATAAAACATCTTAATTTGACATAAAAAAATATAGGCAATAAATTCACGGAAATGACGATCTATTTTGGACGTGGTATCACTTCGAAACCCTCACTAATAACATTTTACAACATGTTACACGGCACTCGCAATACTTTAAAATTTTATCTAAGCAGAAAATAAAACAAACGACCTATCATCACATTTCTGACAGTCACAAGAACATATGGGTGACCAACTGCGTCACAAATACCCATCAAAAGTACATATAAGTTTGACACCATAAAACAATATATAGTAGGCGGTAAGATGGTACTACACCTACATTACTTTTACGTCAGCTTCCCTCTTTGGGCTCTCCAGTAACTCTTCTATATTTATTTAGCCATTTTTACATTTCTGGCTTTACATAGGTTGTTCTTCATGTTTCCTGAAAATAAAGCATAAGAAAAGAAATGCCTTTCACTCGGCGTTCCGTTGATCGAACTCGACTGATTGTATTTGTTGCCCGCACACGAATTACTTCTATTCACAATATTACAAATTTTACAAAAACTACTTCGGTATCTTGACCGTCTTTTATCAGATTATTTCTGTTCTCAACAACTACCTCCACATGGAGTCAAGACCCAGCCACATCGGCAGAATCTAGGTTTGTAGTACTTAGTCATACATTTTAAATACCACTAACTAATTTAAGGTTTCAACGACGTCCATATTCCTTCCTTATGATTTCCTCTGACGATTTTAACCATCTTACAGTGCTTCATCCCTTGTATGCGTGTGTTGTGACGAAAATTGTCTTTGTTACTTTAGGCAGACTTGTGGCCAATGGAGTTCGTGATTGATGTTAAACTTCTAGAAGGCCTACGAAACATATTTTTTTCTACTTCAGAAAATATTTTTGAGTAAATTGTAGTCAAGGGGGTTCAAATTTAGAATACATTAACTTATTCTGTAATTAATCGGTGACACTGTAACTGCAATTATGAAGTGGATTTGGGTAAGATTATAGAAATGTGCTTCTGCCAATAAGGTAACAAGAGCTCGCGCGAAGAAACTTTATTTTACGGGCAGATGTAAGGATACATATTAGTAGAACACCAATAAGCATAACTATTCAACAAATCACCCTTCCTTTCGAAACATATATTCCAGGTCATCGACAATGGCATGAAAGAGGTGTCTCTATCCAGTTCCTAATTCCATGCCATAGTGGAGTGCTGAAAGGCCATAGGGTCGTTGAATCTCTTACTACTGCGACACTTTTTCTTATATGGGTTTGGAATAAACAAACTTTGATTCGTGGAGAACAAAATTCAGAACAATAACATATTTGGAATACGACGCAATGACAATCTGTCAACATGACAATTTTTTGTAAATGAAATATGTGATCACAAAATTTACGAGTATGGGAAAATATATTATAATTCATGCCATACTTTAATATAATATTGTAACATTTATATTTAAGAAGCTACGCATGGAAACTCAGGATTCAAGATCTGACATGATGGGAGTCGTATAAACGCGGCAAGATTGTGCTGCAAATTGTTGTTACTCCAAACTCTTTATTTGAATGTGATTGAGACCACTTGAGAACACCGAGCATTGATGTATCTGCACCTGTAACCGGCGTGTTATACATACGCGTATAGTCGCCGTGATGACGACACAACGGGTCGCGAACTGTCGTACGATCGGACTACAAAAATTCTAATATCAGAGGAAGAATTATTTACCGCTTATTACGGGTTTTTAACTGATTTTTAATTTAGTTGTGCGTGGCCTACGTATAACTATGAATGATATTACTTTAAGTGCTCGTGTCATCAAGATGGAATAAATATGCGAGGTGTAAGAACACCGCCCACGATGGATTACAACACGGCACCAGACTCCGGTGGTGGCCGGTTCATCGAAATCTAAGTCCTTGCTTCATTTTTTAAAAATAACTTATTTTCATTCAGGTTGTTGTGATTTTGTACATATGTTTATTGTCATAAAAGAGCAGAACATATTGAATATTTAGAAATATGAAACTGATAACGTGTCATCTAGTGAAATCAAATTATTCGGGGATATTAATCTTCATTCAATAACCAAAAGCTACGCGAGATTTAAAATAATTTATTGTACCTCAGTTCATATAATTTAATCTTTGGAAGTCATTCAGTCAATATATATTAATTTCAATGATGTTACATTGGTCAGACTAAATTAGGATCTTCGACATGCTCATTATATGTGGTAGAATTACTTGATTGTTTGCCTTATTGCAGTATACAGCAAGAGTGTTAGTTCAGTATAATGCAGCAGAATTATGGTAGAGTAGTACAGGGATTTTTTCTGGAGGAGCGAAGACGGTGATAGCTACGTGTATATTGTGAATCTAAGTTTTATAGAAATAGGGAGGAATTATGACGAGTATTGAATGTTCACATATGAAAATGAGTAGGTCGTTTACAGTAATGAATAAATACATGGAGGCGACAGAATATAGTGATCTTCGATATGAATCAGAACAGATATTTGGAGGTATGTGTCAAGTTCTGGACTCATTACATTTATTTTAGGTATATTCTATGGAAACCTGACCAGATCCTGTGACCAGCATCATGATTGTAGTATTGTGCATGTGCATGATGAACTATTACAGCTACTCGTGACGGAGTGATCCAGAACCATAGATCCAGAGTGGCTATGCAACTGAAGTGTATTTTGGGAATGCATTTTATCCATTCTAGGGAACGAGCCAACGCCACTTTATTGTTATTTCTGCTCACATGTCGGTGTATAATTCTTTTATTGCTTAGAGATGATGTCATATTTCCTTGTCACATCTTCAAAATGAGCCATTTCAATTTCACGATATCCATTTACATTGAACTACGTGATTTGGTAGAGGAAAAATGTATTTCATATTTTAATGGATAACTGGATGTTAGTGCCATTGATGTAATATTAATTTTATATTTTTAAATTAGTAACAACTTGAAAGCGAATGCTGACATTGATGTGGGGATTTTCTTTAGAACCTCGAGCGAAGGAGGCCATAAGTCACCAAGTCATATCTTTCAAAGTCATATATTTCAAATTATTTTCAAACCATGATTTTCAAATGGAATTTCAAGTCATTTCTCAAAAGAGTTTCAAGTATTACATTTTAAATATCCTTGCAATTCATTGATTTGAAGTTAATGCAAAGACATTTTTCACATGGACTAACTATTGTTATAATTATTTGTAAATTGAATTCAAAATTTGACGGACATGTTATTGTCATTGTTTGGAGTATGTCATTGTTAGAGATCAGTATACCGCCATTGTCGCCAACTTCTCTCTTATCACATCAACAATGAAATGTTGCACCTCCACAACAATGTCAAGAAGTATGTAAATAAACCAGCCATTCCACATTTAATCTTATTATTTGTAGATATAGGGAATCCTTTCATATCCCTTCATTTATATTAAATTACTGCCATTGCACGAGATGCTTGTCAGTCTCAGGTATTATTATTATTAAGTGGTGATTATCTGTCGTGAGATCCTTCCCTTAGGAGATCAGAATATCATATATACCTGGAGTTATTATGCTGCATTTACATAGTCATGTGAAAACCTTACATGTATGATTAGAGTTATTTGGTGGAATCCTACACATGTAATGACAATAATTCAGATTTAATTACATTCAATATGTACAGATATTTATTAAGAATATAACCAGGTTTGCTAGGATGACGCCGTATATTGGTTGAGCATGATTATTATTAGTGTGACATTATTTGAGGCATTCACTACCCTCATCCATTAGTATCCATTGTTTGGGATACGTGGCGCTTAACGTAGCCTACCGACACCCATATGTGACACTACTTAGGTACTTCTTCAACAGTCCGAAGAGGCCAGGTTGGGGAGTGCGGAGGATGGTACACATGCTTGACATCCTCGCCAGGGGATCGACTGTGAATGCTGCCAGTAACTGTGACACACTGGACTTTTGCGGGTAGCAATTCGGGGAAAATTATCTGATCTCCTCTCAAGAAGCGCCGAGTTCATTCACGACAATGCTAGACCACACGCAGCCTCCAGCACGCGCGAATTGTTAACGGCATTTCCCGCGAGAGGTGCTCGGTCATCCTTAGGCAAGAACGGTGACCATACTGAATAGTAATGCGTGATAGTGTCTTACTAGTGTGCATCCTTTTATCTGCCTTTAAATTTACGATTGTGCTTGAGAACAAGTTAGTTCGTTTTTGAAACTATCTACAATGTTTTCTGTGTTCTTGAGTTATCATCTCATCGTTTTAACTAGTATATTGAACCAGTAGATTCCTAGAATTAAACCACTAAATAATAATCATACTACCCGCTATTTTAATGAAATGTGACTTGTCATTTTATTTTTTGTGGTATTAATCCTAACATGGAATATTTAAATTTCAGCGTCTATTGTAATTGGGGATCTATATTTCTAAAGAACGTGTAAGTTAATAAAAATGTAAAAATATATCCTGTATTTTATGTCTGAGCATAATGTGAAATTATTGTCCTTGAGAGGACAATTAAGAACAGGGCACTATAATTGTTAGATGAACACAAAAGGCCAGGAATTCCCCACACCACTCACAAACTTAGTTCATTACTGCTTTTCCCACCTTCACAGTGACTAGAATAATGTATATTACCGGACATTATGGATACAGACACAGGAATATTCCTGGCTGGCTGGTGAATAAGTATGTTCGCTTCAATGAAATGTGCAACAAGAACAAAATCAATAATAAGAGGAAGAATAATTATATTAGTGAGTTAACTAGTATGTATGGATAGAGTATCCACTATGAGGAACATCACTTTTAGTCCTCACACTTCTAGACTTTATACAATACCGTGTCAATCTTAAATTATGAGGATAACTACCAATTTCAGACGAGCAGCCTCTATATTTGGAGCCTGGAAATGATTATAGCAGCGGCTTCTCATTTAAAATACTAATATAAAGAAAGATGGTTTGTTGTGAGTTTTTACGAGACACATTTCAAAACTAAACTTCCACCGTTCTTAATACTTTTCTACTGGCAATGTCATTCAATTTTTATATGGTCTAGACTTTAAAAATTGACTGTCCGATTTCCATTTCATGGAAAAATATTTGTTATGAATACATAGAATCATTTTAGAAATCTTCTCTCCGGTCTATTCATTCCTTACTGTCTTGCTTGAAAAGAAGCTGCAAGCTTGGAGGTTGAGTGTAGTCTGCCGAGTAACTTTCTGCGTGCAGTTCAAGAGGAGGAACGTATTGTATGTAAATTGTAAAGAAGTGTAAGCAAGTACGAACATCCAGTCACCGAAATATTTGAGTTAACATTTTGCCGTTCGTCACCGGAAGAAACTTCATAGTATAGCTTAGTTACTTATTGTGCACATCAGTTGATTATACTCTGATTTCAAACTTGCTTGTGATGTGGTCCATTATGGATATGACCACATGACGTCATTCACTGCTCTTCATGCACACGCCAGGCAGGCAAATAGACCATGTTCAAATATTGACAGCGTGGTCGATTGGACTTTGTGGATACAGGGGCACTTAAAATGAAAGGAGTCGTTGACAGAAAGAAGACAATTTCGTTCAGATATGTACATTCTGAGCATTGGTTCGCATATTTCATTCAAACAGGAGGCCAAATGGGCTGTATAGAGATTGACCTGTCCAAGGAATTAAATGGGGTGGATCAAGGGAGACTACTGGCAAAAATTAGTGCGGTTGGACTGAACAAAAGGGTGACTGAGTAGGTGGCTACATTTCTAGAAAATAGATCTCAGAGAATTAGAGTAGGTGAAGCTTTATCCGACTCTGCATTAATTAACAGGGGAATTCCTCGAAGCAGTTTTATTGGAGCTTTATGTCTTCCTTTACATAAAAATATGAGTAAAGTTTGAATCAAAGATTGTATGGTTAATGTTATTCTGTATAGAGAAATAAATAAGTTACAAGCTTGTGAGCAACTGCGAAATTACCTCGAAATGTGAGATGGACAGCAAGCAATGGAATGACGATAAACGGGGTTAAAAGTCAGGTTGTGAGTTTCACAAATAGGAAAAGCCCCCTCAGTTTGAATTACTGCGTTGATGGGGTGAATGTTTTTTATGGGGATCCCTGTAAGTACATAGGTGTTAATATAACGATAGATCTTCATTGGGGTAATCACATAAATGGGACTGTAAATAAAGGTTAGATACTTCTGCACATGGTCACGAGGGTGTTCAGGGGTTTTAGTAAGAATGTGAAGGAGAGGGCATACAAGTCTCTGGTAAGACCCCCAACTAGAGTATAGTTTCAGTAAATGGGACCCTCTCCAGGATTACTTGATTCATGAACTGGAATAAAAACCTAACAAAAGCAGCTCGATTTGTTCTGGGTGATTCCCGACAAAAGAGTAGCGTTACAAAAATGCTGAAAATTTTTGGCTGGGAGGACTTGGGAGAAAGGAGAGATGACATGAAATGACATCAGTAGATTAGTAAGTTTGAGTGGTGTCTTTAAAAGTAGGAATGATTACAGTATGAAGATAAAGTTGGAATTGGAGAGGACAAATTGGGGCATGTACGTAGGTGGATCAAAAGGTTTGTTGTACTAACGAGCCGCAGCAGCGCGCTGTGTGTTGCGAACGTGGGCACAGCGGAGAAAGGGATAGACACTGCCCACACGTCTGTTAGGCAGGTCGCTGTGGTGTCTCGTCTAGTATTGTGTGAATAGCGGCCAAATGAAATGGCGCGTCAACTGGACGTTCACTCCAAATATGAGATGCGTGTGACAATCCAATTCCTATGGGCCAAAAGGAAGAATTGCACGGACATTCATCTTGAAATTAGTGCTGTGTATGGGGAGCAGGCCATTTCCCGGCAAGGTATCATGAAGTGATGTCAGCAATTCGAAGTCGGACGCACGGATATCTCGGACAACCATCGCGAAGGCAGGCCCGCAACGTCCAGGACCCGTGGAAAGGTCAACAGTGTGAATACGATCATTAGATAGAACTGGCTCATTAAACTGAGAGAACCCGCGACGCAGATGAACATGTCGTATGGCAGTGTGTTCGCTATTGTTCACTAGGAACTTGGATATCGTAATCTGTGTCAAAGATGAGTCCCACGTCTTCTCACCGATGAGCACAAGGGACGCTTCCAAGACTCCCTGGCATTTTTGCAACACAATGCCGCAGACGGCAACGGGCTTCTGTGGCGAATCGTCACAGGCGACGAAACGTGGGTCCACCACTTCACCCCCGAAACTAGGAGAACATCAATGGAATGGGTGCACCCCTCATCACCACAACGAAAGACGGCCAAGGTTCAACCTTCATCCGGTAAGTTTATGGTGACAGTGTTCTTTGACATGGAGGGTTTGCTGCACGTGGAATTCATGCCGAAAGGAACGACGATCAACGTGGCGTCGTATTGTCAAACGTTGCACCGGTTAAGTAAAGCGATTAAAGAGAAGTGCCGGGGGAAATTGAGCGCCAGTGTGATTTTGTTGCACGATAACGCAACACCTCACAAGGCCCGCCAAACGAGAGAACTGCTGCAGCGTTTCAAGTGGGAGCTCTGGCAACATCCACCCTACAGTCCCGACCTAGCACCATCTGACTTTCATCTGTTCGGTAAGCTCAAAACGGAGCTCGGTGGTAGACGTTTCCACACCGATGAGGAGGTGAAGGCCGCTGTCTCCGAGTGGTTGCAGAACGCTGGAGGAAATTTCTATGCATCCGGCATCGACAAGTTGGTTGTTCGTTCGCAGAAATGTTTGGAGTCTCTTGAAAACTATGTGGAAAAGTGACGTTACAGTGTATGTCGTTACTAGTCGTGTTGCTGTTGTATAGGTGGTGTAATACATGGCCATAACTGGGAAGTGCAACTTATTTTTTTATCTGCCCTCGAATATAAATATTCGTTTAGAGGAAGGGGATTTAGTGATTGTGATATCTTACCACGGGAGATGTTCAGTAAATTTCCAATTCCTTTGAAATTATTTAAGAAAGGTTAGGAAAAGAACAGATAGAGAATATGCCACTTGGCAGACTGCCCTAAATGCAGATCAGTAGTGAGTGGTTGATTGAAGCAAGACAGTAAGATATGAATAGGCTGAGAAGAAGATTTCTAAAATGATTCTAGGTATTCTTAATAGATATATTTTATATAAACTGGAAATCTGACAGTAAATTTTTAAAATCTAGATCATATATCAATAGAATGGCATTGGCAGTCAAAAATTTTAATAAGTACGTCATCAGCGTTTGTGTACGCAATTACTCATGTTCAGAAGAAACATCACCAGCAATTTAAACCACCCACCTGGCATTGTTTTACTTATATCAAATGAAATATTTCCTACGTTATTAGATGACTGTTGCCTTGTACATTTGATGGGTGGTAGCACGCTAACCACGAGTGGTTAATACCAATAGTTCGGTGACTGGATGTTCGTACTCTCTCTACAATTTTTTACAATTTGCATGCAACACGCCTCTTCTTTCCAATTGCACGCAGAACGTTGCTCGTAGACTGCACTCACCATCTACTTATGGTCTACCAAATAAGGGTCGCACCTTGGGTGCAACAGGCGCAGAAAATTATTATGATTTAATTATTATTTATTACTATTGGATATGTGTTCTTAGCAGGTATGTGAAACCTGTCGCAATAGTCTGTGGTACCGTATGGTCTATTCTGATGTGTGAACATGGCAAACCTAGCGTTAATAATCACTATCAGAGCCACCCAATTCACTGCAGCCAAGGATCTAAGCACTTAATTTTAACCTTGTTTTCCTCTTGTAGTTAGTATTGTAGATTGTTTGGCTGCGTTCATTACATGTTACTTTAAATCTAAGCGGCAATGGTACGGGCTGTTTCATCTGGAAATATTTCTAGGGAATTAGCCTCAAGGTGAAAAATGTATGTTTAAATAGGCTCAGTAGACTAATCGCTTACGAAAGAAAGCTTAGAAAATGGGACATTGTACTGAACGTATGACGGAGAAGGAATGCCTTAACAAAGGTAGTATTCAAAAACGCTAATATTCTCCATAAGAGATAAGTGTTCGTGGGTCGTTGATTATTTCAGTGACAAAGTCGTGCGACTGAAGCTTTGAACACTATAAATAAACGTCAAGCAATACACTAACGAAAATTGTGCTATTAAATAGGGACCTCGATGTTCAGGTCATGGAGTGCAGTCCGCCTTGTGCAAGAGCCGCGTTAAATTGCTACATTAGGGGCACTGATGGGGTATATTGCATCTCGTGACTCTGTACTTCATGGAGTCAGAATTTATCGGGCGAAGTTCCAGGGGAAAGACATTTTTCTTCTCAGCAAGTATTTGAATCAATTGGAATCAAGGCTTTATCTTCAGGACTAGCATATAACTCTCAGTTTTATTCAGCCTATAAGAGATATGAGTAGCAGATTTAGTTTCTGGAATTGAAATTGGCCTGATATGAAATTATCCTCTAATCCCATTTAGAGCCGAAGTTATGAACTTTGGAGTCCTTAAATTCTAGTTCTCAAGGGTCTTCATCGCATGGGTGGAGGTGATGTTGCTTGTTCTTTAATAGACAACAGAACATCTTACTACAATCCAATATTCTAAAATGAATTAGATGCTCCGCTAGCCAACAAAATTTCGAAAATGCATGCTGCAGTAGATGCTGTTAATCTACAGAGCATGCTTAACAATAATTACCACTCATGACAGGAAATGAACCTACTGAATAATTTATGCATTCCATATCGTCATGAACAGTAGTTATTGTTCACATTCATTGTTTCGTTAATTAACCTCTTCCTAATAACCATTAAATTATTTTCAATAATTTACGCTCAGAAACGTCACCAATATTTCAGCCCAAAGTTACAAGTGTCTCAAAAGACGTTCAGATGGGCCACTCTGCGTTTTGTGATTATGCGCCAAAAGAGTTTTGGTAAGTGATTCAGAACTGTGAATGCTCGTAATAGAGAATTAGTGATTTAACAGAAAGAAAACATACCTATTGAAATTTGAATTGAACTAAGACAAGTGAATTAGTTCCAATTCGTCAATTGAATGCCTCCCCGGAACAAGGATGTAACCAACAAATCAGTAATTTTTCAGGGGAAAAGAAAATTATTTTGGGGGTTTATTTCATGGTATACAATACTTGAACAAATTGCATATGGAAATGTACAAATGATTTCGCGAATTAAAACAATATTTTATTGTTATAACTTAACCCATTAATGCATGATTTTTTATTTTCATGTTTAAAAGTTATTTTTGGACTTCCCATAAGGTTTATAGAATGGAAAAAATATTGAAAAACATATCAGTAATGCTGCATATATGCTAAATCATGAATAAACATTATCTTTGATACGGTTGCCATTCAACTAGTTCCTACATAAAATATATACAAATGGGTAACTAAGGTCAAACATATTCTATAAACAACTTGGAACTCATGCGGAACATGCACTGGTTCATGAAACGCCCATCAGAGGCATGCAAATCAATTTGTTAATCTATGTTGCATATATGCTACATCATGCAACAAAGGGATGTAGGCTCTCCCATCTCATACCATATGCTACTCTAAAGTCACAATACAGCCAACCTATGAGTAACTAAGGTCAAAGATATTATATAAAAATCTTGAAACACATGTGGAACGTGCATTGGTTCATGAATTGCCCACCAGAGGCGTGCTAAACAGTTAGTTAATCTATGTTGCATGTATGTTCCACAATGCAACAAAGGGTTAAGGTTTTATGAATAACCTATAAATTGTGATACCATAGAAAATAATCTGCAAGTTTGTCTTACGGTTGTATATAACAGAAGAGAAATCCTGTACGTGCACTTGGAACAAGAATAATAGCAAAATAATATTAGTATAATAAGAAAAATAACAATAACAATAAAAATGGCAAGAAAATATTCAACGTATAGATGTGATTTCGTCTATGGACTTTATTTAAATGACCTATTACATATGGTGTGAACCAAGGCAAGCACCGTCAACTGTCTTGTGTGACGTTCCATCTTTACACCACGGAGGACAAAGCTCTGCTGGCTGTATGTACATCAGTTTGAAGTTCAAATATATGATAGCACAACAGAAAGGTGTGATGATTAACCTTATTCAGCAGAGGTCCTTAAATTCTAATCAACTACAAAAAACTTGCTACACAGAGAGAGTTGTTCAGTATCCTTAATTTATTTCTATGGCCTAGTGCACAGGCAGTAAAGTACGTCCCATACATTTGGTCTTATGGCATATGGTCCGCCGGACATTTCCTCCATAAACGATTTAGTCCATATTATTATTTTAGGCCCTTCGTATGTTTCGTCCTTTAATCTGAAATTATTCTGCAAGTGCATTACTATCATGCATTATAGCCCAGCGTTTTATACTAGTCACATCTTTCTTGACTTCCATTTTAGCCTTGTTTAGAACATGTTCATGAGTGTCTTCTTGCGAAACCTGTTCATATTTCCAACCATAATGTATTTTTCGTATATCTATATATCTAATGTTACAAGTCTCTCCCTTTTCACGTCTGAAATATATTTCGTTGTGGCCCACGTTAATCAAATAGAAGTGGTAGCAGTAATTATTGTAGACTGTTTCTTATTAACGTGTGCCATGTTCGACTCACTAAAAATTCGTAAGATTACTGAAAATATGTTCGAAACTTTAATGTCACGGATACTAGCGAGAATGGGCAACGTATGGTTAAATTTGAAGCCTTGAAGGAAATATGCGTGGATGTAAGGTAGTTGACGAAGTAGCACTGGAAGAACAAGTCTTATGGACGAGATGGACGTGGGATGAACCGCCTATTCAATTATGACATGTTTGGGTTTAATCTTATATCTGGAAGTCTGTTACACGTCTCAAGCAAAATGTACAAGTATTGTACGTACAAATTGAAACATCACTACGGCCTCCCCCTAATGATAGGCAACACTTTTAACGCCTGAATGCACTTTAATCTCTCGGAGACAAGCAGAACTTCAGGAAATGTACATAATTTTCTATTTGGTTAATAGATGTCACTACCTTAGACTTTTTGCCTCCTAGGAGCTTGGAATGTATGTATATTAGTAGAGTATTGTTTATATTTGTGGCTTTGCACTCATGAACTCAAGTCATCTGTTTCTACAACCTCCTTTCCCGTTTTCACTTTCTTTTGGTGACTGAGGTTCTCTAACTTCCAATTATTCTATCTCGCGTTTCGGTCTTCAATATTTTCTTTCGCTTAGGTTTTATGGCAAGTCATGTCACGGGATTGCTTGATGGGGAGTAGGCATCCCATTCTATTCTGTTTTCGGGCTTTTCTATTTAACCTTTTGTCATTTGTAATTATTCGGCCGTGTAGTATGAGATTCGACTTCTGTTTTACTGTATCCTTACGATCCTTAATTTGGTGTTGTTGCTTCCGTCTTAATTAAAGATAACGAGTGTCACGCGATGTTAAAGCTGCTAAGCTTTTAAGTGTAATAAGAGGTATCCTGATGTGGATTCTTGGCCAATTCCGCCATCGAAAGTACAAGCTGAAGTTAAATTTCAGGATTAGAGATCCTTCTATTCTGTAATAATTGCCATTGACAGTTGCAGTTCCTTTTTTATTGATAAAGGGAAAGCATTTTTTCAAACAAAAAGTAATCTAAGACTAGAAAGTCTTGTCTTGTAAAACGGGAGCAACTTGTCCTGTGTTAACTATTATTGATGAAGCTTTAAAGCTTATGATTGTAAATATCCCTTTATAAATGTTCGTTTCGGTTGTTACAATTTGTTAATATTTTTGGTGTTACCTAGAAAATGTATTAAAACAGTAAAAGGAAGAAAAGCAAAGTTCGTTTAGGAATTATCTTCAAAATGTATTTTCTGTGGTCCCCTTGTTCAACTGCCTAGCCCTACCGCTTCTTCCCATCTACTTCCATGGAATTCAGTAACACAAATAATATGGAGTGTGTTTTTAGGCTTTTTTAGTTAGGAAGGTGGACGTTTCTGTCTATCTAGATACGAACTGAAGGTATATTCAATGAGGCCATTGATGAAATATTTTATCCTCACGGTTCTTGGATCTTTGCCAGAGCAAAGTACCTGCAAGGTGGGAGCTGGAAGCAAATTTTCGAGTTGCTATGATCTCTTCTTCCTCGAGATACATTCGAAAGCCCTCCCCTTTTATAAAGCTTCAGCCATCATGTAGTATATCAATAGACTCTACCCGAATGATGGTGAACTTGTCATAGCGTTTAAGTTCTCGTTAGAAGATTTGAAAATTTTGTTTTACTTCGAGCAAGCAAAGAAGTCATAAAAAATAGGGCACTTTTCAAAGGATTAATACCCTTACTTAAATGAGTTCCCAACCAAACATAATTCAACATTAAATAACAATAGCGTGGTGCTGGTTGGATAAGTGCTGCTTTACTGCAAAAAGTTGTATCACGATGAGTAAAATATTAATTTGTAATTCCCAAAAATTCGATAATTTTGACATGCGACCTTTCTCAACCCTAGATGGACAAGGGGAGGTGTTACAATGTCCACCTTTTCGTATGATTCTTGGCATTATCATGACTTTGTAACTAGAGATCTGCAATTCCTGTTTTGTGCGTTCAAATGAATGTACTTTGCTATTTGGTCAGAAACATGCCTTGATTGTACCAAAGAAAAACAAGTAATCCTCTGAGAATCGTACCTCCTCCCTCCCCCTGTTCCATGGAGTAACAGACAGTTTTATAATAGTATTAAGTTATTTCATGTATTGGCTTGACTCAATATGTGTACCATATCCGGCAAAGTTGGTAAATGTGAGAATGGCAGGTTTATCAGCAGCGGAGTGTTAGTACGCATGCATATCTTGTGTCTATCTTTAGTTTTCCATACGAAATGAGTGACTTGTTTACCCATGGCAAATTGTTGTACATGCCATTCATTAATGAATACACTAAGTCTCATCCTTTATGTGTTTCAGAATATATTACATAGCATAATAGCAAGTTCAAATGTAAAATAAATCCTTCACTTACGTTTATGTCTAGTGGATATTTTACCCCTTCCCGCTTCCCTTTCGTCCATGATGTTACGTATTCTGCACTGGACCTTAGAGGGTTAAATGACTGATTCAATTAACACTGCTTGCAGATTGCATCTCGCTCAGTCCCACTACCATCTGAAAATCTAGCAGTGCAATGTTTCCTCAATACTCATTTTCCTTGCTGAATAACAGTCTATAGTTCGATTACGGTACTTATCCATCAACTTGTAGCATTCATCGACTTGGTAAGCAGGACAGTGAACATATTTGAACATTATTCACTAATAATGTAACTATTGTCACTCGATTTAAAATAACGAAATTGCTGACTTCGTATTTCACTTGAAATTTAAACTGTAATATCATTGAATATACTTCAATTTCAACTAATAACCTGCGTTTTGAAAGCACCGAAACGAATAAGCGTCTTTCCCACAACGCATGATGAATTGACTGTCTTTACACCATCACTAAATAAACCTTCTACGACAATTAAGAAAAAGCGTGCTTCAAACACCAACTATAGTATTGACTGCGAATGTAATGAAAATTTGAAATCAAATGTGTCAGAACGAAACTATGAATTATACTGTGCCAAAACAAAAATCGGAACTGTATTTTGTCTGAACGGAACTTTGAATTTTGAGTGTCGCGATTTTATAACAGGTTAATTTTTGTTCCTCGATTCCTCGTGTTACTGCATAACCAATCACTTCCAATAATACTGGTGACGCTTTTCGTATTGGATGGTGCAAACATAGCATCTATGATATTTAAAATATCTGGAATATTTTGAAATGAGTGGCAAAATAAAGTTCAGAGTTTCTCCTAGCCTCATTCAGTGTGTTCCTTATATTTCTTGTCGGTTGTTCAAGTTTATCTCGCAGTATTGGCTTGCGTTACTTAGTTATTGTCAACGGCTAATTTCAGATTTTCCATCACTTCAATAAGCGCTTTATTTTAATATAGAGTCACGCCCATCGCTTTTGCTAATGGCTGTTCCCAGCCTTTCGCCGGTCTGTAAGCATAACGGGGCTTACCTCTATAGGTATTTGTTGGCAAATAATTGGTATCCGCTTGCGAATATATTGGAGAAACAAGTCTTTCCCCAGCCTCTGCTGATGAAGTATTCCAAACATATTTCACATTTTTATGTGAATTATCATGTGACCGTTTGTTAAGGTGTACACTCACAGTACAGTATATATTCCAAATGCAAACCATCACGTGACACATGTTGCTCGTAAAGTTCATGAAGGTAATTGAACATATTGATGAACAAAATCACAAAAATTACATAATCTTCTCAGGTAATTCGGGAATATTTGTAGGTGGCTCATCAGCCATGGTAACTGATTGTTTCAACGTGCTCCATGTGTAGACAAGCCGGGAGCTGGAAGGGTGCGGGAAAGGAGTTCCACAAGAAATTAGGCGATCTCCAATGTGTCGTTGCAGAAGGGTGATTCCCCGCGGTGTGAACTGTACTTCCATCTTGCTGCATCCCTTGTCTTTCGAGGCGTAAGTTCCTTCCGCGACAAAATGGCGCAAATCCCACACGAACAGGGTAATAAGGACGTATCTACCTGGTACAATGTTTTTGGATTCTCTGCATCATGCTCTACGAAGTAAGGCCCAACTCTTCCATTACTGGACACACGGCATCATATCGTAACCCGCGCAATGTGCAGTGGTTTCTTTATAACGACATTAGGCCGTTCAAGCCCTCAGAAACGAGTTGCTTGTTGTAGCAATCAGTTTGAATATGGCCTTCACCTGAAAACCAAATGTAGCAGAATAT
This sequence comes from Anabrus simplex, assembly GCF_040414725.1. Lineage (NCBI taxonomy): Eukaryota > Metazoa > Arthropoda > Insecta > Orthoptera > Tettigoniidae > Anabrus > Anabrus simplex. The sequence goes on from NC_090266.1 coordinate 49,409,444, forward strand.
AATTATGCGGATTATTCTCCGTCCTGGAGAACACTGGGCTGTAATACTGTAATCGATCTCACCCGCACCTTTCTGTTAGACACTGAGCAACTTCAGTATCGAATGCAGACTATGATTTTCGTGTGCAGTGAAGGTAATTGGGTGCCCTGTTGTCCCCTTTCCTTGACATGAGATTGATCCCATGTCAGAACCTGCCAACGACAGCAACATTGTTCTGCTATGTAGTGCCTCCTCGTTAAATAAATCCTCATAATGTTCTTTAACGTGAAGAAAACTTTGCCCATTCTGTCCCCCAGTTGGTATGACTGGAAATAATGTTCCACGATAAACACATTCTACTCTAATCTGAGAAACGAAGCCTTAGAAATCAACGAAACTTTGAACTCAAAATATATGAAACTATTATATGAAATAAATACATCGCTGCTATGGTAACTTGGCAGCACATAAGCAGTAATTTCACTGACGTTCGATTTCCCGCATATCGTACATTGCACGTCACTTGTAATACCTGGAGGCAGATTCAGTGTATGCAGCAAGGAAGCATGTAGGTGCACACGGTATCCGACCTGAAATTGGTCTGTTCTTGTTCAGATGGCCAGTAAGAATTTTCCGCACAACAATATGAAGCTATTAGAGAATCCTTCCTTCAAAGATGTGCAGAAACGTGTGGCTGAAATTTGAAAAGTGTCGTTCAGTCGCAAATAATTACAAGTTAGTTTTTAAGAAGTAAAATTTAAGAAAACTGATGTCACACATGAAAAGAGGGACCGAGCTCGATAGCTGCAGTTGCTTAAGTGCGGTCCGTATCCAGGATTCGGAAGATAGTAGGTTCGAATCCCACTGTCGGCAGCCCTGAAAATGGTTTTCCGTGGTTTCCCATTTTCACACCAGTCAAATGCTGGGGCTGTACCTTAATTAATGCCACGGCCGCTTCCTTCCCACTCCTAACCCCTTCCTGTCCCATCGTCGCCATAAGACATATCTGTGTCGGTGCGACGTAAAGCAACTAGCAAATAAAGAAAGAGGGAAAGAGAAGCTGATTTGATAACACACCATCAATGTCTTTCCAAAACATATAAAAAGGTTAAATTTGCCGGAATCAAAGAAGAAAAATGCATTCCATTTACTCAATAGCAGAATCGTCACTTCAAAATAACGGCATTTAAAGGCATCCCTCTGCAGAGAAGTAGAGATTTTGGGTGACTAGAGGGGAAGAAGAAGAAGAAGAAGCAGAAGATTGGTTTTGATGGATTTGTCATAAATCAATTAGCATGTGAATATAGATTACTGAACTTTATTTATTTTCTTATTCATATATTTTGATGTTATTTAGAAAATAAATATAATTTCATTTCCAGTGATCGAGAATAATGTTAAAATTAATTAATTATACATACAATGTTTGCGCCTTTACGTTCTCTTGCACATTTTTAGTGTCAAACATTGTACTTTCCAAAACTTTCATGAAATAATTAATATTTATTCCTGCACTGATGTACGGAAAGATCGTACACATGTGGAAACACTATGACAGGAACTTTATCTACCGCACAGTATTCGTTGTAACTGCGACTTGAGAAGCTTTAAATCTGAGTTTTCTCGTAACCATAATTTTTGGACATAGATTGATCGCATGAACGAAATAGACATCTAATTCCATTCACGTGGAGGATATTGGAAGAAATCGAGTGCTGGAAGAATTGCAGTGGATATAAAAATTATCTGTGAAGAAATATATATTTATTTAAATCCACCGGAAATGTCTCGCAAAGACCAGGGATTTTCCAAAATGTACTTTGAATATTAGTGAGACATTTTACGGGCAGTAAATACTCTACATTTTTTGTTCCTTTCTTAGATAATGTCACTAAATATATGTCCAGCTCCATGGATAAACGGTTAGCTTGCTGGCCTTCGATCCATGGGGTCCCAGGTTCAGATTTCCGGTTGGGTCGGGGATTTTAACCTTCTTTGGTTAATTCTAATGGCTCGGAGACTGTATGTGTGTCCGTCTTTAGCATTAGAATGCATCATATGTAGGGCACCATCCTCACAGGCGGGCAGTCACGTGTCAACTCAAAAGACCAGTACCAGACTTCTCCGGAGGACACTAAATGTGTCCTGCCGTACCCTGTGGAAGCTCAGCTTGGAGTGGATTTCGCGAATGTTTTGTAACGTATTTTAATATTTATTGGAGCTGCGAACGTATTACAATTCTGTAACTAAATTACGATATGTTCAAAACCAAAAATTAGGGATTTGGCGGAATGAAAATAATCCGTAAGGTAAAAACTAAGTGCTGGACCTTATTTCCATGACAGAAGCGGGTTTTACAAGCACGTCAATAGAGTGACTAACCGTCCCGCAAATGCGGCACGTCCCGTATTGTAAGGTGTTTTGTAAATGTCCCGCGCGTAATGACATTTGTCCCTCTATGGTCTCGTTTTTCATCGAAACGAATTTTCGTATTATTGTCATCGGTGCCAATTTTCAGAGTACGAAACTGTCCTGCCATCTAACTTCAACTAAACCTAGCGTAATCGGTGCCTACACTATGAGCTTTGAAAGTGTAAAGAAGTAGGTTATAGCACCTTTGGAAAAGCCTTCCGGATCTACTCAGTGGCAACGAAATTTTGGCTTGTGCAATAAGTACCGAAAAATACATTTCAAGTGAGATAAACAGTTTTACTCATGTCGAGGTTTTCAGTATTTCTACACTTAGTACTTATAACTAGAGGATGAAATTTAGGACAAGTGCTGATGCTTGTTTGCTTCTTGTTTAACTTGGGCTAACGTGTAGGCCATCGGCGCAACAAGTGTTATTAGAAAGTATTTCATGTAACTAATAAAACTAAATAGTACCACGAATATGTCATTTTTACTCTACTCACAATTGTTTTTAACCTGTGATAACATTTACACTGTAAAATATGCAATATTTATTTTAAAGAAACGAGGGAAACAGAAAACACAAAACTTTGGAAATGCTAAAATGTTTGTCGTTTTAAAATTAGAGCTTATAATGTAGCTGTGCCCCCACCAAAACAGAAGGAAAACAGGAAAGGAATAATAATAAAGATAATAGCATTTATTAGCATAGTCTTTAGAATAGATTTGTTTCAAAAAGTCGTTATACATCCATATAATATTTAAATTTAGACACGATAAAATAATAGAGAACGTAGGCTATGTATGTCCTCCTATTCGTGAAAGTGACTGAGGTATGTTTCTCGGATATACCCGGTATGATTATTTTATTGCATCTAGAAGGCATTTCTATTTTTTGTCGTGCGTGTTTCGTCGTTCAGCTAGAGATGAGGGAGGCCTGTAACACCTGTAATATTAAATATATCGAGCTCGATAGCTGCAGTCGCTTAAGTGCGGCCAGTATCCAGTATTCGGGAGATAGTAGGTTCGAACCCCACAGTCGGCAGCCCTGAAGATGGTTTTCTGTGGTTTCCCATTTTCACACCAAGCAAATGCTGGACTGTACCTTAATTAAGTCCACGGCCGCTTCCTCCCCACTCCTAGCCCTTCCCTGTCCCATCGTCTCCATAAGACCTATCTGTGTCGGTGCGACGTAAGACAACTAGCAAAAAAGAAAAATATTAAATCTTTTAACAGTGAAGAGTATTAATTTGCCTTAATTATTACGTAATTCGGTGTTTTTCACTCTTCTTTCATGTTATGGCAAAGCAGCTCACTATCCACTGTGGGACTGAGGGCACTGAAAGGCACGTGGTTGTTAAATTTGATCATCTCGTTGTTACGGCTTCTCCCCGAGAGCGAGTTCCTGAAGTGCCGCCAGACTGGTTGGCCCGGAGCCTTTAAATTCCTTCATCATCTACTGCTATGTTTAATTTTGAAATTCGCTAAACTGTAGTTCAGCTACCGCAAATATATATACCACTTGCCTCCTTGCGTTTGCGCTGCAAAGAAAACATCCTCCGTTAAGAATGTGGCACTGAATACATCTGACATGGTTATTTGCCAAGCACTGCGTTCTAATGCAGAGTTTCTAAGTCCCCCAGACCTCCCGATACCACCAAGGACTACATATACGTACATGTATAATCACACATTAATTTCTGAAAAGTATATTGTTGACGGAGAATTATTGGAATATTTAACACAAAGTAGCTATTAAAATATTCAAGAAATTTAGGCCTTTTCAATCGTTTGTGTGGCAGTGGGCTCATCAGTTTGATTGCCCTATATTCCCAAGATTCTGGTGGCTAGTGCACTGCTGAAAAATTACTGTAAACCTCTTTTGCAGGACGATGCAGTGACGTACTGGGGGAAGTATGTACCTCTACCCCTCTTTGGCAATTTACATATTGGCTTGCAGTTGTGTCTCAACGGCGCCCCAGCCTCACGCTTCTGGGAAAGGTGCTGTTATTCACTACCGCCACACCGGAGCGAAACGCTGAAAAGGCCCCAAGAGCTTGAATGGTTTTAATATTTGCAATCGATGAAATGAAATTACATGTTATTTCTGGGAAATTAATGTTTGATACAAATTAACTAAGTTTTGTGGTAGAGTATGGGAAATGTGACAACATTTTGTGCGTGATCCTCAGAAAGCATTTCAGTAGCATGTCAGTTCAGTTCCAACCTCACGATTCTAAATTATTACGGCAATCTTCTATTCTCAAAAGCGAACTAAGTTTTTGAGAAGGCACGTATTAGAATTTTAGAAATTCGTGAATTGATTCCAACCTTGTCTGCAACTTCTAAGCCAGATTTCATTCGATGGGATCACTAGTCAGAGGATATTATTTATTTATTTATTTATTTATTTATTTATTTATTTATTTATTTATTTATTTATTTATTTATTTATTTATTTATTTATTTATTTATTTATTTATTTATTTATTTATTTATTTATTTATGTTGCTTCCTTGAAGTGGAGAAGTCAGGGCACCGTGCCTCTCTTATACTTAAACACATTTACATCACTCATATGCAGATATATTACCTATAAATTAGAAGAGTTGCCTTAAACGTAAAATCATATACTGTGCATTAACCAATATGAAATAATATTGCTGAGATGCTTACAAAGACTCAAACGTACACACGCACACAGACACGAGTAAAATAAGTACATATATTATCGCCTACATATGCATATACAATGGAAACACTCACAATCCTTCGCCATCCACACACTCAGCAGCACAGTACACACATTATCCTGTAGCTTTCAACAGGTGATCTCGGCAATATCTTTTTAATTTATTTAACAAACCCCTGTCCCTGACAATGAGTTGCAAGGAATTCCAAAGTCTGTAATTTGTCATTAGAAAGTAATTGTTATACGTAGATGAATGGTGAAGAGGAACAGTAAGCATAGCACCAGCGCGGGTGTTACAGTTATGAAGGAAGGCGAGAAAGTGAAATTTAGAGAAAATGTGCTGTGTAGGAGTTTGTGATATTTACGTCCATTTTCAGGTTATAGCCAGTTTTAGTAAAGTGTTGTGTCCACATCATAGCTCAAGTTAAAAATGAACCTGAGGCAAACGTCGAAAGTTTCATATTTGTTCCTTAGTTACGTCGCGGTAGTCGAAGGTAAAAAATATTAATTTCTGGACTAGTTTTGTCGCACGTCCGGTGGTAAGAAGTCCTTGTTCCTTTTCAATGGTTGAAGGGAAGTAAAGGCCTTCTGACATAAATGTTTGATACGTTCCGCCCAATTTAGAGTTTCGATCATAGCCACACCAAGATTTTCCACTGTTGTACTCTAAGGAATGATTTTATCGTTTATTAGCACTTGTGGAATATACGTACTGTTGATCACACATAGGAGCTTCCGAGAGCCGAAAAAAATTATTGTTTGTTTTTAAGAAGGGTTTATGAAAAGCCCACTTGATCGTGCTTATTTGAAGGTCATCTCCATATAAGTGGGAACTGCACGATTTTAGCGTAGATGAGGTATCATTGATGTACAACAGAAAAGTTTTCGTCCAAAGACGCTACCCTGCCAAGTGCCTATTTTCCTAGGTCACTGTTCGGAAATGCTATCATATAATGCGCACCAGAACTTGAGCGTTAAAGAGTCTAACTAACTGTTAGGAGTCTAGTGTGTCAAGAAGCACGGCCTTAGAACAGACACTTGACGTTGTTCCATAGCACGTCTGATGTCTTCTGTCACCTCGATGAGAGCAGTTGCAGTACTGTACCGTTTCTGTAAGCCTTATTTTACGGGTTTAGAGAGAGAATGGTAATTCAAATATTGCAAAATTGTTCGTAAAACAGCTAAAGGAATGGCTGTGGTTTGTACAGTACAGTAACATTTCAAATCTGTAGAAAGAGCCGGGAGAATAAGACGAGGCGATAATCAGAAGGTAGTTTATGATAAGGTTTCTTGCTTACAGGGATAACATTTGCGTGCTTCCAGAAAGATGGAAAAAAATAGTTTTAAGACACTAGTTGAAAATGAGTGTCACAATAGGAAGAATGGCACTCATGATTTTATGGATTAAATATATAGGAATGGTATCTAGAACTCTGGCGTTAAATTTAATTGTATAAAGTGCTTTCTTAACATTGTTACAAGAGGCATAGTTTAAAGCAAAACGTAGGCGATTAAGATGTGGGTTAAATAACTGGTACACATTTACGTCCAACCGAGCATGTGGCTGCGCGGTGTGGGCTGTCCGCTTGCAATCAAGAGATAGTGGGCTCAAACCCCATTGTCGGCAGCTCTGAAGATATTTTTCTGAGGTTTCTGATGTTCACATCAGTCAGATGCTGGAGTTGGAGCTCACGATCGCTTCATTCCTACTCCTTGCCCATTCCTCGCCATTCGCTGCCATAAGAACTCTCTGTGTCCATGCGGTACTTTATTATGTATAACATTCCAGTGGATGTAAATACCAGCACTGCAGGTCTTATTCTAAAGGATGTTATTCTAAAATTTGTGATGTGAACATAGACGAGATAAAACCAGCACCAACAATACAGCTCTGAGGCCTGAGCTTCAAGTTTCGTCACATTGCCACTAACAAGCAACGTTGGATATCACATTTAAAGTACAGTATTTTATTCCGTCAAAATATAATCAAAACATGACCTTAAACAACTAAAATGACTGAAACACGACCATTAGAATAAAAAGGATAAAATACGCATTTACATATTCCATAAAATATGCTCAGAAACGTGCAATTCGCGCACATTTCCGACAAACAGACGAAACGTAACACGGGAAAGTAATGTATATCCCGAACTTGCGAAGCCCAACCAGAATACTGATAATAATAATAATAATAATAATAATAATAATAATAATAATAATAATAAATAATAGTAATCCTGCATATGTCATAGTGAAAATAGGGAGAGGAGGCTCAAACGTGACAAACGATGGTACCAGATAATAGCAGGGGTGGTTAATTTGACGAACAGGAGAGCAGAACAATTCTATGGACACTTAATGAAAATGAAATAGGTGATCAAAGGAATATTTGAATCTTTCGAACAGCGCGAAACAGAGTCAAGATGGTTTCGGAAAGTGAGAATTGACTTGGAATTAAAAAGGAGGACGTAGCTAACAGAGATAGATGTTGTTGTAGTTAATTCGGTATCGGTCCTGGTTTGATGCAGTTCTCCATGCCACTATATCCTGTACTAGCTTTTTCATTTCCAAGTAACTACTACATCTTTCATCTACTGCAGGGCCTCTCAAACGCCCAAAATCTCACGCGTGCAAATGGAGGCGCAAGAGCTCTGTGCACTGTGCATCGCTCCCGCTCGGCTCGACTCGGACCAACGCTTCGTCTCTGGGCTACTCGGCTAAGCTCGGCTCAACTCGTCTCAACTCGGCTCGGATTTGGAACACTACGGAGCAAGTGAGGAAGAGGGAGACAGGGAGAGCGAGCGAGACAGGCGTGGGGAAAGAGAGAGACAGCGCTATTGCTCCAAATCGAGGAGTGGGGGGCTGCACTCTGGTCAACCAAGCGCAGTCGTCTTTTGCACCGCGCACAGTGCATGCACCAAGCGCATGCACTCTGAGAGGCCCTGATCTACTGTAATCTATTTGTCTTACAGTCCTGGGTGTCTTATGATAGCCTATAATTCTTCTCTTCTTATGCTCGTATTTCACCAAATCTTTCTTCTCTCACCATTTAGATTCAGTATCCTTTCATTTGTGATTCGATCGACCATCAAAACTTCAGCATTCTCCTGTCACACCACATTTCAAAGGTTTCTCTTCTCTTTCTTTCTGAACTAGGTTTTGTCCATATTTCACTCACATAGTATAATAGCATGCTCCAGTCGAAAGTCTCTAAAACATCTTTCTTATTCGTATATCAGTGTTAGAGGCCTTCCTTTCTTGTGCTAGTCTGCAGTGTATATCCTCCTTACTTCTGCTATAGTTAGTTATTCCACTGCAAAATATTAATCTACATCCATTAAGACTTCATGTACTGCCGAGCTAGTTGTTCGCGTAGTTCTGAGCTTACGTTCGGGAGATGGTGGGTTCAAATCCCACCGTCGGCAGCCCTGAAAACGTGTTTCCGTGAATTCCAATGTTCACACCAGGCAAACCGCGATTAATGCCACGACAGCTTCCTTCCCATTCCTAACCGTCTTGCGTCACCGACAACTTTCAATGTGACGTCAGAAAACAAAAGGAAGAAACTTCATGTCCTAATCTGACATTACTTCCGTCACCTGACGTTGGTCGACTGCACTCCATTATTTTTGTTTGGGATGCATTCATTTTTCATCTTGTACAACTTCTCCAAGGCCGTGCTCATACCATTCTACAATTTCTGCAGATTTTATATTTTTTTACAATTTGCTTTTACGTCGCACCGACACAGATCGATCTTATAGCGACGGTGGGATAGGAAAGGACTAAGAGTGGGAAGGTAGCGGCCTGGTATGAAAAAGGGAAACCACGGAAAACCATCTTCAGGGCTGCCGAGGGTGGGGTTCGAACCCAATACCTTCCGGATGTAAGCTCACAGCTGCGCGCCACAAAACACACGGCCAACTCGCCTGGGTCTCCAGATCTACTGCAGATTCCGATAAATTAACAATATTATAGGCAGATCTCAGGGAGTGGTTGCCTCTCCATGGATTTTGATACCCTTTAAAATTTCCCTTTAATTTCCTTTACCGCATATTCTATATAAACGATGGAAAGGAGAGGGTACAAACTGCAGCCTTATCTGGCTCCTTTCTGGATTGCTGTCTATTTTTCATAGACCTAGATTCATACTTTTGTATAGATTTTAGTTGACATTTATTTCTTGGTATCTGATCCCAATCACGTTCAGAATCTCAACTAACTTAGTCGAATCAAATAATCGAATGTATTTTCTAGAATGCAGAAAGCCAAGCATAACAGCCGAGAGGATTCGTCTCACTGACCACATGTCACCTGGTAATCTGCAGTCCTTCGAGCTGAGCAGCGGTCGCTTGGAAGACCATGACCATTCGGGGCTGTTGCGCCATGTGCGTGGGCTTGTCCTTCTCCTATGATTATACCTAAAGTCATACAGATATATGGACAACAAATTACTCTGTTCAGAAGTGTCCAGGAGACGGGAAAGAAGAAACGTTCCTACACAGGAGAACGGAAGAAGGCAGTAGGAAAAGCAATGAACGGATTCTGGCAGAAAGTGGACGTGGAGACGACGAAACATGAAGTAAAGACCGTCAAACGGTGTGTGTATATATATGGCCAAAGAACGAAAACGAAGAAAAATACTCTTTCATTGACAACCCCAGGGTCTCGAAAGTGTGTCCCACGGGATTTGATGAACTCGTCGGAAGCCAAAGACATGGATTAATCTTATTCAAACACTCTATGCCAGAGATCGGCCCCTGGATCTAACCCTCGGCCAACTGCACCACTGAGATCAAGTCAATAATGCTTAATTCTAATAACTGATGTGAGGAAAACTTTCCCCCTTACCCAAGCTGCAGTAGATCCAGTTATGAAGCGCTTTAATATTGAGCTTGTTGCAAGCAGAGATCTCCAGTTGAATTCCCAGCGCTCAACTGTCCTAATTGGCTTAGCCGAACCAGCAATCTCCGGAAGCGAGATGGAGCTTCAATTGACTGGCGTAAACTGAGCCCCTTGGTTACTCTCATAGTTAAAGTTGGTAATGAGAGGTAGAACCCCTCTGTATGATACCAGTCTGAAATTGGAAACAAGTCTAGGATTCTTACAGTTAACAGTCCAATAATACAGTGGTTACTAGGGTATGTTAGATAAAAGAGCTGTCATAAAATATGAGTACCCGGTTCAATGGGAAGTACAGTTCAGTCAATATATTTAGAAACGTGATGTCGCATATGACTCTCAGTGTATAATCGAAATAAATGCGATTTCCTCAGGGTCCAGGCAGTGGGAAGACTATGAATAATGGAAAGGTATTTCTACCATGGGCTTCCACGGAGCAAAGAAATGACTTTGATTTGTTCTTACTGTTATTTTGTCTGAGTCTGAGGAGGATTTGCGGAAGTTTCTCAAGGGCATATAAACAGTCTTGGGGAGGAGTACAAGATGAAATAAATACATCCAAAACAATACAAACTGCAATCGAACGAACTTAGATGATAGTGGGAAAATCAGTTCGGAATTATTATATCAAGAAAAATGTGTTAAGTTAATCAAGTAATTACCGAGCAAGTGGCCTCGCAGCTAGTATTCGGGAGATAGTGGGTTGGAAACCCCCTGCAGGCAGCCCTGAAGGTGGTTTACGGTGTTTTTTTTTTCATTTCCACACCAGGCAAACGCCTGTACCTTAATTAACGCCACAATCGCTTCCTTCCCGCTCCTAGCCCTGTCCTATCTCATCGTCGCAATAAGACCTATCTGTGTCGGTGCGACGTAATGCAGAGTGTAAGAAAACTATCAAGTATTTACTTCTATTTCCTTGCCACGTACGTGGTTTTAATATTCACAGGGAGCAAACATAACTACGGAGAAGGAGGAATTGCTGGTAGTAAAATCCAAAAAGGACTAACAGTGGATATACGTGAGCTAATTTCATACATATAGATCTTAATTACAGACTGTTATATCTTTTCGATTTCTGTCTGTTAGCCTCATTCAGATATGAATTATATGTGGATGTCTCGAGCTGACCTGGTCTGTAAGAACGTCAGAGCTTGGTGTCAGTTTAACCAGGTGATCAACCGACAAGGCTAGAACCAGCTATAGCTTGACATGTGCACATGTACTTAAACACCACAGCCTTCTGCCTTAACATGGCCATGTGTTTGCTCAGCACACAAACTGTTCATGTTTATATTTTAATTGTGTTTGCGGGGAACGCCCCTGCTAACAGCTGCTGCTCTCTGATTTAACTTAGTTGAGATCAGCCTCCTCGCCATGTTCAACCATCCACTCAATGTTGCTGACACTTCCCAGCTACGATTTACCAAAAATCAGCATAAAAGATGCTTATCGCTGATAGATATTCGCCATCTACGGTTCAGATTATGGGTTGGAAGTGAAGCAGTCAATTAGTATTTAAGTATGGATGAATACGTTAGATTTTTGTCACCTAGCAGGACATATAATGAGAAGGTATGCTGTTCGAGTCTTGCAGATATGAGTTTACATTAGGTACAGGTTGGGTTCTAACATCATCTTCGACAGACTTAAGATTACTTTTAGTGATCACCAAGGTTTACGTCGAGCAAATGCCGCACCTGTACCATAATAAAACCCACGTCCGCTACCTTGCCCGGTCTGGCCATCTTCAACCCCGTAGTCGTCGAAAATCCATATGAGTTAAAAGACGTTAAACAAGTATAAAAAGGCGCCTTCATAGGAAAAAATTCTGCCACTTCAATAACTGCTATTCCCGTTTGTCCCACTGATCCAAAAAAGAAACATCCGTATAGATCATTAAGAATTGTAAACAAAAATACATCAAGTTGTTGTATCTGCATAACACTACGTCACATCGATTCTTATTGTTTAAGTCGAATTTCTATTGATAACCATGCAACTGCTAAAGTAGCTAGGAAGTCTCAGACCGCAACAGAAAATTGTGAAGTTTTTATGATTCAATACGGCATTCATTCTTGTCCTGCTACTTAGACAATATGTCATGTCACTGTGGTAAAGGTACTTTTCATGTCAAATCAATACATCACTACAGTAACTGGTCCAGAAATATAATACTGATCACTAAACATCAGGGCCTGAATCCCAATGAACTAACAAATATAACAGAAACTGACTTGTAAAATGACAATGATTTCTCAAAGCATGACTTGAAATAAGTAAAAGGAGGATTAACCCACAGACTTGAAGAAATACATTTTACTTAAAATTTGTATTTACATAGATCACGTTTTTTTTAATTCTAAAGATAATGATCGCAATTTCAAAATAAAGTAAACAATACAGTAATATATACATACATTCATACGTACATACCTAGAACTACATACACACATACGTGCATATGTCCACACATACCTACATGCATACTGTTTACGTCAAAGCGAACGACATCCAACGGAAACAGATACTCCTCTTGCTACAAGAAACTCCTGTCGGATTGTAGCCATCGATTGTGCCCTGTTCTTGACATGTCATGAATCATACGTCGGTAACACAAGTCATCAAGGGTGCCCAGTTACTTTTTGGTGGATATTGCATTTTCACCTCCCCGGTAAACCATGTGATCTTGCCGCGGTGGGGAGGCTTGCATGTCCCAATGAAGCAGGTAGCCGAGCCGTAGGTGAAACCATATCGGATGGGTATCTGCTGAGAGACCAGACTAACGTATGGTTCATCGAAATGGGGGGGGGAGGCTAGGAGCCTTTCGGAAGTTACAAGGGCAGCAGTCTAGATGATTGACTGATATGGCCTAGTAATGATACTCAACATGGCTTAGCTGTGTTGACACTGCTGCACGGCTGAAAGCAACGGGTAACTACAGCCGTAACTAACTCCCGAGGACATGCAGCTCCTTCTGTATGAATGATGTGCTGATGATGGCTTCTTTCCGGGTAAAATATTCCTGAGGTAAAATAACAGTCCCCAATTCGGATCTCCGAGTGGGAAATACACGAGAGGAGGCAATCATCAGGAAGATGGATACTGACATTCTGCGATTCGGAGCGTGGAATGTTATAAGTTTGAATTGTTGTGGTAAATTTGAGAATCTGGAAAGGGAGATGGATAGAATAAAGTTGGACTTGAAGTAAGTGGAGTACGTTGGCAGGAAGAGCAGGATTTCTGGTCAGGCGACTACAGAATTATCAACACAATTTCAAACGGGGTAAATGCAGCAGTTGGTTTAATAATGAATAAGAAAATAGGGCATCGGGTAAGCTACTACGACCAGCATAGTGAAAGGATTATTCTTGTCAAGATAGACACCAACCCAATGCCTACCACAATAGTGCAGGTCTATATGCCTACTAGTTCAGCGAATGATGAAGAAATCGAAAGAATGCACGAAGAGATAGGATATTTTATACAATATGTAAAAGGCGACGAGAATCTAATTGTGATAGGACACTGGATTGCAGTGTTAGGCCAAGGAAGAGGAGGTAATACAGTAGGAGAATTCGGATTGGGACAAAGGAATGAAAGAGGAAGTCGGCTGGTTGAATTCTGCACCGATAATAATTTGGTCCTTGCTAATACTTGGTTCAAACACCACAAACGACGTCTGTATACGTGGAAGAGACCTGGAGACACTGGCAAGTATCAAATTGATTCCATTATGATTAGGAAGAGATTCAGAAACCAGGTGTTGGTTTGCAAGACTTTGCCAGGAGCAGACGTGGACTCTGACTACAACCTTTTGGTCATGAAATGACATCTGAAACTGAAGAAATTGAAGAAAGGAAGGAATGCAACAAGATGGGATCTAGACACTTGGCAAAAAGTATGTAACACAAGGACCAAATGAAAAGACCGAAGGAAACAGAGTAGAGGAAGAATGTAGTAAGTCATGAAGAATGAAATCAGTAAGGCTGCTGAAGAAAAGTCAGGAAGAAAGGAAAGATCAACTAAGAAACAATGGATAACTGAAGAGATACTAGACCTGACCGACAAACGACGAAAGTATAAGAATGCAAAACATGAGGAGGGCAGAAAAGAATACAAGCGAATAAAGAATGAAGTACATAGAAAGTGCAGGACAGCTAAGTAAGAATGGCTGAAAGAGATGATGATGATGCTTGTTGTTTAAAGGGGCCTAACATCGAGGTCATCGGCCCCTAATGGTACGAAATGAAATAACAAAAAATTCAAATTCATCCACTGAACAAAATATTTTTTTAATGTCATGAAGAATGAATGGATGGACATGAACCCTATAAAAAAAGGAAAACAAACAAGCAAACAAACAAACAAACAAAACAGTGGATCAGACTCAAAAATAAGGTAGTTAATTAGAGTATTACTGACCAAGGGACCATTTATAAAGCACAATGATGCTTGATGTCCGAATGGATGCTAAATTCACGTCTAAGGCCCCACAGAATGGTACATGTCGCGAGTAAAGTAGAACCATGGTATTTGTCATTTTGGGGTACTGATCTAAAGTAGCGAAGACTCACGGTGGTCCACACAAGATGGTACTACTCACAAGTATTGCAATTCGTACAGGGAACGCAGACCTATGGTGTTTCTCACACAATGGCGCCACTCATAGCCAAAAGGTTCCTCACCTAGGTGTACTAGTCACGGGCGCCGGTATTCCCGTGGTGTTCCTCACATAGTGGGTACCAAGCACAGGCAACGCTGACCCACGGTGCCGCTCATATAGCGGTACAACTTACAGGCTACGCCCAGACCCGCGGTGTTGCTCACATGGGTACAACGCACGGGTACTGGAATCCACCAGGCCAGGCTTTTACTGCAACTAATCACAAATCTATTTCGTACCAATTTAGTGATACTACTCGCAAGTACATGCAACCCATGGTGTTCCCCGCATGATGGTACGAATCAGGAGTAGTTTCATGGTTCTAATTCAATCATCTCTTGGTCGCCCCTTGTAGTCGCCTCTTACGACAGGCAGGGGATACCGCGGGTGTATTCTACATGTGCGTCCCCCAGGAAACGGGGGTGGCTGAAAGAGACGTGCAAAGATGTTGAAGTTTGTATGGTCCTAGAAAAGGTAGATGCTGCATAGAGGAAAATCAAGGAAACCGTTGGAGAAAGGAAAACTAGGTTATAAATATTAAAAGCTCAGATGGAAAACCACTTCTAGAGAAAGAAGACAAGTCAGAAATACGGCAGGAACATACCGAACCGTTGTATCAAGATAAAGAAGTAGATAACAGGGTTCTGGAACAAGAAGAGGTTATTAATGCTGATGACATGATAGACCCAATTTTGAACTCAGAATTTGACAGAGCTTTCGCAGACGTAAGTAGGAACAAAGCACCAGGAATTGATGGCATACGCTCAGAATTACTGTCTGCCTCAGGAGAAATCAGCATGGAGATGTGTAAGATGTATGATACAGAAGTGCCATCCGATTTTCAGCATAATTTCCTTATACCTATAACCAAGAAAGCCGGTACTGACAAGTGTGAAAACTACCGCACCATTAGTTTAGTATCTCTCACCTGCAAAATTTTAACACGTACTATTAATAGAATAATGGAAAGACAAATTGAAACTGAGTTGGGAGAAGATCAATTTGGCTTCAGAAGAAATGTGGGAACACGTGAAGCAATCCTGAAGTGTCGTCCCGTCTTAGAGGATCGAATTAAGAAATACAATCACACGTACATGCCGTTCGTAGATCTAGAAAATACATTCGATAATATTTATTGGAGCAAGCTGTTTGAGATTCTGAAGGTGATCGGGATCAGGTACCGAGAAAGGGGAATTATCTACAATCTATACAAAAATATGTCTACAGTGATAAGAATCGAGAGCTTTGAATAAGAGGCAGCAATCCAGAAAGGAGTGAGGCAAGACTGCATTTTGTACCCTCTCCTTTTCAATGTTTACATAGAACTGGCGATAAAAAAAATCAAAGAGGAATTTGGAAAATGAAACAAAGTTAAAGGTGAGCAAATCAAAACCTTGAGATTGGCCGATGATATTGTTATTTTACCGGACTCTGGAAAAGATCTAGAGAAATTGCTGAATGGTATGTACAGAGTCTTGGAGAAGGAATACAAGATGAAAGTAAATAAGTAAGTAAGTACAAAACAAAACTAATGGAATGCGGTCGAACAAAGTCAGAGTAGGAAGTAGAGGAGTATTGTTACTTGGTAGTAAAATAACTAATGATAGTAGAAGTAAGGAGGACATAAAATACAGACTAGCACAAGCAAGGCGTTTCTTAAGAAAATAAATTTGCTCACCTCGAATATTGATATAGGAATTAGAAAGATGTGTCGTAAGACTTTCGTCTGGAGTGTGGCATTGTATGGAAGTGAAACATGACGATAACTAGTTCAGAAAGAAAGATAATAGACGCTTTTGAAGTGTGGTTTTACAGAAGAATGCTGAAGGTGAGATGGGTAGATGGAATCACGAATGAAGGAACACTCAATCGAATTGTTAAGAGGAGATCGATTTGGCTAAATTTGACCAGAAGAAGTGATAGAATGATAGGGCACATCTTAAGACACCCAGGACTTGTACAGTTGGTTTTTGAGGAAAGTGTAGGTGGTAAGAACGGTAGAGGGTAGACCAAGATACGAATATGACAAGTAGATTAGAGCAGATGTAGGATGTAGCAATTATGTAGAAATTAAAAGGTTAGAAAAAGATAGGGTGCCATGGACAGCTGTATCAAACCAGTCTACGTACTGTTGATTCAAACAACAACAGTGCATTTTCAATTACCGTAATTCTTTATTCATGATAAGAGCTGTATACTTTAAAAGTTCAATAAGCCGAGCTCCTTTAAGCATTAAAATAACCCATATATTGGCTGGAAATCGCGTGTATGGTGCTAGAAATTATCTCCGGATATAAATTCCCGCGTATTCCAATCATTAATTCCATTAAACGTTAAAAGTAATTTGAGATTCTTGAGAACGTGTATAGTATAACAGTAGAGTCTTCTGTAACGAGTGTTTTATACGGACTATTACATCACAGAATAGGCCTACGATCAACAAAACGACTAGATAACGTTTCAAAATTCTGTATGGAACCACACTACAGAACAGGCATAGATGAATGCAATGAAACTTATATTACATTTACCGGATTTCAATGGTAACCTGAACCTGCAAACAAAACAGAGGAAATGTGGCACTGTATGATTCCGTTGCGTATTATCAAAATGGTACTACTGTGGAAGCAGATTACGACCTTAAGTTGGAAGTTCAGTCGTAAGAAGTGTATGAGGTGATAATGTAATACAATAATTCATGGCAGGAGGTGTAAATCTGAAATTACACTCATGTTCATTAAAAACATAACACCTTGAAAGACTAGAGGTAGGAACTTCATATTCATTGGTCATGTTCACAAGTATGTTCTGCAGAAACGAAAGAATTTCAGTCACCTAGGTTTAGCATGTGTCCTGTTGCCTAGTAGGCATTGGGTCCTCCATGGGCACTCATAACTTGCTCCATGCGTGATGGCATCGGCGCGTATAAGGCGTGAATGGCGTCTTGGAATATAGCCATCCATGCTGCATTCACCTGGTTCCACAGTTCATCTCTGGTGTTTGGCATTGGGTTACAGCACCGTACCCGCCGTTTCACCATATACCGCACATTTTAGATTGGCGACAAGTCGGGTGATCTGGCGGGCCAGAGCAAAGATCTGGTATCCTGTGACAACAAGAAGGCACGTGTTCGTGCAGCAACATGTGGTCGCGCCTTTTCTGCTGAAATATGGCGTCTGGGGTTTCGTGCAGATAGGGTATAGCTACGGGTAGCAGGATGGCATTCACGTAAGCTGGACAACTGTGATTTGTGGTTGTACCCAATAACACCCCACACCGTAAGGCCTTGAGTTGGCGCTGTATGCCTTGTGCGAATGCAATCACCATGTCTGCGGCAAACCAAAATGCGGCCAGCATTTTGAAACAAACAGAACCTTGATTCGTCTGAAAACACTATCTGCTGCCATTCCGGTCCGCAGTGACGTCGTTCCATACACCGTTGCAGTCTAGCATGTTTTATGCACATTAGTCAAATGTAGGCTGAGAAATGGACGACGCGCCGGTCACCCAGACCGAAATAAAAGGCGACGGACTGTCACTCGTGATAGTGTACGATGTGTTACACTGTTCCACTGTTGCGCCACAACCGAGAGGTCGCACATCTGCCCTGCAATGCCATTCGGATGAGTATCCATGTTCTCGGGGGGGGGGGGTCGTTGTCTGGGTAGTGTGACCAGACCCGTATCGTCGTATTCTACCGCCTTCTGTGAACCATTCTGTTCGCACCCACTGCACTGACGACACACTTCGTCCCACACGAACAACAATTTCCCGGACGAATGAATCACGTTCTCTCATGCCAACAATGTGCCCCCTTTCAAACTCACTCATTTGACAGTACGGTTCTTGCGTACGTCTGCGAGGTATCCAGCACGTTTGTTCAAGTTACACTGCTCCATTACCGTCGGTTTATAGCGACAACGAGACCCGCAGGCACATTTTACCATTTGATGATGGTGCGCTGAGATATCGATGGGGACCTTGAACCTGAGGGACGACATGGCTCAAATGCTAATAATGTATTCAGAACATACACATGTATTGTGAATATGAACTTCCTATCTCTAGTCTTTCAAGGTATTCTGGTTTTTTATGAACATGAGTGTATTGAAGAAATTTCAACCATTTGAGTTTCATGCGAGAGTCGCTTTTGGAAGTGTTTTATTTACTTGCTTTTGGAAGTGTATTTTTTAATTAGAATCACTCTGAGGAAACTACACCAGAAAGTATCAAAATTACTGTACCCCTAACAGATACAGACGTGGGAAAATTCTGAAACATTCTATCTTACATGTCATTACATAATAAAATTTAGCGTAGGCTATACGGAGCTAATATCGACATCCGGCTAATTGCTTGGGCTCATGATACGAACTTGAAGATATACTGTTCCGGTTTGAATTCGTTCAATATGATAACCGTATATTCAATCTGCTACTTGACATTGTTGTATACATGTGCGTTTATTGGTAAGTCGGGCTTCATTCACTGCTTCATAACTGTTTATATGAAACATTACTTTTGGAGTGACCGACGACCTGTATGTCAACCCAATTAAAGCAACAATTGTCGTCGCCATCATTACTCTTGAAGAAACGAGTGTTAACGCCAAAGTCAAAAAACTAATCATAGCAGTATTATTTTGATCAGGTTCTTATAACAAGTTATAAAGGACATCGCTCTTTTCGCTTCTCTGCCTTCCCAAGCATAGCGTTGAATGTCCTCACGTTTAAACACGAATGCAACAGGTGATCTCACTTCTGTTTCTGAACCCAATATGCATTTACTACCGTTATTGGCTTGCCAATTAATATCTCATTGTATTATGATATATTATTTCTATACTCACTATGAATTTAACCATAGTTATTTTGATCGCCCTCACTTTTATTTTACTCACAAGGGAATTGATCGAGGTCACAACACTCGGATGGGCAGCAGAGAGGTTGTACATTGCCAAAATGAGAATCTTGTCGCCCCAAATTTAATTTCCAGAGCCGGGATTGTAATATGAATCGTATGAAGAGCAGGCGAGTGCGATGAAGGTGCTGGATACAAACTATTGACTAGGTTTGGTCAGAACTGAAGTTCGAACGGTGCACACAGCTTACAGGATGAACTTAAACGATATGTACAAACTTCATGAGTTCATTCCTTTTCAGGAAAGGGAAGCAAAATCTTCTATCAACTTATGTCCGGAAATACACGTTTCCCATGGCAGATGGCACTGCTGATGTGTACATTCGGTGTAAAGCAATTTATGAACGTATTCTATTGGCCTTGTTAGATGTAAAGCGAGGGGCAATTGCTATGAAACTTTTCAGGATACGTACATCGTAAATTAATCAATCACTTAGTCAATATTTATACACTTAAACATATATATTTAACCAATCAATCAAACACTCATTCAATCAAAGAATGAGCGAGAGGCTTGCCAGACGTTGGGACAAACAAATTATAATCCAAATAAAACGTTGATCCACTCAGTTGTATTTACAAAAGGACATCGTTCTACCCAGGATTTTAAAAATCTGTCTGTGAAGAATATTGACCGTCGGAGATAATTTCCTTCGATTTATCATTTTTCACGTATTTGTGTCGGCAAAAATTGCTAACAGATTCGTCTTGACCGCATTAGACCAAGGAAACTTATTGGAGGAGAGAGTCAGGTAACAAGTGTCCTCATAATGTCGTTATATGAACCAAGTTGATTTTTGGAATCGTCTATCGTACTGGGAAGGGTCAGCGGTGCAGACCAGGTCGCACAAGCTTAACACCATCAATCGCCATGGCTGAGGTAAACACATCAACCACAAGGAAATCAGTGCGGAGCATAGCAACACGGCGTATATTGATCCAAAACGTGTCCGAGCGTTAGCCTCGAGTGAACGGATCATCATACACCATGAATTTGAGGTTTTTAATGAACGGAAAAACATCATGACCGTGTTTCCTTAATTACTCTGAAATTGGATTTCTAATTATTCTCTTTAAAATGACAGAAATGATGAATGCTTTGTCCCGACTAAAGTTCACATGAAGTAACCGGAGCTCATTTTATGAAACATTTATGACAATTCTCCCATGATAATCGAGCTAAAGATTTAAATATTCTGTTCAAGCTAGTATGTTTGAGGTGTAGACTGTGCGGGACATCAACGAGAAGAAGACGTCTGATTGACCCCACATTGGGGAATTGCGTGAAGAAGTGCAAGGACAATGGCGTGATTAGTTGTTGAACCGAGTGGCGCAGCATGTGGGCCAACTGTGACACTGATAAGTGTTGTACAAATGGAGGCCAGAGAGCCGCTGGGTGATAGTGGCATTGCGTTTCTTGCCCTTCGTATGCACAGACGGAGTTTTACACTTTCAGCGTCCCTGTTTGGATTATACTACCACGAAATTAGTTCTCGCGTTGCATGGAATGTAAGCACAACACGAGGTTCACTGGGTAAGTTCGAGACGGGATTGAGCAACGGGCAGGAAGTCAAAGGCTTTATCGTAATATCGAGCATGATGATTATGGACCTTACAGTCATGTCAACAGCACCGCTCAGGATTTCAGGCATATGACACAACTCTCTCTGTCCAGTCTGCAGCAACGAGGCAACTTGTCTAGGGGCCCATTACTGTAGCCGATACTGACTACCCACCACAGGCATCTGCGGTGGCAGTCGTACACGGCCTTTCGGGGTTGAAGGTAGGAATAGCATGCCACAGTCTTATCCGACAAACCTCGCTTCTCCTTTATTATAATGATTATTGTTTGATGCATTCTTTACACAAGGAAGGAAATAAAGAGATTTGAACAATTACCGTGATATTTCTGTTCTGTCAGTGACCTACAAAATCCTGTCACTATCCGTCCTTGAAAGACTATAACACCAAGTTGAACACAAATTCGGAGAATACCAAGCAGATTTCCGGAAAGGCCGATCAGTGCAGAACAAATACTAAACTTAGAAACCATAATAGGATACCAATTGCTGAAAGTTAGAAACTTTGTATCGACATTTCTAGACTTCAAGAAAGCATACGACTCAATCGAACGTGATGTGTTGCCAAGCATACTAGTAGAAATAGGAATCGATGAGAAACCACTGGCGATAAAAGGGGAATGCTGATACCATATCGAAAGTAAAATTCCAGGAATGTCTCTCTGAACCCTTTGAAATCAAGACAGGCGTTCGACAAGGAGATGGACTGTCACCCCTTTTGTTCAACTGCATACTTGAGAAGGTAATTCAGGAGTGGAGAAAGTCGTTGAAAGTAATAACCTTTACACACTTTTAAGGATTGGGACAAAGAAAAACAGAGTGGAAATAGATTACCGAGCTCGATAGCTGCAGTCGCTTAAGTGCGGCCAGTATCCAGTATTCGGGATATAGTGGGTTCGAGTCCCACTGTCGCAGCCCTAAAGATGGTCTTCCGTGGTTTCCCAATTTCACACCAGACAAGCTGTACCTTAAATAAGGCCACGGCCGCTTCCTTCCCACTTCCAGCCCTCCCAGTCCCATCGTCGCCATAAGACCTATCTGTGACGGTGCGACGTAAAGCAGCTTGCAAAAAAAAAGGAAATAGATTACTAAGAGTTCGGTGATGATATAGCCCTGATGACAGAGAATTTCGAAAGTGCAACAGACCAGGTCTATGTTTTGAAGGAAGTAGCAGAACAAACAGGTTTACAAATTTCCTTTCAAAAGACAGAAGTAATGTCGAACATCAAAGATGATAAGGCACAACTAAACATCAAATATGTAACTATAAGCCGTATTAATAAATTTAATTACCTTGCGGAATCGATCCTGTTAAATGGACTTGACAACGACGCCATAGCAACAAGAATCAAGAAAATGGAAGTCACTTTCCAAACAACCCGCAACATATACAACAAAAAGTGCTTTTCTCTGAACAAAAAAATTAGTCTCTACTGCACCCTTGCAGAGCTCCTTCGGTATTGACTGGATGTCAAATGTTGCCTCGGCTGCCCCTAAAAAAAAATACTTACCGAAGGTGTGTGAGATCCTCTTCTCAGGCGCGATCAGTCCCCTGTCGTCGAATAGGGTTGCATAGGGATAGTGCATTAGGAGAACTACTCACTATGATAATTATGACACAGACTGATTTCAATTTAAATACGTGTAAATAAAAAAAATTATTAATAAAATAAATAAAAATGAAGATAGTTTTATAAAATGTGAAATAAAATTTTGTTAATATCATATCATTACATTATGAGACTGTACAAACTAAAATTTTTCTTAATAACACACAAGACCACCTCATTTGTTAATAAAAAAATATTTAAAATTAATTAAAAATTTTATATCAAATAATAATTTCCAGATTTGTTCACCCAATTACTTGATATCAGTGTAACTGTACACATTACTAGGATAGTAGCGTTTATATAGCATGTGGATCAATAAATAACAGCAATAATAACAATAAGAATATTTGATAATAATAATACTAAATTAATCTACTATGTATACCACGCGAGATAACACAGCCAGAAACAATAACCTAATGCATAAATTAGTGCTAATATATACATAAATGTACATTGACAAATGCTCATACCAAATTATTGGTTTATTTCAGCGTCCAAGTGTTTTTAATTCGCTGAAAACTGACCACAACTCAGAACAATTATTACTGTGGTCCACACACAATAGAATACTCTGACAGTGTAAAGACAATAAAAAGAATGCACCTAATGATTGCTAATAAGAGGCAAAAAAATATATAATAATAATAATAATAATAATAATAATAATAATAATAATAATAATAATAATCATTTGTTGTAACCAACGAAAGTAGTTCCTACTAGCGAGCATTCATAACAGCTCAGTTGGGTGTTCAATGTTGCCAACATAATATTAAAATGGCACTCAAACGCGTACAATAACTTTTATCTTAGTAAGCGATATTGTGTCACAGTTGAAATAGTATAAGTATCATTTGGTCCTTCTAAATCATACATCATCTTTGACTGGCTTATTTTCCCACTACATTTTTCATTTATGGAGTCATTTCCACTTCATTCTGCATAAATTCTTTTAGATCTCATCTATCACGCTGAATACCTTCATTTCCAGTCAAACTAGAGAATATGTTCACCATATTCTTTATTTTTATACTTTTCTTCAGCAAATAACATCATGTATTACTATATGATCATAAATATGGACCTTCAAACATCTCAAACATTATTACCGTCACCCAATATCGTGCTTATTGCTCAACAGCACTTCAATTACCTGAACCAAAATTAATTATTAGTACTGTCCACCCAACTGTTTAATTATGGTACTTGCCATAGCAACAAAAAAATATACATGGATATATATGTGTTACTGTCGCCCAACCAGAATTTTCGACAGTAACTATCATATATATGGTTTCATCATTAATTCACTTAATCACTCATCTACCACGGTGTCTACGTTTGCGTTAAACAAATAAAATATCTGCATAAATGAAATACTAATAATACTAATAATAATAATAATAATAATAAAGCTCAAGTATCCAAAACCGCTTATTATAATTTACTCAAAATAAATATATATTAGTCGATACTGAAAGCTCAAATTGTACTTCCAAACTATATCACACATGATATTAATAATAATAATAATAATAATAATAATAATCATAATAATAATAACTACACTGATCATGAACTAAATTACCCTCACTATCTGGCTGTGTTCTCGGGTCTTCTTATGATACTACAGTCACTCGCATATTTATTTACATCAAGATATATTTTATCAAAGAAAAGCTTTAGATTCTATTAGAAATATGAGATTTGTACTCACATTATTGGCACTTCAGCATCACCCAGGACTTGAGGCAGTCATGTTGTTTTACAGACTAATGACAGACATATTAACACCATCCATCATTCTTCCTGTATCCAACATTTGCTTATATACTAATTTTCACCCGTATTAACACTTCTACACACGTTTTCTCTTGATGATAGTACTAAATATAACAACTTGTTATAACACTCAACATTAAACACTTATAATATATATACAACACACGCTGTGCTCAAATACCTTGTAACTTAAGCATGATTTGACGTACTGTGCGCTAGTTCAAGTTTGCTTCTAATGCAGCGAAGTCTTTCGTGGTATCTGCACTCCCTTTGTATAAGCAAAGCAGCTGTGAAGGGTCTGGCCTCCCCCTGACCTAAATCTCTGTAGATAGTGAAAGTGTGTCCTCTCCACACAACGTTCCAACCACCAACTAACTGCTCAAAGTAGCAAGCAAAATATTCTCCACCAACTACAGCTTACATTCATGTTAGAATGTCTAACTTCTTCTTCGGGCTACATATTCAAACTGTTTCATAATTGACGCATCTACTGCACAATTTCAAGTCTCATTTTAACCCTGCGTAGATTGATACTTATAAAATATGTTAATCCGTTAATCAACTCAATAATGTGGTTTCAAACACTTTCCAACTCAGTATATGTTTATAAAACTTGATTCCTTCTCAAATATAATGGTGAATACACTTAGCTCAATACAACTGTACTCGAGAACGGAGCGAAGTTAAAACACGTCTGGACACAAGGAGACTCTGGATGCTGACTGACCAGCGGAAAGCTGCTTCTTGGGGATGTTTGGCTCACTTATGTGCGTAAGAATACTAAATTTTGACACCTAAAATCCCAATTCAAATAGTGCTAGGTAGATCCGAAATAAAGTTACTCAAGAATGAAATGCCTTGCACACCAAATTTCCATAACTGCATGTTACCACCATGATGCATCCTGATTTTTGAACTGTTCATAATTTCTCTCACAATATAGTAGGCGTCAGTTGGACTATATCTCGTCCTGCGCTGCCGAACCACGCTCCGCGCTGGCAAGGGATTCCCACTCCTGTTGCTACCCAACATCTGAGTACGCAAATACTTCAATCCGTTTCCAACAAGCCATTAAGTTGGTCAAGAATTATTTCAGTAATTATTGACATCTCATTTTGACACAATCTTCATTAATTACTGACCTGGATTATTTATGAGCCACATACAACTTTGTCCCGCTAATTTTGAAAATATTTGAATTCAGTGATCTGATTGGAGCACACATTCCGTTATTCAACTGTATGGACGGGTCTATTCCAAATCAAGGGAATTCAGGTAGCTAGGACCGCGATTCTCTATCTCACTCACTTCCCAGTACTTTTCCACTACTGCTGCGTAATTTCAAACGATGACGTAATAGCAGATGTTCCGGAGATATCAATTTATTTTTAGCAAAGAAAGGAAGCGTGTGCTTCTGTTAAAGCTTTGTTCTCACGCACTAGCTACTAGAAGATTCTAATGCTGTCCTTTGTCTCAACCTGCCTGACTATTACTATTAATTATTAACTATATATTAATAAAGTTAGCCAATCAGACTCATCTGATGGGTGCGCTACAACACTGTCATCAAACCAGTATCGCCTGTATGCCTTATCCTGTCCGAAAAATCTTTGATCGCGGATTTAGGGAGGAAAAAAGAGAAAGATCCTACACACCATATGTGGCCCAAACTACAAGAAAGGTATCTACGTTAGAAAATCCAGGCAAGGAATGTACTATAAGATAGACGAGATCACAGGCTGAATGCTTAAAGGCAGGGTTCTCTTCTGCGGTCATATACGACGGATGATAGACTCTCGATGGACGAAAAGTATCTTCAGAGTTGTACTAGTAAAAAGTTGCCCCTACTAACTTGTTACTTGAAAAAGCTTGAATGAAAGATCTCAAGGAGTTTCCTAGGTAAGAATAGCTCGGGCTTGGTACAGGAGGATAAGTTCTATCTACAATAAGTGAAGATAAACTTTGAATATTGCCTTTGTTCAAAATATTGGTAAGTTGAAGTTCATATCACCGTGGTGCAGTGAACCGCCATCTCCCGAATCGTCTTCCTGAATTGCTCGCCAGGCAACTCTTGCTCCAGGATCCTCTTGTCACCACGGAAGTGTACTTGTACTCCGAAGTCCCCTCACCAGCATGGAATCGAACCAGTACCACGTAATTGAAGGTCTCTAATTTCTGGGAGGTCTGCGACAATTTTGATGCGGGGTAATCACTCGTGGTTTAACTTTGTAGGAGTGTCCACAGTCGTACAGTCCCGCGACACGTTCAGAATCACTTGACACCAAAATTTGTAAAATACTGCCTTTAATTGATGTAGGCGAACAACACGTAGTTTGAAATATGCCGAAGAATTTCGCTTGACACTTGCAGATAGAAGTTAATGAATGACACTTCAAAAGCTGAAAATGCGGATAGGATTGAATTAAGAAACGAAATGATGGAACACAGTTCATGGCTACTTATCACTAAAAATGATTAAACTAAACACAGTTCACTTGCAATACACTGTCTGTGGTTACTTGCCAAAACGTAAAATAATATTGTCGCACTGAACACAAAAATAGCTATTCAAGATTTTATCCGTAAGACATTGCTAATAGCAATGAAATAAATAAAACTTGTCAGTTTCTCTTAGTACCGTGAGTCTCGTTAAATAATAAAGTCACTGAAGAATTTTTAAAAGTAATTATGTACACGTATGTTCAGAAATCATTTCGAATCCAGTTAAGATTAACACTATAATGGATTATCAGTTTACGTCGCTCATTTTTAACAGTGCGGTTGTCCCAGTTTATCGTACTCAAAGTTTATTACTAGTTCAGGATCACTTATTATCTCCGCACTTTTTATCGATAGATTTGTGTACGGGTTTGAGGAGTAAGGAGGGAGCAATTCCGGTTCCAGTAGTACTGCCAACTGAATGGAAATGAAATCAGAATTGAATCGATAATATGATCTATCGATATGAATGTTGCTAAACCTTTCTTATCTTAAGCCAACAAATGTGTCACACACACATTATATAACTTTATATAACATTTCTCGATGCGAATCTTATTCCTAGAGTGAATTCTATAGTTTGGCTTTGCTGCGTAAATAACAAGAGTACTAGTACGTAAAGGGTACGCCAGATGTCGCACAGCGATGCATAAGCGATTCCTAGTTTGTGTTTCAAACGTTACCAGTACGAATCTCGAAGATTGCCGAGGTCGACTAATTCAGCACTAGGGTGTAAATCTATCCAGAAAAGGTGCGCAGATAATAAGTGTTACATAGCAAGAAATAAGCAAACACTTGTGTTATTACGATGAAATACTTCAAACACTTTTAAACAGCACAGATACTGAAATAATTTTATAAAACTTGAATAGCAATGGAATAAGTTAAACACTTCACCTGGTTCTTGACCCAAGAAATAATATGTTCCGTAGTTCGAGAATTATACTGATTTCGGTTCTTGACCTGAGAACTTACACGTCGCGCTTGATAATCACCACTAGTCGTCACTCGACTCTACTTTAGACGGACAGAATAACATAGGGTCTGACCATGCAGAGCCTTTGCCAGTAAATGCCTCTCTATCGCTTGGTATCCCCGCCTTTTATGTGGTCAAGGCCTACACGTCATAGGATAACGTGATTACTTTAAAGTGGATTTACTCGGAAATCCCCCGATGGATTTCCTTAAGATTTGATAATGGAGACGTTCTTGTTATTGGCCACAGAACGGCGTATCTCCCAAGACCATACGACCATTATTAAACAAGTTTTATGTATCTCTGAATGCCTTACTCATTGTTCCATGTGTATCCAGTCCTTGCCACGACGGAAGTTGATGAGTTGTGCGGGTTAGTCTGCCTCGCTCCTTCATATACGTCATTCAGAGCTGTTTTGCCCACACGGTGGCTCGTCCTGTTAGATGTAAACACAACGAGCTTGGAGTTCTCGGCGCGCGTAATAATCGTACGACATTGCTCTTAATAAATACGGCATGTACTTTGCGTTCCTGGTACAGTATATTTGACACAAATCCAAAAACGGCAATGCCATGGTAAGTTAATGTTAAGAAAGATCTTAAAGAACTGGGTATACAAGCAGACGATGCACAAGACCGAAATCTTTTCAGAGCAGCCATCAATACTTTTGGGACTTTCCGGGACGAATAACGGGCAACTGGTGAGAAGTGGACAGAAGTACGTCGTGCCAAACACAGTGAGTTAATGAAAACGAAGCGGATCAAGCGAAAAATGAACAAATGCCAGAATATAAAGCGAGCTTAATCGTGGTCCCTAGTTGGCCGATTAGCGAAGTTGAATTATTATTATTATTATTATTATTATTATTATTATTATTATTATTATTATTATTATTATTATTATTATTATTATTATTATTATTATTATTATTATTATTATTATTATTATTATTATTATTATTATTAACAACTGCATCGCAACTGGGAAATATCCCGATATAATACCAATATAAATGGTCCGTTATTGGACATTATAAATTTTCCAGCTAACTCATTCCTGGTTGCCAGCGTTTCGCCCTCGTGTGCTAGGTTGGGCTCATCAGTTGGCACCTAGCACACCTACCAAGACGCTGGCTAGTGCATACCGTGGAGGCCACTGCGTAGGCTACTTGGAGCCACGGGCAGTGCCAATGCACTATGAGAGACTTTGTTTACCAAAAATTGATGCCTGCTTGGCCATCAGATGATATAGATGTTGATTCCCATAGGCCAGCGTCTTGGTAGGTGTGCTAAGTACCAGCCGATGAGCCCAACCTAGCACACGAGGGCGAAACGCTGGCAACCAGGAATGAGTTAGCTGGAAAATTTATAATGTCCAATAACGGACCATTTATATTGGTATTATAAATTTACTCATTCGGGACAAATATTTCAGATTCCCTATGGGAATCAACATCTATATCAAATATCCAGATGGCAATGATCACTTACAGTAGTGTGAAAATAAAGTTAAGTTTAAACATTACCCAACAACAACAACTACTACCATTACAACAACAAGAGCAACAACAACAACAAGAGCAACAACAACAAGAGTACAACAATCAATTGCATGGAAAAAATATTACAAGAGATACCACTAGTTGAACATTCTAAATCCAGATATTTAACTCGAGTCTGTCAGGACCGTGGTGCACGGCTGCATTATGCACCGTTATGACAGCCAGTCACTTGGAGTTTTGGTACGAGGTGCAACTGGATTCCTGTCTGTCTGGCATCGTGTAGATATTGGTGTCAGTGTTTATGCCCTAAATTCAGGGCCATCCTATGGCCCTACACTACCAGAACACTTAGCGACCACGTGCGGCACAACTCTTCTGACGGTTTCTGGATGGCTACCTTGTCACATTGCTTCCTTGAGCTGCTCGTTCACCGGACATCTGGCCATTCTAAAACGTGTGGTTCGTTGCTGGACAACTGATCGCTTGCCATGACCACAATGGATGAACGTTGAGCAAGAAAAGAAGCAGCGTCCGCGGATACACCCCAGACATGCAAAGTCTCTTTCTCTCCATGCCGCGCCGTGCAGCTGAGCATATATACACCTGGCTGTGATACCTCACGGCATTCTTGGTTTGACAATGTTAAGGGTAAGTATTCCATATGCTTGGCATCTCCTCCGATGGCTTCTTTCTAGTATACGGGCTTAATGTTTTGATGTAGAATACTCTCACCTTCTTCAGAGTAATCTAGAGGTGAACATCTTCCTTGAGCATATAATATATTTGATACATATTTGTTAATGATTGGGGAAGGTAGTTACCTAGTACTGGTACTTATTTAATTTTCCTGTAAAAGAAACCAGTATCCTCTAAATATTGTGTAAATTCGTATATAATATTGTTGAAAATGTAATGTAAAGCTACTGTAGTATTAGTGACTGTTCCTTTCAATCTGCTTTAAATATTAGTTTTAGAATATTGAAATTATTTTCAGTTAAATGTGAATTATGTGCTGTGAACCATGTGATATGCGCATGTGGGGAGGCTTTTGTGTCCCAATGAAGCACGTAACCGAGCCGTACGTGCAACTACTTCCAGTTAGTATCTGTCGAAAAAATATATTAACGAATGGATCATCTAAAGAGGGGTAACAATATTTTATTATTATTAAATGAATGACTGATATGGCCTTGTAGTAATATTTAATCTGCCTTAGCTACGTTGATTCTGTTGCACGTCTGAGTGCAACGAGTACCTGCAGCAGTAACTAACTCCCGAGTGCATACAGCTCACTCTGCATGCATGAATGATGTAATGATGATGACTTCCGCCAGGGTAAAATATTCGGGAGGAAAAATCGTTCTCCATTCGTATTTACGGATGGTGACTACCCTGTGAACGATGTGACCTTCCCATGTTGGTTGTCATGAAATTCCTTGTGATGTTGAGGAAATTGAAGAAAGGAAGGAATGCAAGGACATGGGGTCTAGACAAGTTGAAGGAAAATAGAGTGAGGGATTGTTTCTGGGAACAATGCACAATGAATGAATAAATAATGGACTAAAGTTAAATGTAGTTGGTATAAGTTATGCATGTTGGCAGACGAGTACGAGTCTTGTCAGGTGGCTACAAAGTTGTCCTCACAAAATCAAATAGGGGAAATGCAGAAGTAGGTTTAATGATGAATAAGAAACTAAGGCGGTGGGGAGTGGTCTGTATAGTGAACGCTGTGCTGTTGGAAAGATAAACACAAGGCCAATGTTCGTCACAACAGTGGAGCTTTATATTCGTGCTTACTCAGCAGATGATGCGGAATTTGTAAGAATACATAAGCAGGCAGAATATTTAGCACAATACGTAAAAGAAGGTAAGATTCTCATAATGACTGGAGTGTGGAATATAGTGGTTGGCCAAGGATGAGAGGGTAATACAAAAGGATAAATCGCAATGGGTAGAAAGGAAGGAAAGAGGAAGTTGGCTGGTAGAATTCTGAAACAATCATAATTTAGTGTTTGTAAATATTTAGTCCAAACAGCACAAGCGACGGCTGTATAGTTGGAAAAGACCTGGAGAAAGAGGAATATAAAAATAATTCCCATCATGATTAGGCAGACATTTAAGAAACCAAATGTAGGATTGCAAGAGCTTCCCAGGGGCAGACGTGGACAGTTACGACATGTTGGTTGGCATGAAATGCCGTGTGATGTTGAGAAATTTGAAAAAGGAAGAAATGCAAGGACATGGGATCGAGAATAGTCGAAGGAAAAGGGAGTGAGGGATTGTTTCTGGGAATATGTTGAACAGGAAATAAATAAAAAAAGGCCGAACGAATCACAATAGATGTAGAATGGACAGTCATGAAGGATAAGATCAGTAATGGTGCTGAAGAAAGGCAAGATCAAGAATGATTCAGTGGATAACTCAGGAGATAATAGGCATGACAGACGAAAGGCGAATGTATAAGAATTCAAAAACCGAGGAGGGCATAACAAAAAACGGTTGTAACTCCATTAACTAGATAGGTATTGTAGGATAGCTAAGGAAAAATGCCTGGAAGATAAGTAAAAGGATGCTTAAAGTTGTGTGGTTGCAGGAATATTGGATGCCAGGTACAGGAAAATCAGGGAAATATTTTGTAGAAAGGAAAACTAGGTGAATGTATTGTCCCCTTCAAATTTGGCCTACAATAAGTATTTTTTGCTAGTTGTTTTACGTCGCACCGACACAGATAGGTCTTATGGCGACGATGGGACAGGAAAGTGCTAGGAGTGGGAAGGAAGCGGCCATGGCTTTAAATAAGGCACAGCCCCAGCATTTGCCTGGTGTGAAAATGGGAAACCACGGAAAACCATTTTCAGGCTGCCGACAGTGGGGTTCGAACCTACTATCTCCCGAAAACTAGATACTGGCCGAACTTAAGCGACTGTAGCTATCGAGCTCGGTACAATAAGTATTTATTGTGTCTGCAAGTACAAGGCTATTGTTTCAATAGCACGGGCGATATTCTTTTTCCAATCCTGTGTTGTAGAGACGTTCTTACTTGTACAGAACCGGTCCTACCAGCGAGAGAGCAGAGTATTGATTTTTTATCGAGCTGTCAGCTGTCCCACGTGACCCACTGAGAGCAGTCAAAGTCGCCCCGATCTAAATTACGCATGTCCAAGACTTCAAATGAAAGGTACTTTCGAAATTTGCAATGGTCTATCAGGTGCAAGACGACGGCCAAATACGAACCATTGTGGTGACACGCCCTCATTGTTAAGTGCTTAAATACCCCAGTTTTTAGAAGAAACACTCTCTTAGTCTTATTCCCCTACGCTCTTACTTACGAACTTCACATGCTGCTGCTTTCACCGTACTCTGATTTACGACGTAGACGCTCCGTCATTGGGCTTGGAATGTTTATACTGGACAGTGCAAAACAACTACCTTCATTAACACCTTAGTCAAAGAGTCGGGCAGATTTTCGCAGGCCAAGTTACGTGTCATTCATCTTCAAAACTCAACTCTTGTGTGTACAGAATATCTTCTAAAATTGCTTATCAGTTTCAGCTTCTACGCTGTTAGAAGAAGAAGTGGATCGCCACGTGTTTGTTGGAGTGCGTCAAGATGTTCCTACACTTTGAAGAGGAGACCTACCACAATTCTGCATTGAACATCACGGCTACAATGGTGTGTTAAAATGTAGGCGACTACTGACATGGGGAGATAGCGACGGAAGCAGATAACCCACTACATGTAATCCAGAGATTCCAGATCACCGGCAGAGATCCAGTTTCATCATACATTTAAGTACCATTTTCTAATGTTTATCTGTTCATCTTTGTAGAAATAATGCTTACTTATTTATTAGTGGTAGTATTTCTTCTAGCCTTGCAATAGTCTTGAATATTTTTCATCCTTCTTTCACATGGGAAATGGTAGTATTGTCATTTGTGTGTGAGAGATTATTGGTCTGTATTAGAATAGCTAGAACGTGCGTGTCTTCTATGATTACTCTAACTGTCCCATTTAGTAGTCTAGTGTTATTTAAAAACCATTGTCCTCATCGATAATTAATAATATAATTTTGAAAATATTTTTTTCCAGAAGTCGTGTGGGACAGATTTACGGCATGTTTGTTACGTCGGATTTCAATACAAAACTTTCTTCTCGTGGGATTTAAGGCGTGTTTGTGCCCTCTGGCTTATTGTCGAACCCTAGTTTACGCGAATTTGATATCTAGTACGTCTAATAATAATAATAATAATAATAATAATAATAATAATAATAATAATAATAAAATTTTCACCTCTCGTTAAATAAATGGATAAGCGTCATAAGTTTAAATATTGCTTGATATTGTGTGTAAGATGTTAATTTGTGCTCAGTTAGTTTGAATATGAGCCTGGAATATGGCAGAATCCTGGCGGATCATTTACTGTATGTTTATTGACTTGTGGATTCATTTATTGATTTTATTTGAAGAATGCTTGTGGGGTAAGACGTGTGAGCACTTGTTAATTGATAGACGTGGAGTTGACTAATAATAATGCCGTGACTCATGAAATATGAAATTGAATGCGAATATTTGACCTGTATTATGTGCGTTTCTGTAGACGACAATTCTTCCAGATATCGACCGCCGATGTTATCATGACCAACGTTGTAAATTTCATCACCTTTGACCAAGTGATCATCCAGACTTCATCACATTTTTGAGAGACGTGAATGGATTTTTCTTTACCCTATACCGTCATCGTGAAAATTCATGTGCCTAGGATAAAAGTCAAAATATAATATTCAAAGTCTAGAATTCGTTGTAAATAATGTAAATAATTCTCCTGTGCCTTAGTGTGAATGCTGTGTTTGTGGTAGTAATTTCAGTGAATTCTGATATGTTTTATTTTTTGACTGTTGTTTTGACCCGGCCACGTGTTCGTCACGTTGGGTTATCAGCATCATTGTTTGAGTTGATCTAACTTTTTGGGAGTTGAACCTTTAGTAAATTTTACTTTGAAATTAAGTTGAGATAAGTTCAGAGTATCAGACAGTAATGAATAAGAATGAATTATTTCAGTGGACGAGGTTAATTATTATTGTAAAACTTACGGTGCTAAATTTTCTCAAGACGTCAGATATTAAAGATTGACGTCACGTTTTGTTCAATTGAATATTAAAGAAAGTTTCATAGTAATAAATATTTGTACAAGCACAATTTTATGAAATTTAGTCAGATAGATGCTTGTTTGAGTAATGTTTCCGATAAAAAAACTTTTTGTGCATTTTTCCAATTTAATGGATGTTGTTGTTGTTTGAGTCATCAGTCCATAGACTGGTTTGATGCAGCTCTCCATGCCACCCTATCCTGTGCTAACCTTTTCATTTCTACGTAACTATTGCATCCTACATCTGCTCTAATCTGTTTGTCATATTCATACCTTGGTCTACCCCTACCGTTCTTGCCACCTACACTTCCTTCAAAAACCAACTGAACAAGTCCTGGGTGTCTTAAGATGTGTCCTATCATTCTATCTCTTCTTCTCGTCAAATTTAACCAAATCGATCTCCTCTCACCAATTCGATTCAGTATCTCTTCATTCGTGATTCGATCTATCCATCTCACCTTCAGCATTCTTCTATAACACCACATTTCAAAAGCTTCTATTCTCTTTCTTTCTGAGCTAGTTATCGTCCATGTTTCACTTCCATACAATGCCACGCTCCACACAAAAGTCTTCAAAAACATCTTTCTAATTCCGATATCAATGTTTGAAGTGAGCAAATTTCTTTTCTTAAGAAAGCTCTTCCTTGCTTGTGCTAGTCTGCATTTTATGTCCTCCTTACTTCTGCCATCGTTGGTTATTTTACTACCCAAGTAACAATATTCATCTACTTCCTTTAAGACTTCGTTTCCTAATCTAATATTTCCTATATCACCTGCCTTCGTTCGACTGCACTCCATTACTTTTGTTTTGGACTTATTTATTTTCATCTTGTACTCCTTACCTAAGACTTCATCCATACCATTCAGCAACTTCTCGAGATCTTCTGCAGTCTCAGATAAAATAACAATATCATCGGCAAATCTCAAGGTTTTGATTTCCTCTCCTTGGACTGTGATTCCCTTTCCAAATTTCTCTTTGATTTCCTTTACTGCCTGTTCTATGTAAACATTGAAAAGGAGAGGGGACAAACTGCAGCCTTGCCTCACTCCTTTCTGGATTGCTGCTTCTTTTTCAAAGCCCTCGATTCTTATCACTGCAGACTGATTTTTATACAGGTTGTAGATAATTCTTCGTTCTCGGTATCTGATCCCTATCATCTAATCATTTAATCATATCATTTAATGGATATCACGTTTAATTCAGTACTCAAAGTTTTGATTTGTGGAAATGAATGTTAACATAAATGGATCTGATATTTTAGACGCTTAAACTAGTATGAGATAGACAGCTCTTTTAGATTGAATTAATATCAACTTGTAAATAATGACATTATTGAGAGGAGTTTTTTTGTGTGTTTCGTTGAGCCAGAAGTAGGCTAACATCCATCTGTATATTTGCAGAGTTATTGACGTCAAACCTATTGGAGGAATTAAATGCTGTATTTGAAGGAACTGGCAGAGAAGAATCCAAATTATAACTTACCATCAAGATTTGTTTAATTTGATTTGTTAATTGTATGTGTGCTAGTTGATAATAAATGTCAAAAACCTGTTGTTTTGATACTTTTGTATTATTGTCGCTAGTCTTTGTCTCTTTCCCTGCCTTAAAAATAAGCAAAGCCAGACAACGAACTGTCCACACGTGAGAATCTCGTTCTGCGGCTGAGCATGCCCGGTAAAAAGGAGGAAGGTTAAGATGGCGGCCAACTTTAGGGGCTCGATATTGGCTTTCCTAAAGCATGGACTCGATCTTGTAGTGTCCCATGTTGGACAGGAGCAAGATGCGGCGACAAATTAATTTTGTACAGGTTAATTTCATGACATTTATTTGCCCAATTGATTGTGGCTAACAGCACACATGTTAGAGTAGGGCTGTATTGTATTGTCCAGAAACAAAAGTATTGATGAAGGAGAGGGAAATTTTATTTGCAAGCGGTACTGCGTTGAAATTAAAATTTAGACAGTCATGTAGCATTTTAATTTCATTCAGATCTTCTCCTAAGGTTGTGAACCTTGTCCACACGTGTTTGATGAAATGGATCTCCGAAAATCTGCATTCTGCTGGTTAGCTCCCCATTGTTAGAACTGACGTTTGTGTCATTTAATAATTATGGAGGATTTGCGAAATTTCTTGGCGGACATGGAACGCCGAAGCCAGGAGGCAATGGCAAATTTACAGGCTAGTTTAGAGGGAAAACTAAGTGAAACCAAAGACTCTTTAAGACAGGAACTTAGTGAAACCAAAATTACTTTAAAGCAGGAATTAAGTGAAACTCAGGCCAAATTAATACAGGATATGACCGAGACAATTTGCGAAAATCAAGCTAGTTTAAAACAGGACATGACCGAGGCACTTCGTGAAAATCAGGCCAGTTTAAGGCGTGAATTAATCGAAAATCAGGCTAAGCTGAAACAGGACCTCAAAGGTGCTTTAGAGGAAGTTCAGACTCGGACTGATGAAAACATAGGGAAACTTCACACGGATGTGAAATTATTCAGAGGGAAACTTGCTTCAGTTCAGAGCGAACTAGTATCTGTTCAACCAAAATGTACCAACCTTAAAGGTGAATTTCAAGCGGGCATTACCAAATCAATGTCGACTGTGTCAAACGAATTCAGTGAAAGACTGGCAAATGTGCAGGCATGCATTTTGCAAGGGCTGGACAAATATAAGAATGAGGTCGAGAAAAACTTTCAGAGTATCGAAGGGAAAATCGACCACAATACGTCAGACCTCGCGCCTACTAAATCAGCCTGAGGCAGGAAATTTACTGGTGTTTGCGAGACTATTAAGCAAGTAGAAAAGGGAGTCATAGCCGAGATTAAGGTGTCGCAAGTCACTACTTCTGAGCGGTTGTAAACAACACAAACTCCTTTCTGATCCCCGAAAACAGCGGATCGAACCAAGTGAACACTACGGGGCAGACGCAGGTCATAAATATTATTAGACTGCACGAAGACCAACCAAAAAATTTCAATAACGTGAATGGAGTTACTCCTAAGAGTTTCGTTAATGAGCTCCAAGACTATTTCAGGGACGCAAAATTTCCGCCAGAGCGCCAGTTGCGTGTCACGGAGCGATACTTGGAGAACTCCGTCCTTACGTGGTTCACTGCATTCAGATATGCATTCGACAACTTCGAGGGATTTAAGCGATTCTTCCTCGAGAAATACTGGAATTCAGATGTTCAAAATTATTTAAAGACCGAACTCAATGAAGAAAAGTAGGCCTCGTCTACTCCGGCAGTGTTTTCTGAGTTCTTCGCCAGTCAATTACGGAAACTCAGAGAGCTGGATACACCTCCGTTGGAACCCAAACTCGTTAAAGTAATCGTAAAACAATTACCAGCTGAGATCCAGAGGATTATGGTTGCCTCTAATGTTCAGTCGACAATCCAAGCTGAGGCTATCTTCAGACAGCTAGATATGACCTCAAGAGAACAACCTAGGCGTAACATCGGTCCTGAACAACAAGTTTTCCAAGCTACTGTAACGAGGTCGGATGAGAGAACTCCGAACAACCAAGGGAGAATTTGGAACAGAGCTCCGGAAGGAAGGTCACCGCGAGATCGTTCTCCCAGGTCAAGGATTAGTATCAGAGGAAGTTGGGATTATTCCAACCGCAATACTAGGCGGAGAGCTTACGACAACGATCTAGGAAGATGGAGGAGAGAAACCGATATTCGCCGAACGGAGGGAAGGAAGAGAGACTGGCGACACGAAGAGAAGGAGAAGTACCTTCCGCGCAGGGAAAAAATTTAAATGGAAGGGCGCGATACACGAACAAGATACTAATCCGGACAACGTTGGAGCCGAAAGCCTAGAGTATCAGGCGGTTAAACAGAGGGAGAGAAGCGGAGACTTTGACAATGAGAGGCACGATCAAGGTGCGATTAAAAACAGATGAATTAGTTGAAGATAAACAGAATTCTAGCATTTTGAATAAACCTGAAGGAATGGATAGTAGTTCAGATTGATTCATGGATGACTAAGTCAGAGGATCTACTAGAAGAAAATCCAAATTTGAATGAAAACTCTTTTAAAACATAACCAATTATTTTGGCCAGAATTTGCAATTTAAAAGTTAAATGTTTGATAGACACTGGGTCTACCATTAGTATAATATCCACTTCATTTCTGAATGATTTTAAGGACAGACATGATATTCCTATTATTCCGGTGTCACAGGTCAAGATTAAAAGAAGTATCCCAGACAAAACCGTAACATGCAGACAGAAGACATTCCTTGATGTGGAAATCGGAAAGACTAAGTTCTCTCATGTATTTTTCGCTATGTCTAACATAAAGTTCAACATAATCTTAGGAGCTGATTTCTTGTCATCATACCACGCCAATATCGACTTAAACTCGAACCGAATACTATTCAGAATGGATGACTCATCTGAGATAGTCTTATTTAATCCATCCGATGTAAGTGACCCATGTATTTTCAATATTGATAAAGCTTCAACATCGTGGGAATCCGAAGACCAGGAGGCCATCGAAGAAATCCAGCAGGCCATGGATAACATTTTAGAAGAGGGCGAAACATCTGCGCATCCTTGATCTTATTAACTTTTTTGCTATTTGCTTTACGTCGCACCGACACAGATAGGTCTTATGGTGACGATGGGATAGGAAAGGCCTAGGAATTGGAAGGAAACGGCCGTGGCCTTAATTAAGGTACAGCCCCGGCATTTGCCTGGTGTGAAAATGGGAAACCACGAAAAACCACCTTCAGGGCCGCCGACAGTGGGGATCTTATTAATTTAATCTCTGGGATCATATCAGGAAAGGAGTCAAGTCGGGAATTTGTTATTGAAAAACCCTTTTTGAAGATAAACCAGGCCGGAATCCTAATTTCAAGTATTCACATGTGGCAACGGATTGGATACCCTTTAAAACGAAACCATATCCTATTCCGTAACAGTTTTATTCTCGAGTTGGGAAGATAATTGAGGAAATGGAATGAGATGGTATCATTATGA
This sequence comes from Anabrus simplex, assembly GCF_040414725.1. Classification (NCBI taxonomy): domain Eukaryota; kingdom Metazoa; phylum Arthropoda; class Insecta; order Orthoptera; family Tettigoniidae; genus Anabrus; species Anabrus simplex. Next base: position 49,449,103 of record NC_090266.1, read on the forward strand.
AGGCCAGTACACCGTTGATTAGTTCATTGGTGGTGGTAAATAAACCAGATGGTTCCCTGAGGGTTTGCTTAGACGCGCGCGATATCACCGAAGACTAATAACAGAAAGAGATCAGGCACCTGCTATTAAAGATATTCTGAGGAAATTCAGAGGGATGAAATTCTTCTCCTTAGTCGATTTTACCTCATCATATTATCACATCCTTATTGAGGTGAAAATTTAGACTGCTTACAGGATTTATGTATATTTTTTGCACATTACCATTTGGTTTGCGCATTGCTGATGCAGCGCTTATCCGTGCACTTGAGAGATGCCTGACAGAAGAGGTAAAGAGCTTCACTACTAGGTATGTCAATGATCCACTCCTAGCGACCGAAACCCTAGAAGAACACATGGTTAAGCTCGAGAAACTGCTCTGTAAACTCTCACGAGCAGGATTTCACGTCAACCTAGCGAAATCACGCTTCTGCCAACCCGAATTTTTTTTCCTGGGACACGTCATTGATGGTACATGGATAAGACCTAATCCAGTCAATATTGAGGCTATTAGTAAATTCCCCAAACCCATTCAAGTTAAACAAGTACGGCAATTTCTGGGGATGGCCATTTTTTTCTCTAACCTTTGTCCACGGTACACGCAGACAGTCGCACCACTTCAAGAATTGTTGAAGAAGGGAAATCTTTGGCAATGGAATGATATGTGTGACCAAGCACTTGCGAAGACTAAGGAAATGCTTATAAATAACATCAAATTAGGATATCCCGATTTTGAGAAGCCGTTCATTCTGCAGACGGACGCATCTGGTATTGGCGTAGGGGCCGTACTATTTCAAGAGGATGTTGAGAATCCTGAGAGGAAAGTTTACCTAGCATATGTTAACCGGAAGCTTCGCAATCACGAGAGGGATTACTCGGTTACGGAAATGGAGATGCTATCCATTGTTTACGCCTTGAAATACTGGCAGAAGATAATCTATGGATTTCCTATTATTGTGAAGACCATGAGGACATGAAGGCTACAATGGCATCAGAACGTGTATTTAGATGGACTATGTTTGTACAGCAATTCATCATTCAACTAGAACTCTGTACAGGAAAACGTAACCTACTGGCGGATTGACTTCAGTAGAAATCCGAACGTTGAGACTCTGGAGGTTAATCAATTAGAATTAGTTCCAGAAGACCATGAATTTCTCCGTAAACTCAGCTACATTAGGCAAGCTCAGAAAAGTGATTCTAATTTAAGGCCTATTATAATTTCTTGGAAAATAAGCTTGAACCTGGAGAACCTGGATACTGGAGAATTAAAAGAAAAGCCTCACGATATCAATATTTCAAGTTTGTTCAAGTTTGTAGACCCTGCCAAGGGCTAAATTGAAAGTTGTTATTCCATTGAAATTACAGGAGCCACTTATTTGGCATGTTCATAGAATCACAGGCCATAGTGGCATAGATAAGACCCTAGCCACTATCCAGGAGACGTTCACGTGGGAATGACTCAGGTTTCTTGTCCGAAAGCAAGTTCGAAACAGCGATACTTGCCTAAGAGTGAAGCCTAGCTCTCATCTATTGCAGCAAAATCTTATACCAATTATACCTTCAGGTCCTAAACAGTTGTATGCCATGGATTTATTCGGACCCATCCCGACGCCTAAAAGGGGTAACCGTCATATCATTGTCATGATTGACGTGTTTTGAAATTATGTCACTTTATACCCCATCAGGAAGCAAATTCCAAATCAGTAATAAGCCGGATTACCCGTAAAATCATTCCACACATGGGCAAACCTAAAGCTTTACTAACCGACCATGGGTCTCAATTTATTTCAGTTGAATTTCGACAGGCCATGGAGCAATTGGAAATCAAACATATTTTAAATTCTATTCACCCGTCCAGTAATTCAGCTGAGAGGGTCATGCAAGAGCTAGCTAAGTTTCGTCGCATATTTTGTGGAGAAACACACTGGCTGTGGATATATGTCCTACCTATCATGATGGATTGTTGAAACAACACGATTCCTGAAGCTACGTCTCAGAATCCTTCTGTCCTTTATTTCGACAGGCATCCTCATAGGCCATGGAACAACGTCGTTCAATGTCCAGGCGCTCTCAGACCTACTTTAAATGAAAATATCGAAAGGGCTCCAACGTCTTTACGGAAGCATGCTGAAGGAAGACAGAGGAGAGTTAAAGATAAGAAATTCCTACCACTGAGACTACATGAATACGTTCTATTAAGCAAACCAGCTATATCAGAACCTACCAGCAAGTTCTATGCTAAATTCGCGCCACTCCTCGTTGCACCGTATAAAATCATTAAAGTCTTTGGGAACAATGCTTGTAGAATTCAAAGCTTAGACAAGACTTATGAAGGCACCCACAACGCCGCTAATTTAAGGAGTTATTATTTTCTTAAGCAAGCAACAACTGGCCAACTGAATGTCATCACAGAAGAAGATTCATCATGGGGTAAAAGTGAGGATCCGGCGCACCATCATGTATCAACGCAGGTGAACATGCCGGAAGAAATGTGCAGGGAATTTCAGGATCTGCAGACCACCGTATTGGAACAACTTCCCTTGTTAGGTGCTGCTCTCGAAGTTGACAATATGAGGATGCGTGCCGAGGTAGCTTGCCACATACAACAAGAAACAGTGTGATTTCAGGACTGTGAAATGCAAATTTTCAGGATACATTCTGACATTATATTTCTGTGTGTTAATAATTTAATTCACCAACTAAATCATTTCCCACTAAGGGAGATGACGTCCCCTTCAAATTTGGCCACTCCGCAGTTCGAGAATTATACTGATTTCGGCCACTGGATAACACAGAATCCTCTGTATTACGGAATATTTTCTTGATCCTGACGAAAATAATATGTATTGCATGCTATGTTTCTGAATAAAACGAATGATGCTCAACGCGGAAACGGAAATTGTTTTTTGAGTTTTCAAAACGCAATTCGTATTTTTAACAGGCTATTCTGAAGTAAATTACGTTTCCAACCAGAACTCACATTTTAACAGGCTATGCAGTGCAGTGTGCAGTTTTAAGTAACTCGCAACAGTAAGCCGAGGAGGTAAACAAAGCCTTCCTTTGCTCGAAGGCGACAATCCCGGCAAGAACCTCCGTTTTATTGTATTGTTTACAGGGGAGCGTTCTGGCTTTCCAGTCCCTCTAAGTGGTTGAGTGAATGCGGTTATTCTTGTGCAAGATGTCTCGTAAAAATGTGGCGCTGTCGTTACACGACAAAGTCAAAGTGATAGAAATGAAGGAAAAAGAACAAAGAAGTGTTCGGGATATAATGTTACAGTTTCATTGCGGTAAAATACAGGTGTATGACACTTTGAAAACCAAAGATCGCATAATGAGCGAGTGGCTGGAGGAAGGGGGTATAATAGAGGTGAAATGAAAAGGAAGCAGAAACAAACACGGTGTGAAGAAATTAATGTGCTACTGTGGGAGTGGTTTGTTAATGCCCGTTCAAAGAAAATGCCCATTTCTGGACCTTTTCTTCAAAGCCAAGCCATTAAACTTGCCAAAAACTGAATAAGCCAGAATTCAAGGCTTCAAATGGTTGGCTCTAAATCTTCAGAAATAGGCAAAATATCGTTTGGAATCAGGTGTGTGGGGAAGCAAGTGGTGTTGTTAGTGAGTGACAGGAAAAACTGACAACATTATTAGACGCGTTTCTTCCAACGACGTCTACAGCGGAGACGTAACGGGTTTGTTCTATAGAGCAATTCCTTCAAGGTCGCTCCCGTTGCGCGAGGAAAATAGTGTAGGCAGCAAAATGTCTAAAGAACATTGACTGTTTTTCTTTGCGGGAATATGGCGGGACAACTCGTAAATCGTTTGGTGATAGGAAAATCAGCTATGCCACTGTGCATCATACATCTCGATCCGCTTAAACTTCCAGTCATATGGAGAACAAACAAGAAGGCTTGAATGACTGCTGCACCGATATAGGAATAACTCACTACTTTCAATGCCAAAATAAAGAAAGATTGTCGTAATGTGTTGCCAATCCTTGCCAATGCTACATGCCATCCACACATTAAGATGTCGAATTCAACACTAGCATGGCTTCCACCGAACACTACAAGTATCACTCAGCCCATCGAAAAAGGTGTTATCTATACCTTTTATAGTCACGACAGGAGACTAGTTCTGCAGGCAATAGTTGCGAAGATGGAGCCGGCAGCTAGTGTCAGAGACATGGCAAAATCTATTTCTGTGCTAGATGCTGTGAACTGGATCCACATGGCAGTACAGAAAATAAAGCAAGAAACTGTAACAAAATGCTTCAGGAAGGCTAATTTTCTTCCCAGCACTGGAGATAACGAACTCTTGGACGAAGTGGAAGACAATGTGGAGGCCGTATCATCCATGTGTTCATATGGAAACTTTGGCATTGATGCTGCCCAATACATCAACGATGATTGTGATGTGTCGCCATATTAAACCGCTGATTTTGCGAGAGAACTACTTGGTGAGAGACTCGAGGAAAAAACTTGCAAGATGACGCTGAAAATAACTGGGAAGAAGAGACAGAAGTTGATTACGACTCTCCAGAAATCAATAACTTTAGTGAAACTCTCGCGCACGTAAGGGGTCTACAAAAATTCGTTGCCAAATGGAATTTGCCTGAACTATACGAATAATTATGCCGGCTTAAAGAATCCGTCGAGAAAAGTTCAATCCAGGGCAACATCAAGCAGTTGAAGATAACTGAGTTTTGGAGCTGCAGCAACAAGAAATAAGTTCGTGTGTATTGACAAATAGTTTTCTAGTAGCCTTAGAGTATACAATTTTAATTTAATGGAAATATTAAACTTTTAGTTTTTTAAGTATTTACGAAATTTGTGCCATGAATTGGAATTACATCAAGATTCACTGATGGATAAGGCACTTGAGGCAAATTGTAACGTAAGTACAGTTAACTAGTGTGAAAATTTTCACACAATGTATAGCATACATTTTCCGATAATAACAGTGTATAACAAACAATGCCATCTTAAATACTGTATTTGATTTTCCTGAATAATACGGAAACCTTTCAAATTTGGAATAAATGTTGGAACCCGACCACTTCCGTCTTGAATAGGTTTCACTGAAATAATAATAATAATAATAATAATAATAATAATAATAATAATAATAATAATAATAATAATAATAATAATAATAATAATAATAATTTTTAAATGAGTTTTATTTTCAGTTAATTTTCAATTATATTAAATTTACATTTAATTTTGAACAGCTATTGTGCTCAATACATTATATTTATGCAATGTGTAATTATATGGTTTGGCAGAGTAGCAGACTCCATAGCCTGAGCCACGATATGTAAATAAATAAATAAATAAATAAATAAATAAATAAATAAATAAATCAATAAATAAATAAATAAATACTACCCTATGCAGATCTTCCCACTGTTTACCTCTCAGTTGTTACGCTTTGGTGTTAGTAATTTGCGATAGATACTTAAAAATTAACTTTTGACTAAATATGAAAGTTCTTCGAATCACACACATTCTATCGATATTTTAATCTATTTCAATTTGAAAAAGTTCCATCAAGGGATCAACTAAATAAGCCTCTCTTGATCTGCAGTTGAATTCAAAGGGAATGTGTTCTAGACTGAAGTAATATTGAAGGAATATATTATATGGAATTGTATGTGATACCTTCCTCAAACATAAAATATGTACTGAACTCGTAGTAACACAAATTTCCTATTACTCCCGCAGAATGTTTTTCCTTGGAGGCCACTTTGTGGTACCTATCATTTCCTAAAGGTGGCAATATACATCATATGAGGAACATGTAATATTCTCCATTCGAATTACTTTTGTGTCAATGAGTACCTCGCTGAAGAACAAGAAAATTAATGGGAGAGTATGCAATTTATTAATGCCTCATATCCTTCTGTTTAAAGAATTCCCCATTACGTTCCGAGGACCTGGCAAAATAAAAACATTAGCTTAAGTCATTAGAGCTGCCCCTAATGAAGGTCTTGATTAGAGTCATTAGAGCACAAGTTGACACTGATACCAGACACCATTCTATTAATCACTCATGAGTACCCTCATGTCCACTTGTGGAAGAGTGACACGCACTTATATGGGTTGTGGCAGAAGGCAGTTGCATTACTTTAAGAGAGGAAGTTCACAAGTAACAATTACTATTTGTATATAGCATTGAGAATGCGTACAGTCAATATCCGTATGAAGTTACTGAGGGGTAGTAGTATTAATCGCAGATATTGCAGATGATATGAGCCAGTCCTTCAAACTCTGATCGGGTTCCATTTATAGATGTTAAGAAGACATCGTAGAAGTGTCAAGAGAAAAAATAATGTATAAATGCAGTGAATGAGGTACGCTGTACTAAAATAACACTTTAGATTAGCATTCACTTCTTGGAAGTTGTACATCGGGTTAAATAGCACTGAAGTACACGATCTGTAATATTTTTTCCGGTCGTGGTTACACAGACCGGTCGTATGGTCACGATGGGATGTGAAATGGCTGGGACTGGGAAAGAAGCAACCGTGGCCTCAAATAAGGTAGAGCCTGGTATGGAAATGGAAAAGCACGGGAAAACAACTTCAGGGGTGGCAACAGTGAGGTTCGTACCAGTTATGTTTGGAGTATAAGGTCACAGCTACGTGTTAAAAATGGCGTAGATGTCTTGTTCGTTATTCATAAGGTTCGTCCCGTTTTCAAAGTCGTCAGTTGAAGAAATCCAACGACTCCTTCACTGCCGATACAAATTTTCACGCCTCCCGGCTCATGAACACTATTTATAGGAGAGGCCATATTTATCATATGAGGACCACATTTTATAATTTTATTTTATATCCTTGGCGCAACATTTCAACAACTGAGACTCAGAGTCCCCTTCTGTGGACTTTCTAGTACCTATTTTCAGGTCCAGAAAGCACCACTGTGAATCTGCATCAAGTTGTGTTATTCTTTGCCAAGTTGTGTTATGCGAAAACGGTAAAATGGCGCCGACAGGTGATTGCCTCTCAAGGAAGTGGAAATAAATTCATTTAGAGCTTAGTACTTGGACTCAGAATTATTTTTTTAGCAAAGGAAACTTGAAGGATAGCTGTGATAATGTAAATAGTATTATTATTGTTGCAATGCGTTCAGTACAACAACAAAAATACATGGACCACATATGTGGACCTCAGGTCTCAATTGTGATTATGTTTTATTTACAAGCTATGTGTTTTCTTTCAAGCAATATGGTTTTAACTGACCAAGAACTGTTAAAAATGGTGATGCTGAGTAATCAGAAGATGAACGTACGCATAAAGTGATTTTGAAATCACAAATAGAAAATCCTTGGAATATTTCTAGAGTTTTCCGTGACATTGTTGCCTCTTGTTTGGTATTAGTTAAATATTTTCTCTTGTATGTAGTTATATTTGCAAAATTACAGTACTCCAGCAGTTGTCTGTTATTGAACAACATGATACTATGTCAAGTCGGAGGATATCAGAATTTTCACGCTGTGACAGTGGAAAATAAATTTTATTTTTGTGTTTTCCGAATATTATTTGTAATTTGCAGAATAATATCACAAAAATTCCTTCATTGTGTTCTTTTTGACATGTTTAATTGTATATGCTTGGAAAATAAAAGATGTTTCAAATTTTCACTAACGCCAATATTTACCCCTTTCATCTCAAACCAGTCCTGAGGTAGAGAGTTCATTCCAAGGTCACCCATTTTTATTTACAGTTTATGGTCTTCATTGGACCACTCTAGCCAACTCTATACAATGAATTTTTCAGCTTCCTGTCAGCCCAGTACTTCTTCATTCTCTCTGATCTTATCCTTCTTTCTTCATCGGAAATCACCCTTCCTATTGTCTGTTTGTTGATTCTGATTTGCCGTGTGGTTTGCTTGTCTGCGAGTTTCTTGATTTTGTCGGTTTTGTTTCTTAGGTCTTACACTGTAATTTGTGGTCCATCCATATCTTCCTTGATTTCTCTAATCCACTTAATGTTTCACTTACAATTCCATCATTTTTCTACTATTCTCCTGATGATCCTGTTCTCTGGTGTCCTGATTAAATGTCCAAAAAATGAAATGCGTTTCTTCCTGATTGTGCTCATTACTGGTTCTATTTCCTTGTAGACTGTTTCATTAGAAGCTACTCTCCAGTGTCCATCTTTTTCGTATGATTTGTTGATGCACGTTCTCTCTATCTTGAGTACTTTGTCTATTTGTGCAGTGTTAGTTGTTTTGAAGATGGTTTCGCTTGGATATGTTATTTCTGGTTGAGTGACTGTTTTGTAATGTTTCAGTTTTGTTGCTATTTACAGGGCCTTTTTGTTGTAGGTATTCCTGGTGACATATTGTGCTCTGTTCAGTTTATTTATTCCGTTATGCCATGCTGGCTTTTCATTGAGGTTACATGTTATAATTTCTCCCAGATATTTAAATTTATCTACAATTTTGATTTCTTGGTTTCCTATGGCAATTTTGTTTATGAATGGTGGGTCAGTAAACATGATTACAGTCTTTTCGAAAGATATTCCAAGGCCAATTTTCTGTGCTATTTCCTGTAGTGATATAACTTGTTGTCTAGTTTCCTGAATATTGTTGAACAAGAGTGCAAGGTCATCGGAAAATCCAAGGCAATTTAAACTTATGTTGTCTTTGGGTCTTCCAATTCGGATGTTCTTTGGATTACTCTTGTACCATTCTCTCATATAATCTAATGCGCAGTTGAACAGCAGTGGTGACAAGCAATCTCCTTGTCTTAAGCCTTTTTTCATGATGAATGGCTCAGAGAATTCCCCTGTGAACTTGACTGTTGATTTAGTGTTGGTTAAGGTGAGTTCTATCAATGTTAACAATTTTGGATGGAGCTCGAAATTTCTTAAAATTTTCAACATTGAAGGTCTATGGATACAGAAGTAAGCTTTTTTACAGTCCGCGAAGGTTATTGCAAGAGGTTTGTTTTGCTTCTTGCAATATGCTATGGCTAATTTTAAAGTGATGATTTGTTCTGCACAGCTTCTCCAAGGTCTGAAGCCTCCTTGGTATTCACCTAATTCCTCCATTTAGATCCTTCTGTAAAGGATTCTGGAGAAAATCTTGTATGTGCACTCTAAGAGAGAGATACCTCTGTAATTATCTGGATTGATTTTATCTCCTTTTTTGTGGAGTGGGTGGATTATGGCTGTGGTCCAATGTTCAGGGAAATTTCCTGTTATCCAGATTTTTGTTAGGGCCATGTGTAAGGATGTTCGAACTGTATCGCTGGCATATTTCCAAATTTCTGCGAAAACATGGTCTTCTCCGCATGCCTTATAATTTTTCAACTCTTTGAGTGCTGTTTCCACCTCTTGGATTGTTGGGGGGTTATGAGTTCAGGCGGGGTTTTGATGGGCGTGTCTGTAGTAATTGCTAAACGTTCCTGGGGTTCTTCACAATTCAAAAGTTTAATTAATGTATTTGCCATGATTTAGACATTTTCCTTGTCATTATGTATCGTTTTTCGATCCTCACTTTTCAGCATTAATGTGGGAGGGGCAAATTTATGTACTTGTCTTCCAAACCTTTTGTAAAAGTCTCTGGAATTGGTTTTGTGGTAGTTTTCTTGTATTGAGTTGATTAGATTTTTCTGTGATTGCCTCTTGGTTTGCCTGATAATTTGTGTGAACGTTTTCCTGATATTTTTGAGGTTGGTTGCACTTTCTTCTGTTTTATGTGTTTGAAATTTTAACCATGCCTGATGTCTTTCTTCATGAATGTTGTCACATTCTGCGTCCACCAGGCATGTCTTTTACGTGTGTTCAATGGGGCTAAATTTTCAGCTTGATGCCTGAGAATTGGAACAAGTTCTCCTAAATTATCTGTCAGTTTTATGTTTTGTGTGACTTCTCTATATTTATAATTTCTAATTAATTGGCCTAGATCAAAGTTCCTTTTTAGTTAATTGCGTTTTTGTTTCTTTTTTAGTGGTATGAACTTAATTTTGATTTTGACTATGTAATGATCTGAACCTATATCTACTCCTCTTAATACTTTAACATTGTAATGTTTTGTCCATAAATACGTGATGCAGCTGCCATTCCCCTTTTCTCCAATCAGGATGTTTCCAAGTTTTAAGTTTGTTGGGCCTCCTTTTGAAGTAGGTGGACTTTGAGATTAGTTTGTGTTCTGTGCAGAGTTCAACAAGTTTTTGACCATTCTTATTTGCATGTTTATGTGGAGCCCATTTCCCAATGATTTCTTTTCTCTTCCGAGTTGGGAATTGAAGTTCCCTAATAGGATTTTATCGTTGTTAATATTTATTTTGTTTACAGTTTAGTCAAGGAGATCCCAAACTTTTCCACTTCTTTCGTAGTCTTTGTTAGAAAATTTTTTCATTAGTAGGGGCATGGGCATTTATGACGGTATAAATTTTGTTGGATGCTTTTAAACTCAATGTTGCAATTCTAGGTGAGATGGCTTGAAAATCAATTATCGAATCTATTATTCTCACATTGACTATAAACCCAGTTCCAAATTGGGGACATTGTTTCATAACACTAAGTCCAGGTTTCCCGTTATAAATTCTGTAGCCTTGAGATTCGAATGGTTCTTATGTAGTATTTCTCATCTCCTAGAGTCCTGCTACTAATATTTTCTGTTTATCTAACTCATCCGTCAAGTTCTTTAGTTTTCCTGCTTTAGGTACAGAATTAATATTATAAGTTGCAATGTAGTTGATTTGATCTTGTTTGATACTGTTCTTATGTGCTGGCATAGGAGTGGGTGATTGCCAACGCTCCGACTCGTTGATGCCTTTAAGGTTGCTACCCACCGAATCCGATGTAGCCTTCTCCTGGTTTCTTGGACAGGACGGAGAATTTTTTTCCTAAAATACATTTCCATGGTTGACTTTTGAAGGTAGTTAACCTTGGGTGCAGCAAGCTCCGATTTACTACTACGGTTGTTAATCGTAGGGGGACAACCCCAGATGTTCAGGGTTCTGGGTTGGCATTTCCTCCTAACCCAATGAAGTATGGTTTCCCCGCCAATACTCGGGTGACTGATTGCAGTGGTTTCCCACTGGGCGATGGGGTCGCCACATCCCTACGCCAAAGGTCACCTCTTATTTAGAATTATAAAATGAGCATAAGCAACTAGAAAACAAAATATGTATTTTTTCTGATCTCGCAGTCCCACACAGGACTGAAGAGTGTTACACATCAAACTAACACAAGGGTTTGTTTCCTAGATATTGCCATATTTTATGTTTTTATGAACATAATCATAATTTCACTTTTGTATTCTCATGATATTTCGTATCTTGTATTTAATGGATATGAAATATGTACCTGAGTTATTGTGATGTCTGTGTTGGTGTAATTATTAGAAATTATTTGGAGGTGCTAATGTGATACACAATATTCCTAGGCCAATCCTCAGGTTCATTCCTTTCGTTCAGTGTTTATCCTAATCATAGGTTATAATACATTCCTTTTTCCATTCTTCTCGATTTCAATTCCTCCCACCTATATGACAGTCCTAATTGCAAATCATTTATAACTCAATGGTCAACTGATAGGAATGGTGTTATCACATTGGTACATGTTGTTAAATAACGTGATTTCTCATATATATTTACAAGGGACCATGTGTGTATCAATTAATATGCACATTGTAATTGTATTTTCTTCACGAGAGAAAAATAAACACAGTTCCACTACTGATGAAATACTCATTAAAAGAAGATATAGGTTTCAATAACACTTACAAAATTATCAACGCTTACAGATTAATTAATTTCGAAGACAAGAATAAAAGAGATGGACAAGATACTTTCTTTCATTCTTTCATCGTATTTGTTTCAGTGAATCGTCATTTTCTTTCCATGGAATTGCCTTTTTGTACACTTGTTGTTGCTGTTGTTCTTGTTCTTAGTGTTGTTGGGTAATTTTTTTTTTACTTGACCTCACTATCACTGGTAATGTTAAGCTAGCAGTCAGCTCAACCTACAGTATAGTACATTGTGCCGTAGTGCTAAGCACTGGAAATACTTATGATGTGTGTGACCTTGTATATGATGATGCTGGATATAGAATGTTAAACTAGTAGCATTTATTGTCATATTATGTTTCCATTGAATTGCGTGTTGTACTTTTGTTATATAGTTTGTGTTCTTGTTGTTTTGTTAGGTAATTATCTTTTTACTTTATTATCACACTACTGTAAGTGACCATTGCCAACGGGGTATTTCCCAATTGCGATGTATTTGTTAATACATATAAATAATAATCATCGTAGTAATAATAATAGTAATAATGAATTTTGGGCTATCTTCCAAATGGTGGATTCCGTACGAGTTGTTTGCCTAGTCCTTTCTTAAACGATTGCAAAAAAATTGGAAATTTAAATCCATAAGAAAAAATTGGTTAAGAAACTGACAGTTTGGCCTACAACATTCAGAACTGCGAGCAAGCTGGATGACGCCGACGATCGAGGTGAAGGCTGGAGGAATCAGATATGTTTTCTCTAAAAGTTAATGAAGAAAGTTATTAATCTTTACAGCGGGTCATTTTGGAGCCCACATAAAATCCTGAGAACAGCGAAACTTTCCCACGTAAAGAGTGGTAAGGTTACTATTGCACGTGTGTCAACATTGAGCACATGGCCCCACACTGCACACTAGAAAATAATGTATCAATATGGTAATGCCAACGTGTTATTCACTTAGGCAATTGAGTAAAATACGTTAAATGATTTATTTCCCAAATGAATATATATATATCCGTATATTGGTGTCTGAAACTGTCAGGCGAAGTTTCACTGGTTAAACAATATTGGAAAACAATTCTATGTTCAGCTGGCATTTGTATTTTGTTGTGCGCAACTCTCTAGGAACATTCACTCCCATCGGTTAGCTCATAATATCTTTCAATCTTGCTGAGACTCCTGAGCTATGAAGTCTACCGTCCTGTATCGTGAAAGATGGATTCCCGTCAGCTGGCGTGAACGATCTCCATGTCTCGGGTCAGCTACAGAGTTGCCCCTGCAGATTCATGAGGATACAGAGGCGGTTCACGCAATACATAACGGAGGGAGGATACGGCTGCCTAACGCACAGGCGCCAGGTGTTCAACAGTGATCATTTCAACTATTCCTTTAACACCAACTCTTCTTACTTCAAACACCACTACACTGGCAGATATGCTGTAATATGAGAGCTCCTCGGAGGTACTGAGTTACTGCACGGTAATCAACGAAGCATGTACAATTACCAAACACTTCTTATATACACTTTTACTCACACTGTGATATTGATATTATGAAAATTTGATGGTTCTTCTCTTACCCCAATCTTGCCATGAATTCTTCTTTAAATTACTAGTAGACCATCAAACAAGCTTTAATTATATTAGATTTGTACATTGTAACAAATTATACTAATGTTAAGTGTGAGAGCACAGGGGAAGAAAAACATAAAGCCAAATAAAACAAATGTCTATAAAATGATAATAATAATAATAATAATAATAATAATAATAATAATAATAATAATAATAATAATAATAATAATAATAATAATAATAATAATAATAATAATAATAATAATAATATCAGCATTCATTGTCACAGACTTGTATTTCATTTGTTATTCTAAAAATATTCATAACTGGAAACTTCGATTTATTCTCTTAGACTCACTAGATGCTTACAGACACTTGAAGTGCGCCTATGCTTTAATTTGGGTGTATCTAATTGGTATGTGACTTTCTGTTTCACATTGGTTGTTCCCCCTCCTGTTCCTTCCCCTTCCTTTCTCAAGCGTAGTCTTGGTGGCTAATTGTGTCCAGCGGTTGAGTATTATTATTACTTGTCGCTCGATCTGAGCATCTAGTTTGTGTTTCGTTTCGAACCCGAGATTGCTGGGGTGCGAGCATCCGAGTGTAAGCCGTGAGTGTATGTTGTATGCTGAGTGAAAGGTTTGTGCTTGTGGCAGCTAATGGGCGTGTAACTGGGTAAGAGTTGTGCTTCTGTGTGTATTGTGCTGTGTGCATGAGCCGGGCTCGTAACCTAGGGGCCTGTTGAAGGCCGTTCCATTTTCATAATGTGTATTACTTTTGGTAATATACCCACTGTTCTATCGTAAAGGATATACACGGCCATTAGAGGTTTATTAGTTTATTGCTGTAAGGTGCTTCATTTACGTTGTTTCCTGCTTCGTCATGTATTCCAATTTCAACTTATTCTAAACTGAGCCCCAATTAGTTTGTATATTCTTGACAAATCTTCTTCTACTTCCGCTTTTCTTCACCCTGGGAGATCCAGAGTTTCGGCCCTGTTTCGCGGCCAGATGTCCTTTCCTATATGGAAGGGAGTAGACACAAATGTTGGTTTCTATGGTGGTTTGTCGTGTATATGAACAGTGCGTTGGGAGAAAAATCACATAATCCGCAAGACAGAGGAATAAATCTGACAGTATTACAACTCCCAAAGTGGTCAGGTATCGAACCCGCGACCTTCTCAACCTAGAGCCTCAACGCTGATCATTCAGACAAGGAGTCGTACACACCGCTACCAAGTATTCTCCAAAATTATTTTTATCCGCCCCACACCGTCTTTCAGCCCCCTATTCAACTAATAACTCAACCAAGAATGGCATTTCTCAAGACTCCTAGGTGAATATCTTTATCTGAGATTTACCATAGCAAAACTACAATAAACCTAAGAGTACTGGTAAAAGGCAATACGACACCGTGACCTTAATTGACCATAGATTACGTGAATTACTAATGTTAATCTTTAGTTAGTTTTTAGCGTTTGGTTAGTACGAGGAATTACCTTGCTAGGAAATTTGTATATCTAATTTTAAGAACTCGTCCACGGAATATTGTATATGTACAGGGTCTCTCTTATAAACCCAGACGGTACGCACTATGTTTGTACTCTGCGCTACGGCAGCTGCCTCAGCCGAACTATCTTATCTGAGGTCTTACCTTTAAAACTATCCTGGAAGTGTCATCCTTCCTGGGTTATGCAGGCATTGTATCTGGTACTGTTCCTCGTGGCTGACGCGAGTGAGTTCTGCCGCTCTAAAGTTTCTGATTTCATTCATAACCTTTTCCTTCACTTTCCCCAATGCGTGAGGATTTGTTCGATACACTTTTTTTTCAGTTTAAGCCACAAGTAAAAATCACAAACTGTTAGATCTGGAGAACGAAGGGGAAATATACCAGCACTGTGCACTCTGCCTGCATACATTTCCGAGTTTTCTTCTTCCGTTAACTGATGGAAACGGCGTCAACAAATCATCTTGATACGTCTCTGCATTTACAGTCGTCTCGAAACAATAGGCCCAATTATTCGTCTTGCACTATCAGTACACCATACACCAATCTTCCCATCATAATGAGGGACTTCATAAACACCATTAGGATTTTTTGCACACCAATAGCGAGAGTACTGACTGTTCGCACGACCAATTAGATGAAACCTGGACTTCTACATACGAAAATACTGTCCCACAAATTTAACAGCTGAAGTTCAGACTGGCAACTCGTGCTTGCCAGGTTGAACACGTGCAAGCTGCATGCTGTGTCAAGAAAAATGCGCGCACTTCCCATACTTCAGCTTCCGCAGCCAGAGTACAAACACAGTGCGTTCTATTCGGATTTATGTGGAGCTCATCCTATTTCATTTGACATTCCATATTTCTCTCGTCAGAATTGTGGTAAATTAATAATGCTAATGCTAAGTACTATAATTCCTCACTCGAACCCTAGACACTGGTGTTATCAAACGAATGAGCAAACTGCACAAACGTGACCCTATTACTGAAAACCTACAACCTGTTTTGCAGCCAATGACTGGGTCAGGGATGGAATGAATGAAGCCCCAATCTTCCGGCGAGGTTAGGAAACCTATCGCACTTCTCTGGGGCAGTGATTAATTAATGACAGGAGAAATAAAATGATAGTGGAGAGTGTTGCTGGAATGTAATATGAAAGGGAAAATCGGAGTAACCGGTGAAAAACCTGTCAGCCTCCGCTTTATTCAGCACAAATGTCACATGGAGTCACCGGGTTTTGAACCATGGAACCCAGCGGTGAGAGGCCGACGCGCTGCCGTCTGAGTCACGGAGGCTTGACCCTATTATTATTTACAATAATATTAATAAATGAGTAAGAATGACCTGCTAAGACAATCAGGAGTGGGAATTTAAACCAAATCACACCTCAAATCTGTTACCTAAGGTCGTGAAAACCCCTCAAACCAGTTCAATATTTGTTGACAGAGCAGGAAATAGCACCCAGGTCATCCCGGTGGAAAATTTCTATGTTAATCTTTAGATAACTCTTGAGTTTTATCAAATAATGCTTTATAGAACTACTTTTCTGAATCGAAGGTGAATATCTGTTCATAGTCTTCTTTACGGCATTCAGAAGTTCAAGAAGTACAGAATCGTAAACTCTAGGTTCACCACAGACTAGAACCTGTCCTACCTCAGAGCTGGCAGTAAGTCACCATACTTCATTTCCCTAGATAGTGAGTGTGGGTATTCAATCCAGATAATCTTCATTATTCTTTGCAATCAAAATTCACAAATATGACAAAATAATGTTGGTACAAACTGACCTTTACATTTAAACATGAAATGCTGCCAACAATCAGGAGATATGACCCAAAATAATTCATAAACTTCCCTTTTAATGTGAATCGTCTTTCTGAAAGAACGTTACGATAATCTTGGTTAAATGCGACAACTCCGTGTTGTTGAACTACTTTGAGACATAATCCTGTCAGTTAATAAATTTATTTTGAAATGTTTAAGTATATATCAAGTGAAGTCTTTAACCATCCACTGCCGCGTGTAGACCTCTTCTATAATTTTAGGAGCATTCCTGTCTTGAACAGTTTGATATTAACGCGTCCCAACTGCCTTCTTCATTTAATCCACCTCTCTCCTCTTACATTCGCCAGGCTTTCAATTAATGATACTTGGGATCCATCTCTCGTGATTCTGTTGGACCAAATGTCAATACAACATTGCCATTTTAATTTCTCAACACTATACAGGACGCCCGTCAGTTGTGTTCTAACTGATGTCAATGTTGAACTGGTCTAGTCCCGAAGGTCATCACCTACCATACGTTTTTTTATTGTTCGTTGTATTGATGTTTAAAGAGCCACAGTTTCTTGTTCTTGCTGGTAGATCACACGTCTCGTATACCTTAGTCTTCAGACTAACTGCTTTATTTTTGTTGGTCAAAATTTACCCAAGCTTCCTGAATGGTGCGCAACTATACCGTATTCAGGGAGGAATTTCTGTAGTGTAACCCTCAACTTATATCATACAATTTTGTAATGTAACTGCTATCACGCTGCATGTTAGACATTTGGAACGTCCGTACTTTTAAATTATAAACTTTTTTTTTACTTTTTTGTTTATCAAGCTTAAATGGTTGAGACGTATGTTTTCGAACATGTCACAGCAAAACGTAGGACAAAAACTTACAAATGCAAAAGAAAATATAAAGATACTTAATTGAAGTTTCGGAAAGATAGAACTTCCTATTTCTTTATAAAAATCTACAAACCAAACAAACTCATCCATATATAAAGAACGTAGAATTGGAGAAAGATTCAAAATTACTGGAAGACTCAAAGTATGAATTCACATTTTGATGTCCAAAATTCATGTGTGTTTGATCATTTTCAACTGTTTCTGTGTCTTTCCCTTCATCATCATCATCATCATCTGCTTCTGTTCTGAATCCGTTTCGTCATCATTTTCTACCTCGTAATCAGGATCAATATCACTGTCCTCTACCATTTCATTAACCATTTTCTTCTAAACTACTGTAATTTGGAAGTTTGATGGATTTGCTTTCAGAACTCGTTGAGAATCACTTTGTGTTTACACATTGTCAGTCTATTCTGACTGTTGAGACTGACTTCGTCGTAGCTCCATATTATACGAGCTAATTAAAAAGCACGGTCAGTAAAAACAATATTATATTAAACGCTATTATTCACAATAACCACAAAATATTGATCAACATCGTTAGTTACGTAACTGGTATCATACGTCTGCGTGACGGCGCGGCTATTACTGAAGGTCAAACAGTGAGAACGATTCGCTACCTTCACAGCATGGAGCCAATGCTCCAACTCAAAGTGCACAAAGGGAGAAAGAATTATTACCCCGGAATGACACGGGATGGCCGTAGGAATATTCAGCAAATGACTCACAGACGTGTGATACCAGTTGCGGGTTAACTAAAATAAATCATGGATATAAATATTAGTTCAAATTATAAAATCAATACTTAAATGGAATAAAATCAGAATTTCAGACAATCTCTCACTCTCAGAACCGATGTTCAAAACAAACAGTGTACTGCAGGGTGATCCAATCACACCTTTACTTTGCATCCTGGCAACGGAGGACATTATGAGAATAGCACAGGAGGAGGGCATACACTGACGATAGGATCAAAAGACACAATAAAACTCCAAAACATAACAAGCGACATTAAAGAATGGTGTTCCAAGCATAAGTTCACGATTGACATTTCAGAGACGGACCAGGAGGGAAGGCTCCAGCTTCGGCAGAAGTCTTCATCAAGAGCACAACAATAAACATCGTAAAATATTTTAAAATACTTAGGCATCACGCTGCAAACAAGCGTCAAATGCTTCACAAAGCATGTAATAGAGAAAACAACGCAAGTAGTACTAGCGATGTGTGAAGTAAGCTACATCAGAATCCTCAGATCAGAGACAGCAATGGCGCTATTAAGAAATAAAATCATGCATATTCTGAAGTATGGGATAGAAATCATACAGCCAAACCTAACAGAGAAGACCCTGTCGGTAATCGAAGGAGCTATCGGGGTACAAAGACCCATGACTCGTCTACATACTCGCACGAAAATCATTCCTCGTTGAAAACCGCAGAACACTTTTCCTCTACCCTACACTAGAGCCCCAGAAAAACTAGTAACATTACTCAACAAAGAAAAGGAGATGATATACTTCCAGAATTCTATGGAACTGAGGCTATGACAGATCGGACGTGGACAACATACAACTGTGAGGTGAGGCACTAGTTTACAAGACTGGCAGTACATTGCTTTCACCATATTATTTGTACAAACAAATCTTACCATGAACCAACAGATACGTGTGAATGTAAACCATATGGACGTACGTGTCAACGGTACTACTTAGAACTATGCAGCAGAAAACAAAATCAATTAAATGTTAATCAAACCAGGGAGCATGTGGGCAATATTAGTGTATCCTTCCTCTATTTTTGTAAACATTTGGCTGCTATAACAGGATCATTACTTTCTGTACTTTGATTGTTTTCCCCAGTTTCATCTTGCGACCAATGTCGATTAAATTGTCAACCGTTCCGATAATATTACAATAAATATTAAAGAAGTATTATTACTATTATTATTATTATTAATGATGATGACACTTTAGGCGTCAGTTAGCAGTAATATACAGCATACGGGGAAGTGTGTCGGGAAGTCTGCTGACTCGAGTGGTTATAACAAACAGACTGTACCCCTTTGTCCCGCGGAACGTAACAAAGCTTTCAATTAACGTTCTCCCTCCTCTCCCTATCTAGTTAGGCGCCCTCCCCTTTGTACTCATATTTAAAACACCCCCTGGCATTGTATTGGTTTTTATTACATAAGCCGAAAAAAAGGTCCTGTAGAGATTATGATGGAGTGCGATTTGCTGACGTCGTCTCTTAGGTTTGTGTATTTGCTTGCCTCTGTTAATATTTTATTATGTACGAAAAGCTTTTTAACGTTGACAACTAAAGTAGCAGCTTCAAATGCGAAACAATTACTGGATTGTCAAATATAATAATACGTAGAGACTAACTGCCCGAGGCGCGACATCTCTGAAATCTGTATGGATGTGTAAAATGTAATTAAAGCCTTTACACAGACTGACTCGCCTACACGTTGACTGCAATGGAATTTGTGAATTCGAATGGAAAACCGGTGAAACTTGATACAACGTTCCGTTATTCGGTCACAAGCAGGAAAATTATATTGACACATTCGTAATCATCCGTTATCAATATCGCAATAATTTAATGGAATTATTTCTAATAGAGCTCGTCACTACTGTTATTTCCTTTGACGTTTACTTGTAGCACATGATGAGCAGTTATTGATGTCTAATCAGGAATGACAAATAAATCAGTTCTGACGAAACATTGCTCTGGGAAATCTCGTTAGATTACTCAGCCATTGATCCGTGTTTGTACTATAGCATGGATGTATCGAAAGCAGATTTAACGACAGATTTCGTTTTCGTGTGTCGGTAATCACTGAGAATAGCAATAGTAAGAGGGACGAGGTATAAAATGGCTACCATGTCCAATAACCCAACTTCGCATTTCATGTTCCTGTTCAGGAAATAATAGTTGATAAAACTGGAAGAATTCCAGTACCCTTGCAAGGAAATCTCCTGGATGAATCATACAATATAACATGGTATTTTTTGGGATATGTCATGAGTTCAGTTATTCCTTTCTTCGATGTAGACATCACTCAGAGTAACATTCGTGTCATAGAAAATGTGGCCAGGCGCCCTAACTTCACCACCTGGAAGAAACCAAATAAATAAATAAATAATAAATAAATAAATAAATAAATAAATAAATAAATAAATAAATAAATAAATAAATAAATAAATAAATAAATAAATAAATAAATAAATAAATAAATAAATAAATAAATAAATAAATAAATAAATAAATAAATAAACAAATAAATAAATAAATAAATAAATAGAAGTTATGTACATTATTTAATTTACAGAAAGGCGACATCTTTTGTTGTTTCAATAGTACAATTGAGGAGTGTATGTTCAAAATGTGCTAAATCCACTTCCAAAAATAAGTTAGTATTTCGTCCACCTGTACTACAGTATTTGAGTATTATCGATTACCATGAGAAATCCAGACCAGGAAGTTGTAATTCCTTAAAAGTTATACCAAACCCAATGATGGATACGTTCCACTAGCCTTTTGTTTTAGGCTTCTTGCGATTTACACACAACTTTCTTAAGATGGAAATAGTACCATTTTACCAGACATTCTTCAATTATTGTATACCAATTTATAGCAGCATCCAATGGCTATGGTTTTTCCCTCTATTAGCCTCTTTCTTAAACTGAATAGGCGTCGATGCGTGTTAAATTTCAGGTGTCCCGTCAGTTTATTTTATTGTCTACAGGTAGTGCTGTAGTGACAAAATGTGGCACAGGATGGGTATTGAACCCAACACTTCAAACCGTCGTCGCCAATGCGACCCATCCCTTGCTAATTTCTAATGTCTACCGTCGAATGAACGTTGCCAACGCGGAGCACTTACCAGAGAAGCTTTGGCCTAGGAGGAGGACCACTGAGACGACACTCCGAGGGGATGTGGCGGCTTGTGGCAATGCTTCACTCGGAATATACAACCTTCTAGCCTGTGAGTAACATACCCCTCTCAATGGTCAGGATCACTAACCTAAGTGGCATATCATGCATTTTAACATGGATATGTTTTTGTGCTGAGGTCTGTTCTAAAGCGACACTCCGGAAATAAAAAAAGATATTTTACCTAATGCATGGATTTTCACGAAATTTTGTGGGAATGTCACCTTTATAAAAAGTAGATATATCACGAACATTTCATTCATATACAATTAATCGTTTTTCCAGAATATTTTCTGAAATTATTAATTCCATTTTTTCATGAAATTTAATTAATATGTTAATGTACATACGTAATTAGATAGATAATACTTATTTTAAAAGCACTACCTATCTATTTTTCTGTACATAAGTAATATAAGGAGATATATCATACTAAAGTTTGTGTAATTTTTACGTTCTATAATCTTGTAGTTAAAAATCCCTACTACTTGAAAAAGTTCTGCAGTATAAAAATCCATACGCAGGTTTCATAATATAGCTGTAATACATATACCATACAGATGTTGTTACATTTGGCAGAATATTATGGGAGAAAATGGGCTTTAAATGTAAAATTACAATTGGCAAACAAAGCATTATTACAATGATAAATTATTTGAATTCAGCGGAATAACTTCGTGACAAGAAAAGAGAAACTCAGTCCTTTCAATTTCAGTCATTTAAAAGATTTCATCAAAATGACCAAAATATCGTTTTTTATCTCCGGAGTGTCGCTTTAAATGTGACGTGACGAAAAACCGGTACCGTAACCTGGGCACGTTATATGAATGCAAGAATGATGCTATAATAGTGGATGGAAAGACACGTTTTTGGAAGAAGTTGCATGTTGGAGGTATCAGACCTATAAAGACAAAGCGAAGGGGAATAATTTTAAAGGTCAAAAATTAAAATGGAAGTTCTGAACAGTGCTGCATGTTGCGAATATTTAGGCCATAAAACTGTGAGCTAAATCAACGGCCATTTTTTTGCACGCAGATCTTGATAGAACCTGTGACATGGCATGGGATTGTTTCATGCTTGGTCAGGTGCCATATTGTTGGACTTGACCATGATGCTTCATGTTTCTTTCCCGTGTGTGTGTGGAATGATTCGTTTTCTCTACCCCTGCACGTTGTAAGAGGCTGCGATGGGGGCACCAAATACCAAAAAATCTGTACCCACTCTCTTGTCTTCCAAGCCCAATAAAATATTCATGACTTAGTCTTGCCACAAGACCCATCAAAATGTCTCAAACTCTTGAATTCCGTGTCTCACGAACCATTCATGGATTAACATTGCATGGTGCGATTCGCCGAATCTGAAACCATCATATATAAATCCTCTTCAATTTTATAATTCTTCGAAGATATTCCAGGTCACTTCAACATTATATTTCACAATTTCTGGTTAATATTAATTTCCGTTCACTGATATCAAATACTGTCGTTCATTCATTATTTTTATAACTAGCCCGCCTTTTCTCATGGCTCCTCTACATAGTCCTGTGATCTCAGATGTTATCTGAAAGCCCACCTCATGTAACATGCAACAATTTTAGTGACAAATCGTTGCTGCCTGGACAAAACCTCCTATGTGAAATATTTTAGCTTATAACTTTGGCCGGTAAGGTTCTGTCATCTAAGGTGCAATATTGTGTGAATATGGAAAAGGCATTCTCGCTCTTCATAATGTAAGTGCTGCGGGTCAGTATACCTCAAAAAATCTTTTCACATAGGAGGTTTTGTCCCGGCAGCTACGTTATAGTACTTCCACTGCTTGTTAAAATGCACCCTTTCTGTTCCAGTTTAATTGTGCATGAAGTATATAAAAATAATTTAAGTGCAAAGGACCTGCCTGAGCTCGTTCTCCGCCAATTCACAACACAAGGGAAGTTTAGTGGTTTATGGGCAGAACTTCTGTTCTTTCTATAATTCCACATGTTTTAAGTTTCATGAAATTATATGTACTCTGCACGATGAAACATCACCGATTATAATAATAATAATAATAATAATAATAATAATAATAATAATAATAATAATAATAATAATAATAATAATAATAATAATAATAATAGATGGTCAAAGAGGAATAGAAACTCTCCGGGAAGGAGTGATGTAGGGTTTTCAGTGTGTCCTCCCTCCTTAACCTTCAATGATTTTACAGCACAAATGATGAAGAAGATCAAATGGAAATCTGGGAACGGTTTGGCATGTAAAGAAGAAGAAAACAAAACTTGAAGATTTTTGTCGATGACATTGTTACTTTATCAAAATATGCGGAATATCTGGAGGAAATGCTGAATGATATAGATATAGTCTTGGTGAACGAGTACAAGATGAAAATAAACCAATTCAAAATAAAAGTAATGGAATGCAGAGGAATGAATTGTGGTTTTGCAGGAAGGATTGAATTATAAGATGAAGTAGGCGAATATTGTTACTTGGCAAGAAGGGTAACCAATGTGGAAGAAATAAGGAAGACAAGAAAGGTAGACTCGCCACAGCAAGGAAGATTTCCGTTTAAAAGAAGAATTCTGCTCTCTTCAAACATGGATATGTACGTTATAAATATCAGCCTGAAGATTTTCGTGTGACGTACGAAGTGAATGAAACGTGGGGAAAATCTCTTGTAGAAAAGCTAACAAATAAAGGGTTTGGAAATGATGTGTTACAGAGGCATACTGAAAATGAGATCGGTACATTAGGTCTCAGATAACGATTTGGCGAAATTTGACCAGAAGGAGAGATAGATCAACATAATGAGAAAACTATGACTTGTTCAGTTGATTTTTCAGGGCAATATATGCGGGAAGAATGATAAAGTGGAATCCCAAGACGAATACATCTACGGACTGGAGTAAACATGTATAAATAGGGTTAGCAGCGGGGGCAGGGTGGCACATTGAGCTGCGCCTTGTGTGTGTGTGTGTGTGTGTGTGTGTGTGTGTGTGTCGATGTGTTTAGTGCCATGGAGCGAAAAGTATGGATGTTCTACAACTGCGGTGAAAAATCCGTACCGTACATTAAAAAATATGACGGAGTGACAATCCAGCCCAAATCTAGTCATCTGGATCTTCCCTGTTTAACGTATCGTTAATTGCCAGGTTCTTCTACTACGTGGTATCCTGCAAGCCCTTTCAATAGAA
This sequence comes from Anabrus simplex, assembly GCF_040414725.1. Taxonomy (NCBI): domain Eukaryota; kingdom Metazoa; phylum Arthropoda; class Insecta; order Orthoptera; family Tettigoniidae; genus Anabrus; species Anabrus simplex. The sequence goes on from NC_090266.1 coordinate 49,473,755, forward strand.
CAATAGAACACTTCGAACAAATGGTAGAGAGCTTGCTGCTCCCCTCAGAAGCTGCTATAAGCTCTCCCACTTTTCCGCCCTCCAACCCCATTACGGGGCTCTCACAGTATTAATATCATCTTGCTATAAATATTTTATGTGTGCGTAAGCGATTTAGTACGAAATGGTGAAGACATTAACAACGCAACCATTTACAGCACTGATACCTCGTACTGACAGTTAATTTATCTGTGCAGAGGAACTGTGAACGAATACGTAACTGAAGAAGAAGGAAGATTTAACCTCGACAAAAATCGAAATCCTGTATATCACAATTCCATTCCATAAATTTCCACTTAAATCCTGTACCCAGAATTGCATGCCATTTGCAACCAGCATAGCATTTAGAACTTAAAAATGCTTCACAAACCTCACGAACTTGTTAACAAATATCGAGCTATTAAAAAATGGTCTTGAGTTTGAAGCAGCTGAGGGTAATGTTGGGGCACGCTAAGTAATAAATAGGATATATTTTAAACAATGTATGTCCAGAGAAGAGTGTTTGTGCAAGAATACATTTATTTTATTTTACTAATAATCCACATTCCAATGAGGCTTAATGTAGCATTCATAGGGATCAGAATTGAATCTAAAGGTTCACTTGAATTAATTTCATATTGTACGATTTTATTTATTCAAAAATACAACCGTTCACATTGAATTACTGTAAGGATCTTTAATTCTAAATGTATACTTGATGGAGACCAAGTTTGAAACGAATACAATTGACAGACACTGATTCATTTTTAGCGATGAAGGTACTGATATAATGAGGTACTTCATTAGTGTAGGCGATGATGAATTATGCTAAGAGTCTTGATTGTGTCTATTATAATTCTCCCCTACAAATGTGCTTGATCGTAAAGATTTTGAGGAAATATCAAACACTTCACAGGTCATTTCTCATAACAGATGTTATTCTTTTCTCTTAAATATGAGATCCAAGGCGAGTATATTTGTAGTACTAAGCCAGAAACCGATATGTCAAAAATCGATTTAATAGAGGTGAAGTGGGGTAATTCTGATCAAGACTCAATAAGATCACGACTCTTATTGTGAAAGAAGGATGAGAACAGTGTTCTCCTCAGTGCTGAAATCAGCAGGAAAGCGTTTGAAGCCTCCTGCGGAGCGACCATGACAATAGAGCAGCCTATGGCAGACGTTCTGTGCTTTGTGATATCTTCTTCTTAGGAAGCTGAGTCGATAATTTCCAGGTAAGCTACGTATATTTGTGAATTACTAAAATTTAACACAATGTGATACCAGGGAAAGTAATAATGTGTGTTTATATGTTACAATTTTGATGATGATGATGATGATGATGATGATGATGATGATGATGATGATGATGATGATGATGATGCTTGTTGTTTAAAGGGGTCTAACATCGAAGGTCATCGGCCCACAGTTTTAATACCTTACTTTGTTAAGTGGTTGTGAAGTTTAACTTCCAATATGGCAGGTTGGAGTAACTCCGATCATCAATGACAGTTAATGCAAGGAAGACGTTGTATTCCTTGATGTTTGTTACGATCAGAAGTGCGATGACATAGAGCCCACAATTTGTAGTTAGGAGGATATTTGCATCCTATGTGGCGATGAAGACCAGTGCAAGGTGCACTCTATGCTCAGACTGGATCCATGTAGAGTGCAGTGGTTGTGACTCATGAAAAAGTGTGATTATTGTTTTAAGTGACTGATAAACTAGGGCTTTATTTATTTATTTATTTATTTATTTATTTATTTATTTATTTATTTATTTATTTATTTATTTATTTATTTATTTATTTATTTATTTATTTATTTATTTAATTTATACTTTGGTTGTAAACAGTTTCCCAGAATTACCCATGCGTTGGGACAACTCAGATCTATTGTAGGTATTGTCATAATCTCTATTTTCTCCCATAATATTTTCTGTACTTCAATGTGTAATCAAGAATACAACATGTCAATAAATAATCACCCATTTTGCTTGATTTCCCGAAAATAAAATCAGCTGATTTTTATTAGTCATCCTCCACTCTGCCCCTAACAATATATAGAGACTGGAGCGAAAGTGTTGATATCAAAATGTGACATGTTTCTTGTGACCATAGAATTCGGAATGACAAAAAACGAAATTCCGACATTCATTATTTTTTAGTTAATCGGTGACAAAATCCAACCCACTGGGCGTGTTGTACTCTGGCGTCCTTTCGCTGCGGCCACATGACGGTCAATTTCCATATGTCTGAGTTACCGGATTATGGTAGCTTCTCAGACTACGGTAATAAGTGCACTCGTCGTCTCGCATGCATTCATTCGTTCCTTTTGGAACATTAACATGGCTTACAAATTATTTTCATTTGACAAGAAGAGCAACCACGTTCCTGTTGCCGGACACATGCCCGTCGAATTAGAGGCACATCATGCTCGCAGTAAAATGTTTCGGAAATACCAATCATGATATTCTACGTTAGGTTTTAATTCAAAACCTCCCCGAATAAGGATGCAACCAACACATTTTTCAAAAGTGAGATTTCATTTGAAATAGGGTGTATCATCACGGCTCTATGCTGTGGTGTCTTCTTATGTCTTAAATTTGAACTTCAAGCTGATTTGCAGCCAGCAGGACTTTGTCCCCAATGGTGTAAGGATGGTACATCATATAAGACAGTGGACAGTGCTTATGTTGGTACATCACCAGGTGTAATAGATCGTTTAAATAAAGGTCTTAGACGAAATCAAATCTATGCTTTGAAATGATTTCTTGACGTGTATATTGTCATTGTTGTTATTTTGATGATTGATCTGATATTATTTGCTATCATTTGCGTTACAAGTGCATGTACAGGATTTTGCTTCTCTTTTATACTTATCTAAGACATACTTAATGCACATGCAGGTTATTTTACGTTGTATCACTTCCAATTCATCCATTATTTTTAAAATCCTGAATTACAACGATAAAATATTCTTATAATAGATGAATTCATTTGCACAATTGCATGTGAAATTGCTTCAAGTAGTGAATACCAAGAAATAAACTTTAAAAATGTTTTTCCTCTCTCCAGAAAAAAATTTTTTTGTTGGTTACATCTTTTTTCCGGGGAGGTCTTCAAATAATCTGAAATTTAAACGAGAGGGAGTCTATTGAAACACACAAAATGAGGCAAGATCAGTTAAAATCCTTTATTTTCAAAAGTAATTGAAGAACAACTGACGAGATGAACTACCGACACAGGTGTCTGTGCCTTCAGACACATCCTCATTTAAACACCTTTCATGCCCCCCCCCCCCCGTACGTAGTTCACGTCGTCTGTTGTTCTTCAATTACATTAAAAAGGGATTTTTATATGATACATTCTTTTGTATTTTATCTGTCTTGTACAGCTGATTTACCTTATTACAGAACTAAAACTACTTGTATTCTATGTATACCATCCCAATCATTATACGTAATATATATATATATAATGTAATAAAAGCGTCCGCATTCCTTCTGTTTGCTATTGAGTTACCTAGTGCTTTAAACAATATTTGTCAAATGTATTCATATTATTCTGACTTCTGCAATGTATATTTCAGTATTATGCAGACTTCATTTATGGATAACAAAATTTGGGTTCAAGAAATCAATTTTAAAACATTTTGTTCAGGCTGCACACAGTTTTTACCTCTTCTCTCAATACCGCCTTCATGGCACATGGAGCGTTTTGTCAGTTGAATCCTTCATATTATCGGGAAATATGATAAGCGTGGCTTTTATTGAGATAATGAAAACGAGTTTTCTGTGAATGAATCTGTGGAAACTGATCACACAGCCGTTCAGTTCCGGCAGAGGAGGCAAGCGATAACAACTTTTAATGTTTTAATTCCATGATTCTTTGTTAATAATTGTGATATTTTACAACTAATTTACTTGGCCTAATTCAGCTATTGTTTAAACATCCAAAACAACTCGGGACGGGAATACATAAGGGTAAATAAAACTTGACACTGAAAAGTTTAATAACTTCCGCTATCAAAATTAAGACATCCATTAACAAGACAGTATGTGCAAATGTTTAATAATATGTGATAGAATCCATATTTCCTGTCAGGCATTGCATTTCCAAGTATCAGCACGTTACGTTTACGCAATTGTTCACCCACTAATCTATATGCTGTGCCCATGTATTGCATCATAGGTAACTATGAGTAACTACTCCCTTCAAATGATGTATTTTCCGTGTCTTTCCGTTTCCATGTTGCGTGAATTGATCTCGGGTTCCTTGAAATTTCTAAAATATTATAACAACTCTAAACAAATAGTTAAATTCAGGGTTACATAAAAACCTTCTAAATGTAATAGGGCTGACATAAAAAGTCATTACATATCATCGTATGGTATTATTTTTCGTATTTTACGAGGAATATATTTCACTTATTCTTAGAGATAGAAAATCGAATAATGTTTTTTCCTCCCACATTAATATAGACATTTTAGTGACATGTAAATCACGTCGGTTGTTCACAAAATGATTGAAATGAACATTGCAATTTTAGCTTAATTTTAATTTTTTTTTTTGGAAAAGTATTTAAATGTTTCAATTCCTGTAGCTTCTGCGGTAGATAAATCTGAGTTCACATTTCACGGATCCATGAATGATATGCTTAATAAAGAATTGCGACTGAGAGAAGCTGGGCTAGCTGTAGGTCTGGTGCCGGCAAGTGACATATGGATTCTCTCGGAATCAACTGTACTTAATTTACTGCAATATTGTAAACACTCGAGGCTTCCTTCACACTGAGGTTCACACCGTATTTCACAAATTCTTACTCACTGCGTCTATCTTTAGTGCACGTCCGCCACAACATGATATCATCATTCATCCATCTATAATCCTCAGTCCATTACTTGCCTCTTATCCACCGCTCTGGTATAAAACGTAGCTCCTCCTTACATTATTCCTTTATTTCTCCTCCCACTTCACTTCGCTCATTTCCATCATTTCTTATAAAACTAACGTCCTCCTCAGCTTTCCCCATCATTGGTAAAACCCAGCTTCATGGTGTACATTACTGGTTACTGGTTTCCCAATTTTTGGAGTTTGCTCAGTACCCAGTGAACTGTATGTCTCCTGCAGGGAAAGCCGTACCCTATTTCGAGGCTGGTTTCTTTGTACCATAATAAGTATAGTCGATTATTACTTCACACCCAAAAGCATAAGAGAGTCGAAGTTTGAAGTCCTCTAGCGATGAGTAACAATACCAGTATCAAAATGAGAACTACACTCGAACAGATGGCGTAGGAAATGTAAGTTACTGGAAGCTTCTGAAATTTGACCAGAATAAAACTTTCCTAATGTAATGTCTACCTACTGAATATGGAACACGCACGTTTCTATAAGTTTTTCATTCTGTTGCAAACTCAGTACAGTATATCCAGATAAGGATATAAACGAAAATAAGTTTTATAGAGCGACTGGCTGCGCGGTTGGGTTCAAGTAGCTGTCAGCTAGCATTCAGGAGACAGTGGATTCGAACCGCACTGTCGGCAGCCTATCCGTCGTTTCCTATATTCACACCACGCTGTACCTTAATTCAGGCCACGATCACTTCCTTCCCACTCCTAGCCCTTTCCTATCTCATCGTCGCCGCAAAACCTGTCTGTGTCGGTGCGACGTCAGTCAATTTAAAATAAATATGCTGATCCACGCAAACCGATGGAAGCAACAAAGAGCTAAGTATAAGTTATTCTTGACATTCCAGACAATGAATTTGCACTATATTTTCCATAACTATTGATATTACCTTTCTAGATTCCGTCTTCGTAGCGTAAATGTTAACATTACTGTATTAGCTGCCGTCCTCGGGAACACGGATTCAATTCCCGGTACTGCCAAAAATGTATAAATCCAAGACGGCTGATATGTGGTTGAAATGGTACATGCAGCTCACCTCCATTGGGGGTGTGCCTGGAAACAGCTGCACCACCTCAGGATGAGGACAAAAATTTACCTTACCTTTCTAGAGAAAAGAGTTTCTACACTTTCGTTAAACACATATTTCTCAGGGGTCGACATTTCACATCAACCTCTCTTCAACTGGAATTATCACATAGTTGATTTGATGCGTTCTGAACGTATATATCGGAGAAAGCCTGTGCTAGAAACTAAGTTACCGGACAAAAAATTTGTTACACCTGAAGAAATCATTACAAGCATCATTTAATAACGTGCAACACCTACTCTGCGCCTGGATTCGTTTAGGAAGTAAGTCAACAAGGTTGTGCAGGTCCGTCGCCACTGGCCAGAATTTTATAGCGCAATTCCACCAAATTTTGGGGATGCTGTTGTCGGCGTTTTACCCTATCTTCCAACATGTCCCACACATTTTCAATGGGGTGCAAGTCACCTGATTTTTCAGGCTAATCGAGATGTAATAAGATGGAGGAGTGTTCTTAAAACCAAATACTTGTGCGTACTGTCCGATGAACTTTGCTGTTGTCACCTTAAAAAATTGCGATATCAATAGCATACTCATCATGCAGATGTTGACTGAAAGGCAACACCTCACCATCCAGAATGTTAAAATAAACTTGCTGGTTCATGTTAGTGGTCACCTCAGCGAGCTGACCCAATCCATGGTACAAAAAACACCCCCAAAACATCACCGGCCCACCTCCGGCTTGGACCTGATCTTGCACACATCCAGGATGAAATGATTAATTTGACCTTCGGTGCAATCGACGACGTCCGTCATTGATATGCAGGTATAAACTTGAATTGTCAGACCACATTACGTTCCGCCAGTCAGCTATTGTCCACGTTCGGTGATCTGTAGCCCATTGAAGACGCACAGTTTCATATGCCTGTGTGAGCAGTGGCCGCCTGCGAGGTGACTACTCCTCATGTTCATTGCATGTAGTTCCCGTCACAATGTTCCCTCGCTGACAGGTTGGGGTGGACCTTCATTCACTGGCTGCAGCAATTCCTGTCCGGTTTGGAAGGTATTTAGATTCACAAGCCGTGAAACGCGTCTCCGGTCCTTCGCAGTCAGGATCTTTTTCTGACCACAGTTCTGGCGTCGTGTTTCGTGGTCACGTGTAGTACACAACGTTGAACAGTCCGCTGCGAAACACCAATAAACCCAGCCACTTGATGCACCGTATGAACATGGGCACGACCAAACACACCTGCCACATCCTTATATCTACCCATGTTGACGTCCACTGTCCGCTTGAAACATCTTACTGGTCGCTACTGCATTATTCTCACGTAGACAGAGTGCGCGTGCGTTTGAGCAAGGGACTTGATAGCTGCGAAATTTGAACAGACCTAACTATCCATTCGATCAATCAATCAATCAATCAATCAATCAATCACTACTGATCTACATTTAGAGCAGTGGCACAGCTGGCAGATTCCCTGTCGGTTGTTTTCCTAGCCTTTTATTAAATGATTGTAAAGAAATAGGAAATTTATTGAACATCTCCCTTGGTAAGTTATACCAATCCCTAACTCCCCTTCCTATAAACGAATGTTTGCCAAAATTTGTCCTCTTGTATTCCAACTTTATCTTCATACTGTGATCTTTCCTACTTTTAAAGACACCACTCAAACTTATTCGCCTACTGATGTCATATAACGCCATATCTCCACTGACAGCTCGGAACATACCACTTAGTCGAGCAGCTCGTCTCCTTTCTCCCAATTCTTCCCAGCCCAATCATTGCAACACTTTTGTAACGCTACTCTTTTGTCGGAAATCACCCAGAACAAATTGAACTGCTTTTCTTTGGATTTTCTCCAGTTCTTGAATCAAGGAATCTTGGTGAGGGTCCAATACACTGGAACCAAACTCTAGTTGGGGTCTTACGAGAGATTTGCCTTCTCTTTTACATCCTTACTACATCCCCTAAATACCGTCATAAACATGTGCAGAGATTTATACCCTTTATTTACAATAATATTTATGTGATTTCCCCAATGGAGATCTTTCCTTATATTACGACCTTTGTACTTACAATGCGTGCTCATTAAGGAATATTTTTGTCAGGCGAGCTTATCATTTCCGTTCTACAAATAAAGAAACAATTTTTAGGCAGCAGGGACGAAATTTTAGTGTCTTTATTGCGATCCAGTCACAACAGTTATGACTGCTGCTTCTTATTAGCCAGGTCAACACCACGTATAGCATTACGATAGCTTACCAATTGTACTACCTGCACAGTGGGGTACAATTGGAGATATATCAAGCCAACAAATAGTCTTCCTAATCCTCATTCGAGCTCCTTACACCAGATCAATCGTTTCCACTTACGATCCCAGGCAATCGGAGACTCTCAGAGTAAACGCCAACTGGAGTAGACCGTACGTGCAGCGCATTGTCATGTTAAATTTTCACCCGGGTTGACCAGTACTGAACTGGGAAGCCAGGGGATGAACATTGCAGTATCTTTCACACTTCAGGAGTCTTCGCTCAAGGTGCTGACTTTTAATATAATTTAATTGCAGTTCTCTCCACTGTGATGGAACAGGCATGATTGAACAGGGAACTAAAGTCATGTAACGGTGAAATAAAGTTGTTAGTGTTAAGCTATAGAAGTGTGGAAGTGGAAGGATTGAGTTATGTAATTTAGTATATACCGGTATATACTTACCTGATATAGAAGAAAGCAGAATTTGAAGGAACTTACAAGAAATTTGAATTTAGCAAAGAAGTTAAATAAGGACAACTTAATGGCAACCATAACTGGCAGTAGTATGACTTGTTCATAAAAAATGTAAGAGTAAGTATAAGAAATTTAAGACAGAAACAGTTTCCAGGAATCATTTGTGTGGAAGGGTAATGTGCATGTAACGATTTGTGGAAGGCAAAAGTATTTAGTCAACAGTATGTAAAGAGTGTTGTGTAATATCCTGGTAGAGTAGGTGACTAATACTGGTGCAGTACTGATATTTATTTTTGATAACAAATATATTTACAAAGAGGTACCAAAAGTTGGACATCAGGATATCAGTTGGAAATGATAAGATTACTGGGGATATATCAAAGGCAATGGCTTGGAATATAGGTGCATATCTGGATCACTTACTTGATTGCTATTTGCATGAAGGAGCTGTGCGAAATGGAAGGAAAGTTAATGTTGTGTATAAAGGAACGGTTGTCAAACATAAAGCCGATAATTAGAAGCCAGTCAACTCTGGATATAATGTCTGGGAATGCATTATTTCTGATTACATTAGACATGTTTGCGAAATTACTAACTTGTTTGATAGAATGCAGTACGGATTTAGGAAAATAACGATCGCCAGACTTACCACAACTGATGTGTGTAATGCCTCTACATGTTTCTTAAGTCAAAGTAGGAAAAAGAAAATAGAAGGCCCAAAGCTAACACATAATGTCTTAAAGATGAGGAAAGTAAATCAGACTTACAGATTGTCCTGAGAACTACTATCTGAACATCCTAAAGGCATTTAGCAGCACGGGTCAGTATTTACTCTCATCCTGCGAAGTGTTTGCTGGATTCGTCAAGAGGAAACATCAGGACAGTTTTGAGGAAATTGATATAAAGTCATTCAAAACCTCGAAAGCCAAAATTGGGAAATGCACAACGTATGGTGAAATGAGATCAAATCAGACCCAAAAGTACTACTAGAGCTTTCTTCATGGCCATCAACGCCATCTACAGACATTTAGCTCAAGGTCTAAACGTTTGTGCAAACAATATATATCAGCCATATCATGGTATATTCTCAATGGAAAGATGGACAGCTTAGTCAGGGAATACAGCAAAAACTGTACAATCACAGCAACTAAGAGCTCGGTGCTGACGACCAAGAAGCCCGTGAACATTTACTTAATGTACTATGCTATAGCCAATTTAGTGATGCAGATGTAGTGTGCCTGGCTCTATCCGGGAGGTCTCGAGTTGGATTCATGACTCGTTCAAGTATTTCCACTTGCACGGGTCTCACTGTGCCTTTTCAGTCCAAGTGAGGAGCCATCTAGTAAGAGATGAAACTGCTATGGTCACGAATGTTGAGCCGTACGGCTAAAGATATCACGCTAACCATGTGACACTCAAACACCTGCAGACTATCTGGTTGGGTAAAATTCGTCTTGACGAAGAACCATAATGGGGTATATGTATGGCGGATATAACTGCATTTTATTTTTCATTATAATGTATAAACAGAAGACTTGCTCAATTTTTTTTCAAATGTTAGTTTCTGCTATATTTTTATTGTAAATTAACTTTCAGTTTTCATTGTCAAACTTTTCAAAACCAATAAGCAATTAAGATATGCATTCAAATGAAAAAATACAACAATACAGCTACTATTTAAATTTAAATATTCTCGTTTAACAAACACAACCTTATCTTATAAAATGGAAGTCTATTTTAATTATTAAAATAATTGATAAAGGAAACAAAATCAGTAACTTGAAAACGAACTGATGACAATCACAAGAAAGTGTAAGGAAGTATTACAGAAAACAACTACTCAAATAATTAAATATATATACATCACACCTCAGCACCAACATTTTTGCGGCAATAAATGCAATAACAAGAAAGTAAATTCACGTCTATAACCTCCAGAAAATGAATAAATTCTTCAATGTATTATTGTTTGTTGAATAAAAATACAAGGCACATTCTGTTCTAAATGTGATGTTAGTAATTAATTATAAAAACACGCGAACATGAAACTAAACTCTCAAATAATCCAATTTCTCCTATCGGATTTAAAGAAGGAGTTACAGTAATATTTGATGATTTAAATGAAACTTATTTCACAGTAACTGAATGCACAAGATACATTAAACCCTCGCTTGATAATATGCTATAGTACGACTACATAACCACTGATATGTAATATTAGCCAACACAAATAAACCCAATGACATAAACCACAAGCAATTATGAGAGATTTTCACCTGCCAAATTCCCGTTAAGTTAATTTTATCAACCCACTTAAAGTCAGTCAGTTATGAAAAAACCGTCGGGAAATCAACAAATACTCAAACAACCACTTCAAGTTGACTATGTTTATAACATAATCTAATTTCAAAGTCTTGTTGAACACAATGGAAATGCGTATGAGCTGCGAGAGTGTAAGTATCCATTTACATTGAGAATCGATCTGAAGACGAAGTGAACTACACAAATATTAGTTTCAGCGATTAAGAGCAGCATTTTCTAAGCTTTTGTTTCCCTAAATTGGGTTAATTTGTCCCAGGTAATAATAATAGTAATAATAATAATAATAATAATAATAATAATAATAGTAATAATAATAATAATAATAATAATAATAATAATAATAATAATAATAATAGTAATAATAATAATCACGTTATCTCATCTACTTTGAGCAGGATTTTTTATTTGACACCACTTAAGTTGCCTCAACGTCAATTTTGACGTTCCGTTTTAACCTACCAGGTGGCAGAGTAAATCAGATCTATGTTGGAAGGTGTATGACTGGGTTTTAATGAATTTTGTCGGGTAAACACCAACTATGTCACACGATATCGTTTACTTCTCGCAAGCCATGAAGTGTCGAATGAACTTTATTTCATCCTTGAAAATCAGACTACATCTGGCGGGTTTGAACCAGCGATCTGTGGATCCGGAAGCAGACTGTCACTGCTCCGCAGAGGGAGTTTTGTCTGAGATGAAATTATGATAATATGATTATGATTACCTGTTTTGCCTTGATCTGTTTAGTGACACTTGAGTGCTTTTTAAGGAAAATGTACGCGGAATTGTCGTTATAGAATTTATAATTTTGTAAATATACGCCACATCTCTTTTCAGTCTTCGAATCTCGAAATTTTCCATTGTAAAATGTAAAAACGATTCGTAATATGGTGCAACGCACATTATTTAGAAATGTGAGTATACCATTGACATGTTCTGATTCTTTCTGTCTCATATAAGTTACTGTAGATACATGTTACATGTCTGAATCCATGAATATTTTAATTTTGGTCTGTGTGTGGTCTAGCAGATCTGAATAGAATTCGTCAGTTCATCCAAAAGTTGAAACCATGTACATGATTGTAAATAGTTTTTCATCAGTCTAAATTATAATTAACATTAGAAGCAACCACAGTGAATATTAAAATGACAGTGACTGCCATATCAAAATTATCTGAGTAAATCAAGTCTGCAGTTCGAAGTGTGTTGGAAGTTCACCACTTCACAAAATACGTATCCAGAATTCGAGCTATGGCACTTATAAACTATCGATGAGACTGTACTGCAGTTTTCCTGTTGTTTGCTGCACAAAGCTCTTTGAGTACTGAATCATGTACCGAATACATGAGTGGTCAGGGAAGACTGTTAATGGACGACAACCGCCTTGCATCACTTAACGTTAAACTCGGCTCAGGGGCTGAAAGTGGGTCAAATGAGCATCCGCACTTAGAAGAGAAACTTAAAAATTAAAATATACGGTATGTAATTATTAAGGATTTTCAGTTTTATAACTAAACATATAACTAAATTTTTTCTTTACGGATATATTTCAGTGTTTAGTTTACTTAACCCCTTAAACGAACTGAGCGGATTCATCATCCTGCAGCTATTGCCATTGCCTTGCATTTCAGTTACTCTGACACCATTACACCTTCATCGGCTACTGTCTGGCTAGAACATTACCGGCTCAATCATTCGCACCGCATATTATTCCAAGTGACTGATTCATCCAATAAGTTCGCACGTAGACTGACTTTTATATCGTCACGTAGATCTTTTTTCTTTTTTGCTAGTTGCTTTACGTCGTATCGACAGAGATAGGTCTTATGACGACGATGGGATAGGGAAGGGCTAGGAGTGGGAAGGAAGCGGCCGTGGCCTTAATTAAGGTACAGCCCCAGCATTTGCCTGGTGTGAAAATGGGAAACCACGGAAAAGGGAAAATGGAAAACGGAAAACCATTTAAGGGCTGCCGACAGTGGGGTTCGAACCTACTATCTCCCGAATACTGGATACTGGCCACACTTAAGCGACTGCAGCTATCGAGCTCGGTCACGTAGATCTAGGAAAGGCATTCGATAATGTTGATTAGACCGAACTATTTGAGATTTTAGTGCCGGGAGTGTCCGAGGACAAGTTAGGCTCGCCAGATGCAGGTGTTTTGATCTGACGCCCGTAGACGACCTGCACGTAATGATGAGGATGAAATGATGATGAAGACGACACATACACCCAGCCGCCGTGCAGGCAGAATTAACCAATTATGGCTAACATTCCCACCCTGTCGGGAATCGAACCCGGGGCCCCTGTGACCAAAGACCAGCACCCTAACCATTTAGCCATGGAGCCGGACATTCTCAAGGTGATCGGGATCATACACCGAGAACGAAGTCTTTTGTACAATCTGTATAAAAATCAGCCTGCCATAATAACAATTGAGGGATTTGAAAAAGAAGCAGCAATCCAGAAAGGTGTGAGGCAATGCTGCATTTATTCTCCTCTCCCCACCTTTTCAATGTTTTCATATATTGTAGTGGAAGGAATGTTCAGGGAAGTTACACATTGCCTAGTGAATGTACACCATCACTAAATTGATCACTGAAAGCTTGTCACGAAATTAATAAAACACATCCACTAGTGAAGTTTTACCATCACTGGCCCCCGTTAGTGGATGTGTACACTATCAGATTATTAATGATGGGTTTTAATTTCGTCGTGGAATTTATCGGCTACGAATATGATTCAAACAATACACTGATAGGCCTAAATTTGTCCAAAAACATGATGACCTATTAGCGTCCAACAATAGTACCAGGCATTGGCATGAATGTAATTGTCGTCAGTCGGTTATTGTTATTGTACACAGCAGTGCAGCTATGGTTGAATCAGTGAAGTTCTACGAACATCTTAGGACGGAACGGGAAAACACCAATTATAATTCGTGGAAAGAGAAAAGTACGAGTCACTTATCAGCTAGATTGTATGTATGTGTGTATGTTGGGTATTCAGCCCGAAGGCTGGTTTGATCCTCTGCAACTCCGCCAACAGCTGTCATAAATAGCCTAGGCGTCACTGAAGAGGCGTACTAGGGAAATGACGAGTGAGGTAGTTTCCCGTTGCTTTCCTCATCCGCTAGATTAAATCACTAAAAACTGGACGAATTAGGGACGGCAAAGACTACAATTTTTTGAAGAAGTATGAAGTGCTGGAGGTGAATGGCATAACGAAATAAATATAATCTGTTACTGAAGAAGGCAAGAATAAATATTGGTACTATGTTTATGATGAAGAAATGTATGATATTCTGCATGCTGCTCATATAAAGACCGGCCACGTGATTGAATGATAAATTGCTTAAAGTCAAAGTACCGTAATATAACATATGGAAATGACCAGATTTGTCTTGGCTTATGTCAGCCTTGTTTTAAAAAAACCAAAAAGGTAAGAAGAAAGGAACAGTAGCGAAGCCTAATATGATTTTATTGACTTCCAATCGTAACCAGATGGAGACTATAAATTCGTAATGGTTTATCAGGACCACCTCACTAATTTCGAAGTTTTCAGGCTACTGAAGTCCAAAAGAGCTCGAGATGCATCCGTTATCATTGACATTTTTACGTTGTTAGGCGCTCCCTCAGTGTTGCGGTCAGACAATGGTCGAGAGTTCGTTACCAAAATAATGAGCAGCTTAACTGAAATATGGCCCAATTTTAAGATTGTGCACGGTAAATCTAGACGCAGCCAGAGCCAAGGCAGCGTACTGCGAGCAAATCAAGACATAGACAATATGCTAACTACCTGAATGGAGGAGCACTATACCGCGGAGTGGAACCGTACAAGAAAGGTTTGTCCGGTTAATGAAGAAAAGCGCTGTACATTTTGGAATTAAGAGGTCACCGTACAAATAGGGTTTGTCTTCATCAAGTTTACTTCCTGAAGCATTGGCGAACATTCACTCTGACGACGACCGTCAAAATTTAATTAATAACGTGAGTGGTAGCAGCGAAAAAGTGTTGTACATTTGGGAATTAAGAGGTCTCCGTACAAAGCGGGTTTGTCTTCATCAAGTTTACCACCTGAAGCACTGGCGAACATTCACTCTGAGGACGACCTTCAAAATGTAATTAATGAAGTGAGTGGTAGCAGTGAAAAAGGGACTGAAACGCTGCAGGATAATGATCATATATCAAATCTCCAGTGCAAGAGGATAACATACCAACGGGAACAGAGACTGAGGAAGAGAGAAAGGTTGTGTTCCAGACAATATCGATTACTGCCTGACCCGATTTAGACGAGTCAACTTGTGCTATTAAAAGACACAGAACTGAGATGTAGAGGTGCTTAGCCGAACAAGCACAGCTCAGATGGTCGTTTGCCACCAGTGGAAATGGGATGTACATTTGTTATGTTACCAGCAGTGCAGCTATGGTTGAATCAGTGAGGTTCTACGAACATCGACTTCGATCGAGGAAGAGGAGATGCAAAGTCGATATTGTGTGTCGTCCTCGAGACAACGGCTGATGGTTTCTACCGAATCGGGATGAGAGATGGTGTTGTGAGCCAGATTTATGCAAGGTAATAAATTGATTGTTTTGTAATATTTCTGGAAGAGACAATACGATATGCGACTGGAATAACATTTTGTTTCAGGTCCCAGTTCAGCACTTGCTCTCTCAAAATAATCTCAAAGGAGGATGTTATAGCAGAGGAAACTCTTGCCTTGAGGACAGTCGTGACGTTTCAGTCGATGGGAAGTGGCCAGGGATTCTTCAAATGCAACTGCCAGCACAAATGCCAGACTATGATATGCTTTTGCAAAAAGAAAAATGTGTTGTGCAAATCTAAATGCCATGGTGCACGTCCTTGCTGAAATAAACGAATCATCAATTCTGTTCTTTTCTTTATTCATAAACTAAAATGAAACTATCAGTGTAGCAATATTTTACTGTTCATACCTTATACTTTCCATGCGATTTTATATAATATGACTGCGTTTTGTTATTGAACACTATGGTTCACATTCCTTACCTCTTACCATGACTAGCGATGTTGCACTATCCCTAGTGAATGTGTATTGTTTGGAATAACTGGTATCAATAATACACATTCACTAAAGGAGTCAGTGAAGTTGCACCATCACCAGTGATGGTATACCTTCACTGAAACTTCCACATCCACTATAACATATAGACGAGGCAGTAAAGGAAACCAAATAGGAATTTGGAAACGGAATCACAGTCCAAGGAGATGATATTGTTATTTTATCTAAAACTGTAGAAGATCTGGAGAAACTGCTGAATGGTATACACAAGTCTTGGGAAAGGAGTGCAAGATGAAAATAAATAAATCCAGAACTAAAGTAATGGAGTACAGTCGAAGTCAGGTGATGCATAAAATATTAGATTAGGAAATTAAATCCCAAACGAAGTAGATGAATATTGTTACTTAGGTAGGAAAATAAATAACGAAGCCAGAAATAAGGAGGACATAAAGTGTACACTGACATAAACGGGGAAGGCCTTCTTAAGAGAAGAAATATGCTCACTTCGAACATTCGTATAGGAATTAGAAAGATGTTCTTGAAGTCTTTGGTCTGGAGAATTGCATTGTATGGAAGTGAAACATGGATATTTACTAACTCAGAAATAAATAGAATAGAAGCTTTTGAAATATGGTGTTACATAAGAATGCTGCAAGTGAGATGGATAGATAGAATCACGAATGAGGAGATACTGGATCGAATTGGAGAGAGGAGGTCAATTTGGCTGAATTTGACGTGAAGAAGAGATTCAATGATAGGGCACACTTTAAGACATCCAGGATTTCTTCAGTAAGTTTTTGAGAGAAGTGTAGGTGGTAGATCAAGGTATGAAATAATAAAATTATAATTTGTGTGGCTAATTCTAGCCGACTGCAGCCCTTTTAAGGCAGACTCTCCGACGAGGGTGGCAGGCGTCTGCCATTTGTAGGTAACAGCGTGTTATTGTTGTGGGGCATAGTTATGTGTGGTGTGTAATTTGCAGGAATGTTGGGGACAGCACAAACACCCAGCCCTAGGGCCAATGGAATTAACCAATGAAGGTTAAAATCCCCGACCCGGTCATGAATCGAACCCGGGACCCTCTGAACCAAAGGCCAGTACGCTGACCATTCAGCCAACGAGGCGGACAAGGTATAAAATGACAAACAGATTAGATCAGATATAGGATGTAGTAGTTAAGTATAAATTAAAGGATTAGCACATGGTAGGGTGGCACGGGAATCTGCATCAAACCAGTCTATGGACTGATGACTCAAATGGCGTAAAATACCCTTCTGCTCATCTCGCCATTTGTTACAACAATATGGTTCTTTCACTTACATTATTTCCAGGCTATATGAAAGATATGCTAACTCCAACTATAAGGGGCAGTCAAATGAAGACGGGTCACCCGCCAAGAAGTATATTTAACCCATAATTCTACGATGAAAAATAATTGCAGATATTTATTTCAGCTACAAATAACTTTTGAGAGTAACCATGTTTTATTTCGAGAGTCTCGCTCCTTCGTGGGAACAGAACTCACCGTGACGAGCGAGCCAACCTCTCGTGAGATGCCGGGACACTTCGGTTGTTATCGAGTACTGACTATATAGTGTGCCCTACAGGACCCTATGGTTCCGGCCAGGCGAATGCCGGTCTCGAACCCAGAGTACAGTAGTGAAAGAACTCCCACAAACGTGAGCTTGTGCACATAGTCTTACCTGAACACATATCCACCCTCGGCCGCACAATCGCGCACTTCTCAGGGATAACAAGGGAGAACAAAGGGCAATATTAAGATAAAACACTAGGATATGTGACTAATCAGGTAAGAATCAGCTAAAATAAAATGAAAAAAATATCTAACAGAAAACATCGCTGCATCAAAGTTTTACAATCAGGGATTTATTACATAAAATATACTATTTACAAATATAAGAGCTTTCAAATATGATTGGGGTAAAGATAATGTTGAGCCGATGACAACCAGTTCACTGCCTTCACGAAACAGCTCTGCTGTAACAAGCATGTTACAATTGTGTAAGTAATGGAATCAATAGAAAATGGATATCTGGTGAAATACACATCTAAAAGTCATTTCCATAAACTTTACTATGCCTCGTACCATCGAACCCCGGTGCAAACAAATATAAACACATAATGTACAGTGCCCTGACCCGGTCTCGAATTCTGGTCCCATGAAAAGTAAGGCGTTGAATATTCATATACAAACAATATAAAAAGGAACACAACCAACATGTCCAAGGGGTCAATATCAAACGGGCCAGTGTTAAAATAAATGCAGAACAAACAGAACTAAAATTTCTCCCCGCGTTCAAAACATCAAGGTCGTCTTCTCCCCCCTTACACACTCGACAAGCTGCAGACAGCAATATAACCAAGTTTCAAGACTGTGACGTCAGGCACAATAACCCTCACCAGCCGAGCACTAGACAGGCTGCAGTCCACACAATTTATGAGCCCAGCTGACTGACTGCGTGCTAAGAAACTTCGCCTTTCAAAGTACCTCACATAATCTGGCTGCTAAAAGCACTCTATTAAATACACACGGGCTACCCGCCCTCATCTCAATATCACCAGCAATATAACAAATCTTATTTCCGCCTCCCATGGGCTCAACCTTGATAATACAAAGGCACAATTCAGTAAGCTATAGTCACATAGCCATAATAAGGCATCTCAAATGCATCCAATACACTCTCAAATTGTGCTGGGGCTCTCTCATATTAATTCAAACAGTCAGCTACATGCATAATGCCCACATCTCTCAAACATCCGGACTCGCTCGCCCTGTCAGTAAAGCTAGGTGAGTTACGGGGTAAATCCTGGTCTCAACTACACAACCTACGTCTGCAGAGACAAATGCCTAAACGCGACACAATAAACAGTGCCTGCCTGTCAGACTAACCTACCATGACCAAGGGAGTTCGACCTGATCCATGAAGATAACACGTACACTAATATAATACTATCGTAATGAAATATAAACACACCAACAAGGAATCTACAAACTATCATCTACCCTAATGTACGGGGTTCGAGCTGGAGGCCTAGCTCTTTATTACAAAGAATTTTCCTACCATAAACTAACCTGTTGGCTGACGCCCCCCCCCCTGTTCCTATCTAAATTTAAATGACATGCTTGAAACAGAATTGGAAAGCTCTGACCTTATATGATTGATGACATGACGGAGCGGCCCTTCCTGTGGACCACTGAATTTACCACATTATGACAAACTGCGACGCTTGCAGCAGATACTGGTGAACAATTGGAGACATTCTATCTTGCGTGAGTCCTTCGTACAGCTCCTTAGATGGTTGGAAGATGTCCCCTTCGATGTCGCACTGATCAGGTACGCCCAACGTTCCTGGATCGATTCCCGATGTCGTGCCGGCTTCAGCTCCCGTTGTGGCTTCCTCGCAATGATGATGTAGAAGCTCGTTCTGGCTTGATGCAGGGGTAACTGAAAACAAATTCATTTATTACAGACTGTCCAGACTCGATACCCGTTTCCACTACTGTCGTGCATCACACGTTACATTGACCAAGTCTTGTTCTGAATTTTAAACCTGGTACACTATAGTTTCTTCACCACTCTTAGTAACACTGTTATTCCATCCTTTCACTCGGACAACATGTCGTGGTATAAGAACTACCCTGAGCCTACATTTATTCTAGCATTACGTCAGTTACAACTTGACCTCACAGAAATATGAAGCTACTAGTTCATCAGTCTATTATAGGCAGTACCTCATCTAACCATAGCATATCAATACAGGTAATATCAAGAATTTAGCTGAATATGCAAGTTAATTACTTACTTCCTCGCAGATTCAGTAGTACTAGTTGTATGTGCAGCTCGAAGATAAAACGTTGTTCGCGGTGCCGACTTGCAGCATGACGACTTCGTTCAAGCAGCCTTACGGTCAGAGAATGAGGCTGATGTGCCAGGTGGCCTTGCATTTATAATCAGGTTGGCGTAGCCACGCCGCTTGATCGCGTGCAGGATACGCGCGCCCGCGACTAGAAGTTTTCCAGCACAAAGCACGTCAAGTACCCTACTTAACGAATGCATTTATGATTGCAGCCCTAATGCATATCAAAATTAAGCATAAATTATGCAGGTTGCAATTCTTGTATCAGATCCAATGCATCTCTTTCGTAACCAAAGATATTAATATAATTCTTTCTTCCCTCCGAAGGTTAGTTTTGCCGGGATTCGGGAAGCGTCCCCAATCTTCATTAAGAGGCTTGGCTTGGGCCATAACTCCCTTTAATGAGGTTCTGGAGATTTTCATAATGACGCCCTAGCTCTGGTCCCACGAGAACGCTTCTTCTGGAATCTTTTATGAAATAAACTATAAGACAGTGACTTCATGGGTGGTCTCAGGTAATCCCAATATCTAATACTAGAATCTATACTATTGGTCCATGAACAGAATGGTTCAATAGCAATCTTGGAAAGTCCTTCACAACGAGAGATTTTGGCGACAAGGTTAATACGGGAATAAAGGATTTCGCGTCATTGGATATTTTCGTGGATATGAATGTTTGGAACAGTTAAATGGTAGGCAATTTTGGGCCTCACCCTATAATTATAGTGTGGATTTTTGCGATGGTGATGATTACTGTTTTGGCGATATTCACGTAAAATTAGACGTGTGCTGAAATTCAATATAATTTTTCCAAACATCACTGTGTATGTTGAGAACGTGTTTGAGCCGTGGATTGAGTAGCCGCACGTTATTTATTTTCAATTTCACGTTTCATTGACGAGATGGAGACTTAGTTGCATTTCCAGGCTTGCTTTCATTTTCTGGCGAGATCCGTTTCATTGTGTGCTATCGTTTCGACACGGTTTCCAGCTAAATATCAAAGAGTGTGTTTGAAGTTACGATTTCGTCTGACATTTTAGAGGATGAGTAGATATCGCAGTTTCCACTCGACGATAGATTTAGGACGTTACGCGTATCATAGGAGTATATTGATGAGTAGACATCCTCATTTTACGCTTGACGATAGGTTTAGGAAGGTGTGTGTGTGTGTATAGATGTTATTGTTAGGGTGTGCAGACACTATGTACTCTCGACGATAGATTTAGGGTGTCGTCTGTATATAGTCAAGTCTTATGTTAGGTGTTTTTGCGAAGTGACCTGAACGATGGTAGTGTCTGCAGTAGTGCATGCAATGCGAAGATTGTTAGCAAAGTTATATTTCGGCACAACCCTTACCAGCTGGAAGGTGTTTACATAAGATTATGGAACCACTAGTGCCATAAACGTGAGGGTTATCCAGCATTGGATACTAAGCTAACGGTGATTGATTATTTCCTGCTGTTTGCCACGCGCGTTTGAGTCCATTGAACTTTAGTATTTTAATTTTAGGTCCCTTAAAACAACAAACAACAGTATTTTAATTTTATTTCCGGACTTAATTGATTTGTCATTCAGACGTCCGATTGCTTTGATAGTGTGCGTATTGACACTTAGCTTATTTATGTGAGGCTTGAGTTACGAATGCGGTTTCGATTTGTCAGCTGGGAATATAGATTTATTTTCAATTTTCGTTATTTTATTTTTATAATAGTTGACTGTGGTCTAACTATAACTTCTAGTTAATTTATTGGGACAAACATAAGTAGATGGATCTGTAATGGTAGTCCTCAGTTGTAAATTGGAAAGATTTCCTTAGATTGTTTTGGTATTTTTGATTTCATTTTATCATGTGGACTTGTAAATTTATTAAACTTAACGTAACCGTTTATAACCTGAAAGTTGGTTTTATAAGAATATTTTTCATGTGATTTACCACTTTTTTCTTTAACTTCAGTGTTTGGCATTTCTTCTAAATGCGTGATGAATAAGTGTTTCCTGCATTTCGCAGTTTTGTTCCTTCAGAACGATGTAACGTAAGATCCTCTCGGATCGAGTTGTTGTCGGTTCCTTCTGAATAGCTGCTTGGGTGATGCATGTTTTAGCATCGGGATTATTCCTTAACTTAAGGGTGTCACGAGATGACAATACATGGTGGAAATTTATTTTTAATTATGACTATTAACTTGTAGTGAACACCATGCTTTCCAGTAGTATTTCGCAACCTATCCAAAGCAACTGATACCCAGTTTGGTTCGATTAAGGGTCCATTCGGTGGGTGTTCCCATATCCCACATAGTATTTGACTGGTGGATAACCTTAATTAAATGTAAATCTGCAATTCTACTAGTTGAAAGTTAGATTTTCCAGGGATCGTGTGGATTAATTCTCAGTTATCAAAAGGTGCCCGATTTTCAGGTTTTATTTTCGTTTTCGAGTTTTCGCTGTCCACTAATTTGCGATATTTTCTAATTTACTCCGAAGAAAGTTCTTCGATGAATGTAACAGATAAAACTAACGCAATGCAATGTGACTGCGTTGAAACGTTAAATAATTGATTTTTCTGATGAATGATTTTATAACATAACTTGTTGCATTTTGACAATTCAATAAAAGTTAGTAAGCACATATTTGCTCCTCATTTCAAGTATTTAGGCTCTCTTCTGAACCCCATCCTTTGGTCATGATCGTGACCGAAATATCCCCGCTACGACCCCAAGATTTTAGAGTTAGATATTGCTCTACTGCAGCAGCTGTGGTCGACTAACCATGGAATGATAAGTTCAAGGGCTCAATATGAAACAATTTTCTACCTCAAATGTAGTAACCAGAACTGTGAAATATTTATCCCACTGAATGAACGAAAGAGCAATCCCATTTTTGAAAATGCTGGCTGTCGATGGAACTACTTCCGTACCCAGACACATACTTCGTCGTCCGATGCAAACTAATGCCACGGATGTCCTCTTAAGCTCCACCTTGGGGCCACAATCAACGCACAACTCTATGAAGACACGCTATAGATACTGTGGCTGCATGTTATCGGACAGCGTTGTCCTTCTTCTGGTCCCACACTGCCAACTACTTGAGGAATACAACGTCTGTACACCCAGACATCACCCCTTGCGGTGTTCACATCTTTGAGGAGATAAAGGAATGCATTCGTGGACATCAGTATGCATCGGACGGTGACGTGTGTGACTAGGTGCATATGTGGTTCGGTCATCAGCCCGCCAGCCGTCTTACCACACAGAGGGATAATTTCCTTAACAGGTCTGGTGATAGCTTTCGAGGTACGAAATATATCTTTAACCTTCTTGGCAGGTGACCCGTTTTCGCTTAACTGTCTCTTATAGTTTCAGTCTTGTAAAATTCGTAGTTGGTCTGCAATGAGGAATTATAAGAATAGTGATGTCTTGGATCTAATTACCTTCTTAAAAATAGTAATGCTCGTAATGTAATTCTCTATATTATACCATGATCCGATTTGTGTCGCTATTAACATAATTCCGAGAGAATTTTGCGTATATTCCCTGTACTTGATACAGTTCTTTATTATAATTTGTTGTTCTATGAGTAACATTGTATCACATTGAGTTTCTTATAAATCAGCGTCATGTATACCATCAAAATTCAGATTTTTATATCATAATCACTACACTCACTCACTACACTTTGAATCAAATTTTCGACACTGTCTGCCATTACAATTTAAGATGCCTAACCGAGGTTGTAAAGGTGATCGCGATACAACAAATGGACGAACGTTCGATTCTAAACCAGGAAGTCGGGAATCGGATTTTTGGCCCACACAGGTATTTGCGAATTGGGATCGCTCGTCCTGACGTGGCTTGGAATTGATCGTGAATGGCGTGGAATGACATCAGAAGACGAATAAGTTTGAGTGGTGTCTTTAAAAGTAGGAATGATCACAATGTGAAGATAAAGTTGGAATTCAAGAGGACAAGTTGGGACAAATATTCGTTTATGGCAAGGGCAGTTAGGGATTGGCATAACGTACCAAGCGAGATGTCCAATCAATTTCCAATTTCTTTGCAATCGTTTCGGAAAAGGCTAGGAAAACAACAGATAGGGAATCTGCTACCTGGGCGACTGCCCTAAAGCAGATCAGTATTGATTGATTGATTGATTGATTGATTGATTGATTGATTGATTGATTGATTGATTGATTGATTGATTGATTGATTGATTGATTGATTGATTGATTGATTGATTGATTGATTGATTGATTGATTGATTGATTGATTGATTGATTGATTGATTGATTGATTGATTGATTGATTGATTGATTGATTGATTGATTGATTGATTGATTGATTGATTGATTGATTGATTGATTGATTGATTGATTGATTGATTGATTGATTGATTGATTGATTGATTGATTGATTGATTGATTGATTGATTGATTGATTGATTGAGAAAATCCGAGGGAGCTACTTATCCACGATCAGAAATAATTCTTCGCGTTTTACCTTTCAGCACTCCGAATCTCATATTTCAAGGTAATATTCTTGTACCTACGTAAGGAATTATTTGAAAAGTTGTGGACAAAACTTCTTTGATTAGTATGCGGTGGCGCAGCAATATTCAGAGTGTGTGAAGTGAAAATATAGAATATCGTCGTTGCCGGGACAAAACCTCCTACGTAATACTATTTTGGGAGATATATTGACCCGCAGCACGTACATTATGAAGAACAAGAATACCTTGTCAATATTCACACAATACTGCACCTTAGATGACAGAACCTTACCGGCCAAATTCTAACCGTAAATATTTTACGTAGGAGGTTTTGACCCGGCAGCGACGATATGTTCGTCACTATTAGATGTATTGAAAACTTGTAAATAGCGAATATTGCGTAAAATATAACTTCCCAAATGTTGTATTTCAAGTGTTTTGGCGTACGGCTAATAATAGCGGGCATATTCACGATTATTATATTTTTCATTAACTTCCAATTTGTCCGGCCCCGCGGTGTAGCGGGTAACGCGTCTGACTGTAACCCGGCGGCCCCGGGTTCGATTCCCGGCTGGGTCAGGGGGTTTTAATTGTAAATGATTAATATCCCTGGCCTGGGGACTGGGTGTTTGTGTCATCCTTAACGTTCCTTTCCTCACATTCAACACTCTACACTTCCTCCATTCCAATTACACACAGGCTCATATCACATGGTGCAAGTAGGGGCAAAAGATCTATAAAGGTCGACGTCCGGAACTAACAGCATTTAAATAAAACTTCTATTTTCTGAGGAAATTTAAATTCCGTCTAAACGAAGTAAATAACAAAAAATAGAAAAACCCTTTTTTAAAGTTTTATAGCTAATTAATTTTCACCATAATATAGTGGAGATACATACTAATTTAAATTTTAATTGCTAAGTCGATTAACGGCGAGCATCACGAATGTGGAAATGTTGTGCAGTCGTCAAGGTGGTGGTGGTTAAAAACGCGTGGTCGCTGTTGATAAGAAAGATAACTATAGAATTGAAAGGAAAATGTTAACGAGTGATTACTTGAAGAAAGAGGGGGGGGAAATAAGTCATCAAAAGGGAAAGTCCCAGTCGTAACAAATCAGCAATGGAATAAAATAAAATGTGATGGCCTTCACTACCCTATATCCCTCAAATTCATCAAATAACATCGCACACACTAACTATAGTCGTTAATCAAAATGTGCTCTGCCCTTCAACGGGAGTCATGACTAAAATGGTGCGATATTTGACCAAAACGATTTAAAAATTTTAAACTTAAAAACCTCCCAATCACTTGCAGGTCCCGTTATCAGTTTTCCTAACGCAATTTTTAAAGCTCCAAAGGCAGGATTCAGTGAATAGAGGCACGGCGTATATCGAGCAAGCGCACGCCCCTTTCTTCTCACGCTGTCAGACAATATTGGCCTCAAATGTTTTCGAACTACTATTTCTATAATCCCGCTGGAATGTATTTACCTTGATATAGATGTTGATTTCCACAGGGAAATTGATATATTTGTTACGAATGTGTAAATTTATAATGGGCGTTGGACCTGCGGTTAGGGGCGCGCGGCTGTGAACTTGCATCCGGGAGGTAGTGGGTTCGAGTCCCACTGTCGGCAGCCCTGAAGATGGTCTTCCGTGGTTTCCCATTTTGCACCAGGAAAATGCTGGAGCTGTACATTAATTAAGGCCACGGCCGCTTCCTTCCAATTTCTATGCCTTTCCTATCCTATCTTCGCCATAAGAGCTATCTGTGTCGATGCGACGTAAAACAACTAGAAAGAAAGTAAATTTATAATAACGGGCGCCAGGAAATGTTCTCCGCAGTGCCTACATGCTGCTGCATAAGGGAGCGTCAGCAGTTGAGTTGGCAGCAATGTGTATCTGTCCCGCTCACTCGCCGACAGGCCAAGGTCAACAGCATAGCAGTGCAGGGAAGGCCACACGTGTGAGCTGTGGGCTGTCGAAATCGTCAGTGTGCATTACATTAAGCGCGCGTTCGGATAGATTATTGGGATAGTGCAACAGGATACAAGTGGCAATGTTTAGTACTGAAGAGAAAGCTTTTTGGTGGAATGCGTGTATCGCGAAGGCGATCGGTTTACAGAAAATGTAAAACTAAAATTTCAGCCGCGGTTTCCTAATTCAAAGAATCGAAACCGAGATACCGTTCGGGATTTGATAAATACATTTCGTGTGACCGGCTCAGTTTACGATGTACCGGGAACAGGTAGGCCTACGGTTTTAACAGATGAAAAAGGATTGATGAACTTAAAGTAAATATCATTAATTACGCGCAGTCCATTACGCGAGAAACTTTAGTGAAAGTCTTCGACAATATGTGTAGACATGCTGAAGTCTGTCTTCGCACACAAGCACAACATTTCCATCATCTGTTATGAATTGCTGTTGTGAGTAAAAAGTTTACTGTTTACTCTTTGTTGTTTGTTTCGCTTTGATACAAGCGGCAGCAGTGATGCTGCCAACTTATCTGCTGATGCCACCTCGCGCAGCAGCTCGTAGGTGCTGCAGAGTACATTTCCTGGCGCCGTATACCAATGTAGTTGGTCAGTTATTGAACATTATAAATTTTCCAGCTAACTCATTCCTAGTTGCCAGCGTTTCGCCCCAGTGTGCTAAGTTGGACTCATCAGTTGGTAAATAGCACACCTACCAAGACGCATGGCTAGTGCATACCGTGGAGGCTATTGCGTTGGTTACTTGGAGCCACCAGCAGTGACAATGCAATGTGAGGGACTTTGTGTCATTTCCAACAATTGATGCCTGCCTGGCCATCAGATGATATAGATGTTGATTCCCACAGGAAAGATGAAGTATTTGTTCCGAATGAGTAAATTTACTAACCAAATGTTGAGCCCAAGTTAGCCCACAGGGGCGAAGCACTGGCAACCTGGAACAAGTTAGCTGGAAAATTTATAATGTGCAATAAGGACCAACTATATTAGTATTATATTTACATTGTAGTAAACGTGTGCTATGCATAAGATGAGAAAAAAGTCTGAGGAAGTAACTTGGAGCAATTTAAAAGCGAATATGTTTCTTAAAACATTCTATTGCATTTTTTAGCTTAAAATATCTTCAGCATTTTGCCATGTACAAAATACTCCTTGCAACATAGTTCTTATCAGGTTCACCTGAAATTTTCAGATAATGTTTCAACATGTACAGGAATTAAAACTAGTACTGAATTTTGTTGTCAGTTGAGTATTACCTCCATATTTTCCCTCCTATAATTGCACAAAACTGGATTTTTGCCTGTTGTATGAATAATAAAAACTGAAATACTTGTATATATAATAGCTTATTCCTGACTGCAAAACCTGGAGTTACTATTAATAACATGAGAATTTTTGACAAGTTTTCTGCGAAATTATAACCCAAAACTAAGTAAAACTACACCGAAGGAGCATTTTCTATGCAATATATTAAACAATGTTATTTGTTAATAACTTCGCAACAATTAACTAATCAACACCAAATTTTCTGCGGATCTATTCCTTATTAATATATGTTTATTTGTACATTTGCTTGTGATAGGTATTAAATTGTAAAAATTCATTTTTTAAGTCTAGACTCCCCTTAATATCTTCGCTGGATGGCATTACTTCTGCAATTGCGAAACTAAGCCCTCAACAATGGGTGGTCGACAGCCAGTCTAAATGTTGCGGTATTTAAATCGTCTTTCTGTCCGTTCTGTTGGATGATTGACTTGATACTTGGCTTTTACACCCGACAGGACAAGCAATAGCATATGTTGGGTTCAATTTTTGTTTTTGACTGCCTGTCTATCGGTCTGCCTGTCTGTTACAGTATCACGGGGGAGTGGATCGGTGGATTATCATGAAGCTTTAATTTTTTTCTATTGGCTTTACGTCGCGCCAGCACAGATAGGTCTTGTGGCGACGATGGGACATGAAAAGGCTAGGAGCAGGAAGAAAGCAGCCTCGGTCGAAATTAAGGTACAGCCCCAGCATTTGCCTGGTGTGAAAATGGGAAACCACGGAAAACCATATTCAGAGCTGCTGACAGTTGGGTTCGATCCCACTATCTCCCGGATGAAAGCTCACAGCTGCGCGTCCCTAATCGCTAGGCCAACTACCCCGGTAAAATTAATATTCAACTTTGGGATAAGGTCACCTAGGAACTCGGATACAATTTGTTGAAAAACGTTCAGCTAGAGTGGGACTTTGAAACATAAAACTCCACGTATCACTTCTAGAGTTCGTTTTCCAGGAAAGCTGCTCATGACAAAATATGTTCCGTCGTCGTTACGCCTGCGAAAACCGCTATATGATAATGTTGTGGACGATATACGGACCCGCAGTACATTTAACATCAAGAGCGAGAATTCTTTGACATCGGCCGCACAATATTGAACCTAAGATGACAGAACCTTACCGGCCGAAGTCCTAACCTGAACTATTTCACATAGTGGTTTCCGCAGGCGAACTATGATTTACAACATCATTTTGAAATGTTTTTGATCTATATTTGTTACGAAAAATGTGAAAAATATGGGAAATATCAATGTCAGCCTCGTAATAGTTTTAGTTCAAGAGCCAATTAATACCTCCGTAGCAAGTTGCTATGGAAATATCCTGGCTGTGTTTAGAGGTTTTGTACATCTGTCTGTAGTCTACTTTTTGAATATTAACCTGAATGTATGCCCTTATACGAGAAAGAAGGTATCTAATATAAAACGTAAAAAAGATGTAGCAGCGAAGAGCTACAGAGTGCCAGGAAGCAAGTAGCATAGGTCACGACAAGCCGCTGACGGGTGTCGTAATGTCAGGAGCAACCTGAGGGGTCGAAGAGTTGTAATCATGCACATGCCAACGACTGGTGCAACAGCTAGTCTTTAGTAAGTTTACAGAACTGGAAGTCAATATTTTCCCTCTCATTGGACTTACGTTACAAGGTAATTCATTGTGACGTAGTTGAAAGGGAAACTGGTGGTGGCTATAAAGGTGAGAAACGAAGTTAATGTTCATTATTCTCACGATCGTTAAGAGACTGACTTAGGAGCCACTCTGACATTGGTACGATATACGATTTACAGTATATCAGAGGAGTATATTTGAGGAGAGTCTGTTCAAAAGGCATTATTTTCTCCCTTAGAAAGTTGTGGAAAACGTGAGGGAATGTGTAATAAAAGGCACATTGAACGTACCCATGATCGGTATGGTAGGTACTTCTTTTAAGGAATTGCATCCTTCTGGTCTGGATTGCTTATGGCATTCCACAGTATTCAACTACAGCAATGCATGTGAAATAGAACCTTCTGGTCTGGATTGCTTATGGCATCCCACAGTATTCAACTACTGCAATGCATGTGAAATAGCACCTTCTGGTCTGGATTGCTTATGGCATCCCACAGTATTCAACTACTGCAATGCATGTGAAATAGCACCTTCTGGTCTGGATTGCTTATGGCATCCCACAGTATTCAACTACTGCAATGCATGTGAAAGTAGCACCTTCTGGTCTGGATTGCTTATGGCATCCCACAGTATTCAACTACTGCAATGCATGTGAAAGTAGCACCTTCTGGTCTGG
This sequence comes from Anabrus simplex, assembly GCF_040414725.1. Lineage (NCBI taxonomy): Eukaryota > Metazoa > Arthropoda > Insecta > Orthoptera > Tettigoniidae > Anabrus > Anabrus simplex. The sequence goes on from NC_090266.1 coordinate 49,503,752, forward strand.
ATTGCTTATGGCATTCCACAGTATTCAACTACTGCAATGCATGTGAAAGTAGCACCTTTTGAAAGACACTCCTTATTTGTCATATAATTTTGACGAGTGATGTTCATTTCCTAAATGAACAATTTTCCGAATTCAAAGTTTCTGCAATTTCCAGAATGACATATACTCTAGAACCAGTACATCTTCTTTCTCGGCTTTTCCTTATTCTTAATTAGGGTCCCTGTTCCTAAAATTTCTCCTTACTTCTTTCTGTGTGCGCGGCCCCCTCACGTCCCTCTTCCTAAAATTTCTCCTTACTTATTTCTGTGTGCGCGTCCCCCTCACGTCCCTGTTCCTAAAATTTCTGCTTACTTCTTTCTGTGTGCGCGTACCCCTCACAGAGTCCCTCCTCTGCCACATAGTCTTTCCATCTCTTCTTTGGACTGCCTTTTGTTCACATTTCCACCACCTGCAAGCTGCTTACCCTCCCTCCCACATGGTTCTCCTGTAGTCTCATAATGTGCCCGGATCATAGCTACGTTTTCCTTGATACTTCCAAAACACCTCACATCTCTCGTATTGTCTCCTTCAGTATTCGATCTGGGTGTGTCTTTCCGAACATGCTCATTTCCACCACATTCAGTTTTTCCCCGTGGACTTTCTACACTGGCATGTTTCACTGCCGTATAGCACGGTTGGCCTCACAACCAGTTTAAATATCATTCACTTCGCCCTTTTTCCAAGCACACCAGTCATCTTCTCCAATTTTTCCATTCAGCCTGAATCCTATACGTGATGTTTATGTCCAATCCTCCATTCTCTATGATGTACGAGCCAATGCATTTAAACTCTCTCGTTCGGGATTATTAACGGGTACACGATTTTTCCTTTACAGTACCTTTACATTACCTTGTAACTTACAATGTGTGATATACAGTAATATTCATAAGCACTGTATACAGGGTCTCTCATATAAATTAAGGCCGTCGAAGGGGCGTTTTTACTCTCCGATACGTGTGCGGCAGAATGGGAGCGCGCGCATAGTTCTTGACCTTGCAAGCAGCCTGTACGTGTTCGACCTGGCAAGCATCACTCTGCAGTCTGAATCTCAGCTGTTAACATGGTGAGACAGCTTTTGTTGCAACACCGTATTTTCGTATATAAAAGTTCTGGTTCCATCTTAATGGTCGTGTGAACAGTCGTAATTCTCGCTTTTGGTGTGCAGAAAATTCTAATGGTGTTCATGAAGACCCTCAATATCGTAGGGAGATTAGTGTCTGGTGTGCGTTTAATGCAAGAAGAATAATTGGGCCTATTTTGTCGAGACGACATTAAATGCAGAGATGTACCAAGATGACATTTTGACGTCGTACTTCCATCAGTTAACGGAAGAAGAAAAATCGCGTGGATGGTTCAAACAAGATTTAGCCCTGTTCATACAGCAAAAGGTTCCCTTCTTAAAATCTGGGGGATGTTTGCAGACAAAGTGATAAGTGTTGGCTTATTTTCATCTCGTTCTCCAGATCTAACAAAGTGTGAATTTTTACTTGTGGGTTGAACTGAAAGAAAAAGTGTATCGAGCAAATCCTCAAACTTTGGAAGAATTGAAAGGCATCATTACTAATGAAATCAGACACATTACAGTGGTAGAACTCACTCGCGTCGGCCAGAATGTGGTTACCAGATACAATGCCTGTATAACCCAGGAAGGATGACACTTCCAGTATCTTTTGTTTAAGGTAAGATTCCATATAAGGTTGTGTACAGGCCTAAAGCAGGGCGGCCGCGTGCGACGTAAGTTCGGCTGAGGCAGCCGCTGTAGCGCAGTGTACAAACACCGTGCGTTCGGTCGTTGTTCATATGAGAGACCCTGTATCAGAATGAAAACAGACACCACCTGACGGTTGAAGGTCCAGTTCTTCTGATGCAGAAGAGAAGAGAGTCACAAATGCATATCAGCTCTCGGAATTCTCCCTCACAAACGAGCAGCACAATATTAGTCGAGTTTGATATGTTCCTGATCCACACAATATACACTTTCAAATTACAGGAGTTATTATTTTAGTCACTCATTTGAGTGCTAATAGAGCAAACTCTCTCTCTTCTTGGTAGTCTGTACTCTAAACAACAAAATGCTAAAAGGTGCTAGAGGAAATTACTTAGCCATAGGAAATGTTCAGCACAAACTAGTAGATTTTACCCAGATACACAAGCTCGTCAATTACTTCAGGTGTGATGTGTGAACCAGCTGAGGAATTAACTTCTTGGGATTTCTTCGTAGCACGAAGGCAACTGTCAGGATGTAACATTAGTGAAATTTTCTGGAATGTATTATTCGATCCGATCGCCGGGCGAGTAATGTGATTTATTGGAGCTCTATCGATAGCAAAGTATTCCTAAAACTACCTTGTACACAGATATCAAACTTGGAATCCAATCACCGACCATCCTACGGTGACAAAAATTATTTGATTATTTAATATATTAATGAAGAACAATCATATGAAAATTTAACAAAGATGTTTTTGTATTGATTTAACGTCCCACTAATGCGCCAAAGTTTTCGGTGACATAAGGATAGGGAAGATGCTAGTGTGGAAAGAGAGTAGCGTGGCCTTCAAGTAATGCGCAGCCCTATTATTTAACTGTTCTAGAAAGGATAAACCATCGAAAACTGCCCTCCGTCTGCTGACGGGGATATTCGAAGCCACCACCTCTCGACTGCAGGCTCACAGCTACATAATATACTTTGTTGATCTATGTGAAGAAAACGTGATGACTCACATTAGCACTGAAATTCCTGTTAACTGAATTTAAAAAACTGAATTGAAATACTTCGGTTATATTAAAGGGACTGGAAATGGAGTATGCACTGTCCGTTCGATTCGTGATAAGGAACCTGTATTTTTAAATGATGTTATGCGTCTTACGCTCGTCCGACTACTGCTACACTTTGAGACATGGTGTTCCCACTAGTGCTCCTTTACGTGCCAGTAATCTACCGACAGGGATGCTAAATATACCCGGCAACGAAACGTTTACACCGGAATACGAATTGAATAAATCTCGAAAAAATCCATAGTGTCATAGAAGGTACCGTGACATACATAAGAGCTACTAATTGTCCCTTACTGTTTATGGGAAAAGTTAAATTATTAGGGAGGAAATTAACTCAATGGGATAAACACTTCATGGACGTTCAAAGATTTACTTCGAAACACAAAAAGGAAAATTCCAGACATTTAGAGTGCGAAACATAAGGAATATAGTATACTTGAGATTGCTGCATATTACCCTAAATGTTGAGTGTAATTTGTGTGCGGGTATTATCTAGACCGACGAAATAATTTTAACAGTTTCTCTGTCGTAAAGCGCTTCCAGATTCGTGGAATAATAAACGAAGGGACAATTATGATGTGTGTGTGTGTGTGGTAACGCATCATATCCTGTAACAAGAGAGGATATATTACACTGTCTATCTAAGTGGTACTAGCCGGAAATTCTAAATCATGCAGTCGCCATCACCGGTAATTGTGCGTGTTTTATGGCCCCACAGTTAACGACTGAGCGATATCCTCCCTTAATAAAATATTGGAAGTAAAAGCTGCGTCGGGGTGCAACCAGCGTAAAACGATCCTCCGCTCGTCGATTATAGCTGCGGCTGTTATCAGGAAATAATTTAGGTGAAGGTATACGTAGGAATTCTATCAACCTCACTTCCTTAAGAATCCTCTCTGCATTGGTCAGATAGGAGAATCTCATAGTACCATTCACATAAGTGAAACTATTATATTTAAATATTCAATGTTATTTAAAGCAACAACGTCCAGAATATAGCGAGAAAAAACTGTGTTTGAACACTTACTTAGTTCATGCTTGCAGGCTTATAACAGTCGTGTTGGTGGATAGCCAAAAGATAACAACAGACATGTAAGATACGCAATGATCTTATTTTAATTTATTTCTACGTGTTCTTGACCAAAACATTTGAAAAGGAAGGTCGCCTGCTTTCAAATATTTTGACGTAAAACAGCAGCAACCAATTGGTCAATGATTCAGTTGATTGGTAGATTGTTATAGACCACCTATGCCCCGTATTCATATTCAGTTTTATGCAGGACTATTATCTGAATATAAGTTTACTGGACCCCTTCGATCTCATTTCATAACACAACAAAGTTTAAATATACCAGACATTTGAAGCTCTACTTCTTTTAATTTTGACAACTTAATACTCTATAGAATCAAAACATTGACCCTACAAGTGTCAGCTTTATGTTCTATAGTGCCAGCATGTAAATCTTCAATTCGTACTTTTGGATTAAATGCTAAAAGGTACCACAAATTTCTTTCAGGAAATGGCATTACATAGATGAAATATTAGAGCAGATTATGTAGTTTAATTGTATGTAGGACATAACTTTATTCATGAAATGGAAATAATCAAGGCTAAATTGCCAGGAAAGCACTATTCTAAGTTGAAAAACGTACGCGGGTATTTCAATCCATCCATCCATCCATCCATCCATCCATCCATCCATCCGTCCGTCCGTCAATCAATCAATCAATCAATCAATCAATCAATCAATCAATCAATCAATCAATCAATCAATCAATCAATCAATCAATCAATCAATCAATCAATCAATCAATCAATCAATCAATCAATCAATAGCCACTGATGTGCATTTAGGGCAGTCACCCAGGTGGCAGATTTCCTATCTGTTGCTTTCCTAGCCTTTTCTTAAATAATTGCAATGCATTTGGAAGTTAATTTATTTCAATTATTCCAATCCCTAACTCCCCTTAATATAAACGTATATCTGCCCCAATTTGTCCTCTCGAATTCCAACTTTATCTTTATATTGTTATCTTTCCCACTTTTAGGTTAGGTTACTTCAGTTTTCTGAGCGGATTTCTTTTTATTCTTTCTCCTGTTCCTCAGCAAGTTTTTCTCTTCATATCTCTAGACCTCTAATTGTGCTCTATCTGTCTCCCGCTGTTTGCATTAGCAGCATCTGAGCAGCATAGGAAAGGTACATCATCCTCGGAGTTATTAACGCGATCGCCGTTTTCCGGATTGGAATCTGCTCTGGCTCAGTATCACTTGAAACATTACTATGAATCCCACCGTGTTCCACACCACTGAAATACTTCTTTCATCAGTTAATTTCGCAATAAGTCCCAGTCAGCAATAACGCCATCTCATGACGCCGAAATGACGGCATGTAAACATTGAAATTCCGAAACAAAGAGAATGGAATATTTACATAATAACGGAACTCCTTACGTCTGTAAAAATGAACATCAAACTATGCTTGACAAATTACTAGGTGTGATATGTCACCAGATGTCAGGTAAGGTATCTTTATCATGACTTTTATGACTTCATACATCATCAGTATGGACCGTTGTGGCTTTCAGCATTCAGTCCGCAAGCCTCAGTGAATTTATTAAACGTCGCCACTCTCTTCTATTTGCAACTTCTGCTCTGGCCTCATTTAGTTCTATACATATTATATTTAAATTGTTAGAAACTGAGTCTGAAGATCGTCGTCTTGGTCTACCTCTACTTCCATAAGAGAGTCCATTATTCTCCTGGGTAACCTACCTTCCTCCATTCGCCACAAATGACCCCACCACCGAAGCTGTGTTATGTGTACAGCTTCATCAATCGAGTTCATTCCTAACTTAGCCTCTATCTCCTCATTCCGAGTGCCCTCCTGCCATTTTTTTCAGTCTCACGGGAAGTAACATTCCATTCAATAAAATAGTAGATAGTCAAGCTGCAGACCAAGAAATGTTATATGATAATGCAATCGACTTCTGAAATATAAAGCCTGTTGTACACGATCAATGTTTTGTCAAATTCAAGACTTCATAAGACTTCACAAGAATTTTCAATACTTCACACGTTTATTTGTCAAATCGCTTGTAATACTTGAGAAATATTGAGAAATCTTCAAAAGTCTTGAAAGTGAATTAGAACATGCTCTAATCGATCAAAGAATGATCAAGTCTTTTGACATAATTGAGCAATGGAATGCGAGTGAGCGCTAAGCCACTAGGCGTGCTGGGATTTATGGGAATCATAACTATAAAATGACTTCGGATTTTGGCTGTGTATTAATTGCTAAGTGTGAGGCACATTCCTGCCTATATTCACTGGACTCCGTGGAGTACCACAATAACATGAATAAAACGGCAGCGTACGACGGGACTGCTAGATATTAAACCATTCTGTTCTATAGGGCACAATATATATCTCAAGAAAGTGGACAGCTTTAGTGTGGATTGCCGTACGGTAACCTGCATGCAATCATTATCGGCAATGTTCGATTTATGGCGATCTTCACATATTATTATTATTATTATTATTATTATTATTATTATTATTATTATTATTATTATTATTATTATTATTATGGAATTCCTAATATGTTTTCATGTAATATGAATTCCCGTTGTATTGCTATAATTGTTAATCAGTTAATGTGAACAAATGCATTGTAGCATAACCTCTGCAAATGATGTTATGACAGAAAATACATAGCGAAAATGATGTTGAAGAAAACTACATTAATATTTTCTCCCGCTATATATCCCGCTTCTAGTCTATGAGCCACAACTGCTGTGTGCCGTTCCTCCGTGTTAAAACAAAATGCTATCAAACTTTGCCAAATCTTGCCAAACATTCAGTAACGTTCAGTAACTTTTAAAAGATTTGAAAATTTTTCTTGCGAAGTACTTTTTATATAACTGAACGAAATAATTGCTGGTGTACAACCGCCAAAAGACGGGGGGAACAGTCAATTTCAATGAAAGAATTGTTTATGAATACGAACCTAGAAGCGCGGCAAGCCTGCATATGCAATATCTATACATTTATTTATTTATTTATTTATTTATTTATTTATTTATTTATTTATTTATTTATTTATTTATTTATTTATTTATTTATTTATTTATTTATTCAGGTTGTCCGCAACTTCTCCAAAGATGTGGCCATATCGCATGATTTCCGATAAAAGAGTAGCTGTATGAAAATGTTGCAAAGTTTGGGCTCGGAAGACCTAGGAGAAACGAGTCGAGCTGCTCGACTAACTGGTATGTCCCGAGCTGTCAATGGACACATCGCGTGAAATGGTATTAGTAGACGAATATGTGTGAGTGGTGTTTTTAAAACTAGGAAATATCATGCAACATGATGATAAAGTTGGAATTCAAGAAGACAAAATGGGGTAAATATTCGTAAATAGGAGTTAGATAAAAAGGGATAAGGAACCTGCCACCCGGCGACAGTCGTAATTGCACATCAGCGGTGATTAAATGAGCTTCTCCGGATAATCACCTGATAAAATGACAAGGACTTCCGTATATCATATAATTTTAATTACCTCTTCTTGAATTGTGTTACGTTTTAAACAAATTTAGTCTCCGTTTTGCTTCATCATCAATTCTAGAAAATGCATAAAAGTTACAGGGAGAACACTGCAGCCTTGCCGCGCTTCTAGGTTCGTATTCATAAGCCGTTTCGTGTCTGATTCTTCTACACATTATGGATCATCCTTTTTTCAACGTACTTTATTTTTATTCATCAAAAGAATTTCAAACAAAATATATTCTGTCCGCATTATCACATTTATTCCCCAGTGCTACAAAATCTAAAAGTTTGAGCGTGTTATTACTTCCCTGGTTATCCATCCAACATGCCTTCGCGCATTCCTACACTTCTCCGGAAGCCTAGTATATTTTCTGTTTTAATTTTGCCCTTAACTGTCTAGTGTAAATAATTCTTGTTCAAATGTTACATCCTTATGAATCCAAATTTATATTAGGACAGATTTCAAACACTGTCACCTTGTATTCTTCATACGTAACGCGATAACATTGTTCTGCAATTCATGTGTTATTTCCCTTTCCTAATACGTCTTCTGTAGTTAATCGAATAACATTTCCTCGGCTGCTTTTCACAAAATTGGTAATCATTCTGGATTTGAATTATTAGTTCCAGGTACATTTTCCCTACGCAGAATCTTCGAAGCTCTATGAAGTTCTGGTCACAAAGTACAATTTTCAGTGTAGTATTTCCACACCCATGCAGTTATTATACTTACCTTCCTGATTTGTCTTTCTTCCTCTGAGAAAGTAATGTTTTCGTATCTATTTTTGGTTACTCTGAAAGTTTCTTTCATTTCGCCACATGCTACACGAAGCCTTATTACTGTCATCCAAAACTTCATTACCCGTCTATGATATCCATTTCAATTTAGCAGCATTAAACATACTGACTCATTTATTTGTTACCTGTATTTGCCTGTTTCATTCTCTGTCTCCTTGTAATTTCATAGTTTATCAATCAGGTCCAATAACTCCTATATGCTCCATTACTTTCTACTTGATTTCGTCTTTTCTCTCATATGTCGATCTACAACACTACTTAGCTAGTCCACTACAACTTTCCACCTTCTTTCTACTATCTAGCTCAATCAGTCCTCGAAAAATACGGTCCTTGAAGCGTTTTTTCACTTTCTCCTTGTTCAATTCATCCATTTCCTAACCATTTTCTTCGCTTACTATCTCAAATTCTTTAATTTTAGGCAACATTTTATGACCACTACATTTCACCCAGAGCCCATATACTTATGCCTTCTTAATCCCTGCCTAATAATGCCAAAGCATGTTATTTTACTATGAATGTATCAATGTCTTCTTCTGGAAGATATTACAAGATTATCCGAGCATGGTAGAGTGATTACAAGAACAACTTAAGTGTGAGCAAAACTTCGTATATGTGCCTTATGATTATGAATAGAAATATTTTACAATATAGAAAATATAAGGAACTAAATCTGAACAGTATTAATGTTATTCGATTTACGTCCCACTAGCTAAATTTTGACGGTTTTCGGAGACGCTGAGGTGCGAGAATTTTGTCTCGAATGAGTTATTTTACGTGGAGGAAAAGCAGATCAATATTATACTATGCGGACATGGTGGACCTCCCCGGCCTCTCACTGTTTGAAATCGGTGACGTTACAAAATCTAAATGTTGAATTGTGTTAAAATTACACAGGGGGCCAATGATCTGGATTTTATCATCATCAAATGTTTGTTATATAAAAAATTTACTGTGCATTGCTTTGTTGTATTAAGTATTAGTGGACATGTCGTTACTGAAAGTAAGTATCCAATAAGTTATTGTCTCGTATGGAATTTAGCATATAGAAGACAAAGCTTTCTTCCTGGGGGATATAATTGTCCGTACACATTCACATTCTGTGATTTTTCAAATTCACAGTGAATTAAACAACTGGGTACCCATTCAGGTCATAAATTTCATGCAGGAGTGTAACTAAATTATCCTCATCCAGTGACTGATCCGTCATAGGTAGCATATATTCTTCGTTCTAGATCTGTAACTGCGCGCGGGAATATCTGGCTAGTAAGGAGAAGATATTTTATGTGGGAAAAGGTTTCCAGCCTGAAGTAAACCAGTAATGATCTTTAATCTGACTAATATTTACTGTAGAAAACTGGAGATGTCCTCTGCTGCTCTTAAGCAACAATTATTAATGTCCAATTTTAATGTGCAATCCTCTGTAAGAATATAATTTATTGACTTACTCATATAAATGCTGGAATCTGAAGTTACGATCCTCTGAAAGGAGAGCAATGATCTTCCTATAGAGTGAACTCTTTTAGACTCTCCTAGCGACATTAAAGATGCATAAATGTTAGCAGTCGTTATGCAGTATCATTGGACACATTGTTCTTGTATATAGCTTTTAAATCTAGTTCCCAGGGGGCAGTTACCATGCTTCTTGGGAATACTCGTGCAAGTGAGCAATACATCACCAGCTCAGTACGGTCCATACAACAGACCCTCTCGACGCCTTGCAAAATGTATGAATTCTGCAGCGTCTCTGCGGCAGGGCGTGAGAATCAAACTGCCATTAGTGCTCCTCCAACAGCCATTCATCCACGTTAGCGTCACTACAGCAGTTGAACCGCTTCTCATCTCGTCCTCCCAGGTAATGGAAATGCCTTTGACGCATTATTCCATTTGATCGTCATTAGAATACAGCTTTCTATTAGAGTATCTCCCTGGAGTAGCGAGGCCGACGCGAACAATTAATGGAACGAGTGAAGGAATATGTGGCAACGATAAATAGAGGAATCAAATTCTCAAGCCAGGTTAAGAATAACACGTACGTCATTATTCATTAGGAACTGGAGATAGAAGAGGATGATTCGGGAGTCCATTGAAGTTGGACCTGAGTTGGAACTAGGGAGTTTTATACAATACATCACTTCACTATTATATGTTCGTAATCACATAAGAAGTTAAACTCCACGAACAAACTTTCACTACGCCAAGTAAGCAACATTTCAGGAATACGAAGACAACGGTAGCTACAACGATCGCAGATCAAAATATTGTTTCCTAAATTTGTATAATGTAATAACTTACACTTTTCAGGTATATATGTATGCATACTAGTTTTTGGTGGGCGGTCAAGTTAAAAACCGTACAACGTCCATTAGGCGGAAATCAAAATTACATTTTTGGGCAATTGTATAAGGAAAAACATCACTTATAAAGGGATAATATTTTCCTAAAGCATGATTAGAATGTTCTTTAAACATAAGCATAATGATATTATATATATCGCTGTTAAGGTACCGGTACGTCTTTAAGTAAACAAACCATCCGAAAAGTGAATATGAAGTAATATATGTTTTATTTGTCTTTACAAAGAAATGGAATGTTTTCTTAACTATATCCTTTAACGCCATCATTACACACATCCTCTCCCTCATCTGTGAGATTCTGTTTTTAATTGGTATGTAAACCTGATGGGATGGGCTGGTATGGCCATACCTGTTATCCTTTCCTGTTGATGTTGTACTTTGCCCTTATCTGAGAAGAGTTTCACTAGGTTTGAGTCTTTTCTTCTCCTTACGCGTTTCACAACATTCATACTCGTGTACGAATGTTCATGACTGCGCTAGAAATATAACATGTATGGGCTTCTGCACAAAAGCTGACAATCCTAATCCTACTCGGAACAAATTTTCTTTAAGTGTCTTTCTGAATATGTGAAAAGCCCAGAAAATCTTGCTGGTTCATTTCGATCACCGTTCGAAGCAAAGTGTATGAATCTCAAGGGTCGTAGATGTCTGTATTCTTGTTAACCTTGCAATTTGCGAAACAACACTATCACTTTCCTTACATGGATTTATTTATTTATTTATTTATTTATTTATTTATTTATTTATTTATTTATTTATTTATTTATTTATTTATTTATTTATTTATTTATTTATTTATTTATTTGCACTCTACTTCTTTGTGAAGTTTGGGCTATGAAACCTTCCTTTACACTAAACCACTGCCAACAATTAGATGTGACAATACAATAGAATTTATATTACTTGAAGATTTTTTTAAACCCATGGTCATAGTCACAACTGAATTGAAAGTAATTATTACTCAGACTGGGTTATGAAAGAAGAGCCCAATTTTAGGCTCCGAAACTCGTTTGCTATGGAGCTATAAACTCGTGCTGCACCTACCGTGATGGAGTGTGTGTGTTAGGTGATGTACAGAATGTACCTGTTTAGTCGTCGAGTCTCTGAGTGCTCGGCAAAACTACCCTACTGAAGTGTAGACGTACGGCGGGTGTTCTGTAGTAGACACCGTGCAGATTTAGCATTGAAAGCTGCTTAACAAATAGAGGGATATGCTAACGCGGTTTCACACAGGGAATGAAACGAATTTGAGAATTATGAACTACTAGCAATAACACGCGGCTTCGCTCGCATGGATATCGTAATTTGGTCAAAGTAATCGTTCCTCGGCATTGTACTAAGACATTATCTGAACATTCCTAAATTATAAAAACTCACCCAAAAATTGTGTTTCATTTACCCAAGAAAATATTTTTAACCATGTGTGTAGTATTACCTTCTCGGGCTAAGACGACCATGAGGCATAGAAATGTACATGTGAGAAACAGTCTTCTCTCAAGCCGAAGAAATAAATTAATGTTTCTTTATTTTTAAAGGAGATTCCTAATACCTACTACTACACTTGTAACATCTTCACTTTTTGAGATCTACAAAAGTATCCCCATAAAAAGAATTCAACCCCTTGATCAGTCCTTCCCCCAACCTCATCCCCATCTAAGTGTATTTTCCTAAAACAAAAATTCATGTTCCATAATTTTAAAGGAGGTTCAAAATACCCGTTTTCACGTGTGTAACATGTTTAGTTTTTAAGGTATAAATATCCTTTTAAAAATAATTCAACTATTTTTCACTTCCTTTCCCCCATGTTAAGTGCCTTCTCCGAAAATAAAAAGGTACAGGTTCCTGTAATTTTAAAGGACTTTCCAAATACCAAGTTTCTTGTTTTTAACATGTTAAGTTTTTGACATATAATGTAGATATGCCGGTACTCATTTTAAAAATTCGCCCGCTTTTCCAATTCTTTTCAGCCCATTAACTGGATTTTTCGAAAAAAATACGTATTGTATGATTTTTAAAGGAGAATCCAAATACATGTTTTCATGCCTTACGTCTGTAACACTTTCAGTTTTTTAGATAAAGGTATAGTCATAAGAATAATTCAACTTCTTCTTCACTACTTTCCACCCCTCTCCATCCTTAATTGGACTTCCGGAAAACATACGTGTTTCTTTATTTTGAAAGGAAATTCAAGATACCAACTTTCAAGTCTGTAACAGTTTCAGTTTTTGAGATATCAGTATCCTAATTAAAAGAATTCAACCCCATTTTCAGTCACTTTTATCCCTCCATCCAAGAGGTTTTTCAGTAAACAAAAAATTAATGTTTTTTATCTTTAATAGAGATAAAAAGTACTATTCTTCACTTCAGTAACATGCTAAGTTTTTGAGATATACTGTAGAAATGTTTTTTAAAATTTCACCCACTTTTTAGTTCCCCGTAAGTGTAGTTTCCAAAAACAAATCACCCATGTTTCTTTACTTTTACAGGAGATTCCAACTGCCATTTTTTACGTCCGTAACATATTACGTTTTTGAGATATACTGTAGATATGGTCTTTCTAAAAGTTCACCCCAATTTGTCACTCCGGTTTAACCCCCATTAATTGGATTTTTCTAAAACAAAAAATACGTGTTTCTATGTTTTCAAAGGAGATCCCAATTACCAATTTTCAGGTCTGTAATATCTTGTCTCTGAGATATAAGTATCCTCATTTACGGTATTTAACACATTTTTTCACCCCTTTTCACCCATCCTATTGGGATTTCCCGAAAACAAAAAAATATGTGTTTCCTTATCTTTAGAGGAGATTCTAAATACCAATGTTTACATTTGTACACTTTATACGTTTTGAGATATATTCACACTCATTTTAAAAATGCACCCCATTTAATCCCCCATTAATTGGGTTTTCCAAAAACAAAATAATACGTGTTTCTTTATTTTTAAAGGGAATTCCAAATACGAATTTTCAGGTCTGTATTATCTTCAGTTTCTGAGATATAAGTATCCTCATTAAAGGCATTCAACCCCTTTTTCACTCTGCCAATTGGGGTTTTCCGGGGAAAAATACGTGTTCATTTGTTTTTAAAGGACATTCTAAATACCAATTTTTATATCTGTAGACTTTAAAAGTTTTGAGGTATAGATACACTCATTTTAAAAATTCACCCCCGTTTCATCCCCCCCCCTTAATTGGATTTTCCAAGAACAAAAACTACATGTTTCTTTATTTTTAAAGGAGATCCCAAATGGCAACTTTCATTTCTGTAATATCTTCAGTTTCTGAGATATAAGTATCCTCATTAAAGGCATTCAATCCACTTTTGACCCCTTTTCACCCGTCCTATTGGGACTTTCCGAAAACAAAGTAATACTTTTTTTATTTTTAAAGGAGATTCTAAATACCAATTTTTAGATGTGTAAACTTTCAAAGTTTTGAGGTATATATACACTCATTTTAAAAAATCACCTCCTTTTCCAAAAACAAAAAATACGTCTTTATTTTTAAAAAGAGATCCCAAATACCAATTTTCAGGTCTATAATGTCTTCAGTTTCTGAGATATATGTATCCTCATTAAAGGCATTCAACCCATTTTTCACCCCTTTTCACCCCTCCTATTGGGATATTCCGAAAAAACGCGTATTTCCTTATTTTTAAAGAAGATTCTAAATACTAATTTTTACATCCGTAAACTTTTAAAGTTTTGAGATATGTATACAGTCATTTTAAAATTTCACCCCGCTTTTAACCCTCTTAGCGACGGAATATCCAAAAATTCTTTCTTAGCGAGCACCTGCATGTTAATATGAATGCATCCCCAAAATTTCATTTCTTTATGTCCAGTAGTTTTGGCTCGGCGATGATGAATCAGTCAGTCAGTCAGTCAGTCAGCCAGGACACGTTATTTTATATATATATATATATATAGATTTTGCAATACTGGCTAACCATGAGTTAAAGTCACTATATACAACATCATAGTAGCCAAATAGAGTTACTGTTAGTTTGCTGATTTTTCTAATATTTGTTGCTCGAGGTAGCAATTAAGTGTTTTTGAGGATGAAGGGATTGATGCACACTAGAACAGATATATTTAATATGCTCTGCCCATGTGTGACCCTCGTTAAACGTTGCCAAGGTCCTATATTGGTTTACCCAGAGCAACTTTATTTTCATGTAACACAACGTGAGGTAGGTTCCTACTTCCAAAATGAATAAAAGTCTTTTGCCCTACTCTTATGAAGTTCTAGGGTCTATTTAGGATTTGTTTCCAGTCAATTTTATATATCTCAATTACAAGGGGATCACAACTTCGAATTTAATTGCAATATGGTCTCCGAGATGTTACATAGATCAGAGATTTCTGAACCTGCAGGTCACCTGGGTAAATCGACCAATAACCAGTAATCCTCTTTAGAACACTTTCGGGATGCCAGCTTCTGAAGCGGTTCTCAAATGATTTCAAACAAGAAGGAAATCTATGGAAAGGGATGGGGATGACTATAGAATATGTCTTTTTTATTAATTTCTCAGCATAATCCAAAAATCGAGAGGAAAATGAAAAATATTGATAGACTTTGCCCTCCATTACGGTTCCGCTAAGTCGAGCAGATCGTCTCAACCTTATTGCGCGCTGCCACAACCAGATCCCACACATCGCCAACTATGTACGGGGGTTTCATATGGTAAACTAATGTTATTCATGACTTGGAAATATTGATGATAAAACCGAATTAATAATGGGTTCATCTCCGAACTTTGTGGAAGTCTAAGAGTGAAATCACTCAAAAAAATGTGAACCATTGCCGAGTATTACTCTCATCCGATGCCTATTTCTGGGGTAAGAACTGAATCACTTTTTCATGCGATTGGCCATGTTGTTTTACGCTTTGCAGTGAGGATATTTTCTATGCTATCATACGCTCGAGGTAAGTCGGTTAGAGACACTGGGGCTACCTTCCACTTATCCATAGCCGTTCAAGTGCATTCTGTAACTTTTTAAGGGGACTGTACAAGTACTCTGTTTGTGAATCAAACAGGACTGTGAAAGGTCCAATAGATTATGCTTGAGTAGAAGTACCAATATTTGAGCGTTTGTGATCCTTCCATGACCTTCGAGAGAGCTGATATGATATTAATGGGTCGATAATCTGACAACATGGCGTGAGTTGAGACGTTAGGAATAGGGAATGGGGTGAACAGTTGCACACATCCAATGCGATGGAAATATGTGAGTTGTAAACGATTAATGGAAGTAAATATGTATTATTAGGGAACGAATTTCTTCCAAGAAAAAACCAAACATTTCGGAACTGATACTCTCCTCGCTTTTATATTATTTTTTTTTATTATTTTTTTTTTTTTTGCACTTCGCCAGTTTCACTTGGCTCATAGAGACTGTATCCGCTACTAATTCCTCGCAGTCAAGTTCTTGTGTACTTAAGCTGGAAATGATCTATAAAATCTAAATAAAGAGATTTAGAATTATTTGTATTTGCTATATCACTTATAAATAACATTGTAATGAATGATACAGAATGCCGAAGTTTTATTCGTATAATTATTTGAAATATTTAAAGGTCAAGTTTGGGAATGGCCGGGTTTGCACCAAACTAAGGAAACTGAACGAATGAAAATGTACAAAAAATATTTAAAATTAACTTAAAAATCAATGCAGTATAAAATGCCTATGTACTTACAACAATGAACCAGAATTAATTTTTCAAAAATTAAACTATAAAAACATTAAACATTAAATTAAACGTTAATGCCAGTGTCTATACTGTGCTCACATGCATCTCCCTCATCTTCTGGGTTGTTTTGTGGAAGGTTATTGTTATCAATGTGTTCTTTGTAAAACTTAAGCACTTCAGCATTTCGTCACTGAGTCCCAAAATGTTTAGTCAATAGAGATTTAACATCTGTTGCCTTTAAGTTCTTTACTATTTTACCAGTAGGTATAATTTTGGATTCATCATCAAAATATTTTTGCCTTTCTTACAAACGCCTAATTTTTTCCCAACGTCTATTCTGCAGTCGGGTTCACCTTGATTTAACACTGAATTCCCTCCTTATGATTTAGTCAAACTAACCCTTTTCGCAGCAGAAAATTTGAAGTGGATTTCCCTGTGGGTTTGAAAACGGAAGTACATTCTGTTTCTCAGCCAAAGTCGGGAACATTGTCATCTTTTCGTAGAAGAAATATTGTGCCATACTGAGAAAGAACATCATGAAATACCTCCGGTTGTATTAAAGTTTCTATTTTCTTTGTTTGTTTTTCAATGAGGCCGAAAACTGCCTCCACATCCATCAGCAAACACCTCATAAAATGAAACATTGGACATATCAGTAGTATTTTACTTATGATAAAGCGTTGATGCTATTTCATTGCCTTTTTCTGGCCCTCTCAGGTGTCATTTCATCAACCTTAGAGTCCATTTTTCCCAATATAATTAAAATAGCTACACAGTTCTAAGATAAATACCACAACTTTCCTTACAACAGAACTATAACACCTACAATTTATAGCCACCATGAATAAGCTGTTCTTTCCCACACATTTGCTGCGAATCCTCTGCCCTCTAGCGTTAGAGGAGATGGCCCGTATTGCAACTCATAACCATACGCGGACGGCCGTGTTTGCAATTAACTCCGATTTTCGATGAAGTAAATAAGTTGGCTCGAGGCCGAGCTTGCAGCTAATAGTTCGCTACCTTGTAAAAAAGTGGACAGAGAACACATTCAGCACAAAAAGTGGATTTCAATTTTTGGGGGGGAGATGGCTGATTTTGTAAATAGACCTTTCTGACAATCGAGCTGGCTCGCTCTCCGAAACGATGGTCGCTCTACCTGAACGGGAGACCCTTCTCGTTAGCTCTATGAAAACAAACACGTTATCTCTTCTAACTCTATCAAAATGAAATCTCGCCTCGTTGATAACTCGTGTGAAAGGCAATACTTAACCAATACAGAATATGCGATTTTGTTATTTAAAACGACACTTCAAGTGTTCCTAGCCACCACGTCTTACGGTTTCACGTGGGATCCTAACTACAGAAGGACGCTATTCCCATAACACTAAATTACACAAATAAATCCTCGGGTTCTCTTAAATGAAAAGTCCCGGCAACAAGTATCACTTCAACACTACAGAATTTTAACCACCTGAGCCACATTTCCTCCTAACTATGCAAGACTTCAACCACTTGCTACTTCAAATTCTCTACACAACAGTAATACGGAATATCTTTCTTATGCGATCCACTATGCTGTTATGTAGGATAATATGTGGCAAACTAACCATCTCTCCTCGTATAATCTGAGCTTGACAACAACATTTTTAAAAACCGTATCTCACAACTTGATTTACAAAATTTTACCTAATTTTCTCCTCACCAATTCTACACATATTTAAATAGACATTTGGAATAACACTTCCCTTCCAGAAATCACACGCCAGTTTAGCCTCGTACATTCTTTGACAAATTCTGCCGTCCCGACAACATTACGACGCGGGCTCCACAACAGCTGACGTTCCATCATTACTAGATAATCGGTTCAAATAGTAAGGCACGGATTACACTTACGGGAATTGCACCTTTATACTGAACAGAATTTCGTGTTATATTGATATCTTAACTTGGGCAAACAACAAATATAGGAATAAACGTACGGAAATGATAACCGGGCGAGTTGGCCGTGCGCCTAGAGGTGCGCGGCTGTGAGCTGGCATCCAGGAGATAGTAGGTTTGAATCCCACTATCGGCAGCCCTGAAAATGGTTTTCTGTGGTTTCCCAATTTCACACCAGGCAAATGCTGGGGCTGTACCTTAATTAAGGCCACGGCCGCTTCCTTCCAACTCCTAGGCCTTTCCTATCCCATCGTCGCCGTAAGAGCTGTACACACAACTTAGGTATTTCCAGTGTTTAACACTACGGCTTATAATACGATAGTTTGAGCTTTCTACTAGCTTGACATTACAACACCGTCATATACAAATTCACACTATTTGCTTCATCGACTAAGCAACCCACTGAAAAACTAAATCGTAGATCAGCATCGTACAGTAAAGTGCAGTAAGTCGTTTGTTGTCTGAGCCTCTCAATTATACCACGACCTTAAACTATAAGAAATACAGTTATGTTTTGTCAAAACTCAAATACCGCTATCTTGTAGCGAAAGTCATGTCCAATTCCCAGCCGGGTCGGGTATTTTAACATTCATTAGTTAACTCCTATGACCCGAGGGCTGGGTGTTTTTGTCGTCTTCGGTATTAGAATTCATCTTAGGTAGGGCCACATCCTCGCAGACGCGCAGGGGGGCTATACGGCGTCAAATCTTCTTTGGCAACACGCCATTATTATTTTATTATCAAAGTACCGAACGAGCGGTCGGGGCACGTAGCGGTCAGCTTTCATTCGGGAGATAGTGGGTCCGAATCCTACTGTCGGCAGCCCTGAGAATGGTTTTCCGTAGTTTCCCATTTTCTCACCAAAAATGCTGGGGATGTACCTTAATTAAGGCCACGGGCACTTCCTTTCCACTCCTAGCGCTTTCATATCCCATCGTAGCCACGAGACCAATCAGTGTCCATGCGACGTAAAGAAAATTCCATGAAAAAGAAAACAAAATTACCAAAGTGATGTAGGTATATTTCTAAAATTGAAAAATAAATATTTTATCCTCCCAGGTGTATTTTAGTTGTTTAGTTTTTAATCTTAATTTATCCTCTGAATAAAAATATATCTCACGTTTTTTACACATTACCTTCATTGCTATTAGATTTATTTATCGCAGCCATAAGACCTATCTGTGTCGGTACGACGTAAAGCCCCTAGCAAAAAAAAAAAGATTTATATATATTACTTGACAAATTGTAGTAACAGTGGCAGTCGGTTACAGCCAAATAGACCTATGGACATACATGTAATTAACTTTAAATAAATGCATTTCTAATTAAATTCTAATTTGCATGTAAGAATTATGTTCGTGCTGAACTTAATTGTGTAGCTGGAAATGCAATAGAAGTGAAACGTGGATAATGGATGGTACAGAAATAAAGTGACGGGGTAAAAGTATTGAGAAACTCGGAAGTTGTTCAGTTAGTTTGGAAAGGAACTGAAGTGAATGGGAAAGGTAAGGTACGAATATACAGACTATTCCACAGGATTAAGAAGATGATGATGACAGACTATCATTGGTCTTCCTCCGTTACCAACAGTCATGTCTGTGGGCACATAGGTGGCTGTAGAGTACCATGGAACACATTGTCAAAGTCAAAAACCAGTTGCCTAGGATTACTGTTAGCACGCAAAATTTACGATGAGTGGATCTTATTTCAAGAACGACTTCGTAATGGAGCATGAAAAGAAGTAGAGCACTACAATTAATATGTTTTATGCCATCGCTAAACTGTACAGCTGCTTTGGTAATAATGGTCATTATGAAGATGGTGATGATTATTATTATTTATATTACTATCAGCTGTTCCCCAAGATAATTTAAAGCGCTGTGATGGTATTTGCATGCTCGGAGGAAGAAGTAAATGCTACTGACCTTGACCTTGCCAGTTCACACAATAACATCGCAGCTTGAGATATGGAGCGGTCTACTTAGCCCCTGCACTTCAGTTTTTATTGAGGAAATCTAATGCTCGTAAAATGGGATTTATTGGAGCTCATTATGGCTACCATACTGTAACATAATTGAGTCGAGACGGTCAATGCTACCATTTCAGAGAAAAATATGCAGACTTATTGCTTGTTCTAGAAGGTTATTACAGGATCAAAGGAGAAAACTAACGGAATATTTATAACGTATCACTTCGCGCTGTTCGAGTAATGGAAGGCTACATTCGAAATTTCATATCATGTTTGCGCATAATTCACGTCACTACAATGTGGGGATTTGGTTCAAGATACGAGCACACAGTAAATGAGTTGCAGGATTGTGAGCGACTGCAGGGGAACCTAAACCACGGTATGATGGTAAATGGGAAGAAAAGTCAAGTAGTAAGTTCCACCACGAGGAGAAGTCGTCTGATGCTATGTTGATGAGATCATGCGGAACACAGTAAGTACCTAGGTGTTAATATGAAGAATGATGTTCTTTGGTGTAATCGCATTAATATTAACAAGGTTGTTAAGAAAGCTTACAGATCTCTTCGCATTATTATGAGAGTCTGTAGGCGTTGTAGTAAGGATGTAAAGCAGAGGGCGTGTAAGGGGTTCTTCTTTTCAATCATTCAATCATTCAACACTGATCTGCATTTAGGGCAGTCGCCCAGGTGGCAGATTCCCTATCTGTTGCTTTCCTAGACTTTTCCTAAATGATTTCATAGAAATTGGAAATTTATTGAACGTCTCCCTTGGTAAGGTATTCCAATCCCTAACTCCCCTTCCTATAAATGAATATTTGCCCCAGTTTGTCCTCTTGATTTCCAAATTTATCTTCATATTGTGATCTTTCCTACTTTTATAAACGCCATTCAAACTTATTCGTCTACTAATGTCATTCCACGCCATCTCTCCGCTGACAGCTCGGAACATACCACTTAGTCGAGCAGCTCTTCTTCTTCCTCTCAATTCTTCCCAACCCAAACATTGCAACATTTTTGTAACGCTACTCTTTTGTCGGAAATCACCCAGAACAAATCGAGTTGCTATTCTTTGGATTTTTTCCAGTTCTTGAATCAGGTAATCCTGGTGAGGGTCCCATACACTGGAACCATACTCTAGTTGGGGTCTTACCAGAGAATTATATGCCCTCTCCTTTACATCCTTACTACAACCCCTAAACACCCTCATAACCATGTGCAGAGATCTGTACCCTTTATTTACAATCCCATTTATGTGATTACCCCAATGAAGATCTTTCCTTATATTAACACCTAAGTCTCTAGTAATACCCCAATTAGAGTACGGTTCCAGTGTATGGGACCCTAACCAGGATTATTTGATGCGAGAACTGGAAGATATTCTAAGAAAAGCAGCACTATTTGTTCTGGCTGATATCCGGCAAAGGATTTATGTTTCGATATTATTGCAATCTGTGGGCTGGGAAGACTGGAGTGTAATGAGACCAGATACTCGACTCAGTAGAGATCGACCATAATCCATTTATGAGTTTTAGGCATGAATGAATAAATACTGCATTTCCGACCTGTGACGACATTACTTCAGAGAATAATACGACACATGAACGTGTCCTACGTTTCTTGTGGAGTGTTTTAATTTAAGGTCGAAGGAGGTTTCCAAAATGTAAATGCAGTATAACAATTTATAAGAAATGAATAGTTATGTAAAACAGTCAGCAGTGGACGATGGTCGCATAAATGTACCATGTAGATTTGACGCCTCAATAATATTGTTCATAAATATCTGCTGTAGCTTAGCAAAATCTTAATTTACTGTATGGCAGTTTTTTATCACTTTGAAAGGTAATTAGGAGTCATTTATAGCCTACCATTAGTCAGGAATGTGTAGTAACGTCTACATTACCCCAGAAGTTATATACTGCATATCTATCATTACGTCGTCAAATGTTGCTGCCACACTCCGTCATTTGACAATATTTGATTAGAGGAACTTGAATAAAATTCCTCCCTGAATGTTATGGTTCAGCAGTTCCTGGCAGAAAGCCGTCATGGACTTCAACTCCATAACTTTTAACTTATAGCTGAAACTACCTTCGGGGCCTCTGACTAACCTCCAAAACCTACTAAAAAGAAAATATAAATAAGCAGAATATAATGGATTATGTCGGTGGAATTTAAATGATATGCTTTAAAGTGAGTGGACGTTGGACAATTAAACAACCATCATAGGATGACTGGTGAACATACACCAAAAATTCCATAGAAGACACAAAACTAACAGGAAAAGCAATTGTGTGTTATACCAAGAGACAATGTAAACCTCACATATCTCTGTATAGCTGCGAAATGTGCACATGCCAGACACGAATAAATTACACAACTACCATAATGACTAGAAATTTTGCAATATTTCCATCTCTCTTCTGTTGTGTTTTGTTAAGAGAATTCTGAAAGATCAGATGACGAACACATTTTACAAGATTGGAAAGCTCTCCTTATTCTCACATTTCAGAATGGTTTTCGTATCGCCTAACACAACATTCCTCGGTTATTTCAGATATCTCCCGATGATTTTCTCTTAGATGCTACAATTATTTTCAAGCCATCCCTCTCTCCGCTATCGCTATCACTTTTGTTTAAAGCGATATCTTCGTTTGTTTATGTATCTAATAAAAGCTATATTATGTGGTACACTTTTCTTAAGGGACAACAAAGTACACCTTGTGCTTTCCACTTATATACCTGTTCATAACACCATATACCACCTTTCCCTTGATCCATCCTAACCTGTAGCTCGTTCATTCGTAATACAACGAAACGCATCCCAATAGAGTCAGTCCTACTTTCTCTTCCGCGAAATCTCCATTCATACTTTGAACTCGCTACCGGATTCCATTTCATTCTCGGATTTGTTTCTAAAGAGTCATGTAGACCTGTCGGTAAGGAGTAGTCAGTTTATTAGATCTGGGTACTATACTTAACTAATTATACAATTTTACAGTCATCCTTAGCTTGAGCACATGGAGGGCCATAACTCAAAATATACTTGTGCTATCCACTCCTGTTCCATTGAAACTGGCATTCAAATTCTCGGCACCTCATGCGTCTCGAAAGGTTCGCGAACAAGAACGGCATTGCAGGAACTCATTTCACTAAGCAAAACGGTGCAAAATGTACTGATAAAGAACTACAAGTTTTATGAACGTTGTGAAACATTGAATATTTCCTATATATCCTGAGTTGAAGAATGTGTTCTACTGTGTGCTGCCACGCTATAAGTTCGAAATCTGAATACGATGTTATCATTGTTATTAATTATTCTTGTTATGGGAGACTATATTGATTTAAATAAAACTCTGGGCTTTTTAGGAATTAACTGAACTTGAAGATATATGGAACTAAACAAAGTATCAGAAAAAGAAACTGAAACTAAACAAAGAAGCTGATAATGACTATTGAAAAGACTAAGCTTTAAAAAATAGTGAATTTTATATCATTTAATTGCTGATCCATGAAATGTACAGTCCCTTGGTAGCCATCTGTATTGTGAGAATCATCCAACGAGAACAATAGATACATGTGCGGTAAAGAATGAGGAAACCAGAATTCGTACTGGCTTGAAAGAACTTGCATTCAGAACTTAATTGGGTAAACTGACATTGTCTGTCACTGATAATTACCAAAGCGCTCTATAACTAATATCAACGTCTTCGAGACTAGCGGTACAGAGCAGTCGAGATTTCTTGTGTTAACAGGATAGCCACGTGTGGAAATTCGATGGTCTAGAGTCGACGTATCTTTGTCTAATAGAAACATGTTTGATGTACACTGACTGACAGAGCAAATGCAACACCAAGGAGGAGTGGTTCGAAAGGGATGAAAGTTGGAGAAAAAACAGAGACGGCACGGACGAATAATTGATGTTTATTTCAAACCGATATGCAGGTTACACAATGCGCACGGCATCGACACAGTAGGATGTAGGACCACCGCGAGCGGCGATGCACGCAGAAACACGTCGAGGTACAGAGTCAATAAGAGTGCGGATGGTGTCCTGAGGGATGGTTCTCCATTCTCTGTGAACCATTTGCCACAGTTGGTCGTCCGTACGAGGCTGGGGCAGAGTTTGCAAACGGCGTCCAATGAGATCCCACACGTGTTCGATTGGTGAGAGATCCGGAGAGTACGCTGGCCACGGAAGCATCTGTACACCTCGTAGAGCCTGTTGGGAGATGCGAGCAGTGTGTGGGCGGGCATTATCCTGCTGAAACAGAGCATTGGGCAGCCCCTGAAGGTACGGGAGTGCCACCGGCCGCAGCACATGCTGCACGTAGCGGTGGGCATTTTACGTGCCTTGAATACGCACTAGAGGTGACGTGGAATTATACGCAATAGCGCCCCAAACCATGATGCCGCGTTGTCTAGCGGTAGGGCGCTCCACAGTTACTGCCGGATTTGACCTTTCTCCACGCCGACGCCACACTCATCTGCGGTGACTATCACTGACAGAACAGAAGCGTGACTCATCGGAGAGCACGACGTTCCGCCATTCCCTCATCCAAGTCGCTCTAGCCCGGCACCATGCCAGGCGTGCACGTCTATGCTGTGGAGTCAATGGTAGTCTTCTGAACGGACGCCGGGAGTGCAGGCCTCCTTCAACCAATCGACGGGAAATTGTTCTGGTCGATATTGGAACAGCCAGGGTGTCTTGCACATGCTGAAGAATGGCGGTTGACGTGGCGTGCGGGGCTGCCACCGCTTGGCGACGGATGCGCCGATCCTCGCGTGCTGACGTCACTCGGGCTGCGCCTGGACCCCTCGCACGTGCCACATGTCCCTGCGCCAACCATCTTCGCCACAGGCGCTGCACCGTGGACACATCCCTATGGGTATCGGCTGCGATTTGACGAAGTACCAACCTGCCCTTCTCAGCCCGATCACCATACCCCTCGTAAAGTCGTCTGTCTGCTGGAAATGCCTCCGTTGACGGCGGCCTGGCATTCTTAGCTATACACGTGTCCTGTGGCACACGGCAACACGTTCTACAATGACTGTCGGCTGAGAAATCACGGTACGAAGTGGGCCATTCGCCAAGGCCGCGTCCCATTTATCGTTCGCTACGTGCTCAGCACAGCGGCGCATTTCACATCATGAGCATACCTCAGTGACGTCAGTCTACCCTGCACTTGGCATAAAGTTCTGACCACTCCTTCTTGGTGTTGCATTTGCTCTGTCAGTCAGAGTATATCGAACATCGTGAACCATTGTGTGTATCTTATAGCACTCCTCAAGCACGCCAACCTTAAAACCCTTAGTGCGTATGTTGTGAGCATTAACATGTTTGGGAAGTTGTTTAAAGGAGACTGACAGAACACAATCTTCAAAATTTAGTCAAATCTTTCGCTGTAGAAACTGAACAACATTCCAGGGATTTATATTGCCAGTGTAGGCCATGTTCTTACAAAATGTATGAAATATTAATATTTTCAATCATCTAATTAATAGTCGATGATGAAATATCATGAAAACTACAAGTCAAACTTTATGTTTCAGGTGTATGTAATGACGGGTTCAAGCTCCAACAACAACACAATTAAAATTTCTTTACTAGAAATCAACTAGTCTTCGTGCTGTATATAACCAAATAAACCTGCAGGCAGTGCGGATATTTTGCCCCAAGCTAATGCTTCCGGGACTCGTCGCTACCAGCATCATCACTCTCTCAAGTTTCAGAAGTGATAAATGCTACGGTTGTGATTTATCATGTGTTGCTGTCATATTGGCAAGTGTACTTGAGAAGAATTGCACTTTTCAAAACTTAAACATTGGGGAGAGGGGGGCAGCCTCATGATGAATTTATTCAAAACAAATCAAAAGTTTCATTGAATTGTTGAACTTCAGTTGGCGCTTCGGGCTAAACGGTGGGCTTGACCCGGGAAAGACGCTTATGCCGAGACTCAACTCCCCCAAAACACCAAGGTGAGTAGGTTTCATCCCTATCGGAGTGGTCAGACTCGGAATCATCCCTTAGAATAGTATAGCGTTATGAACTAAAAGCTACCTATTTTATTGATCTAATTTATTTCTAAGATGGCCTAAGTCAATACACACACAATTGTATTCCACCATAAATCACAACACTCCACTAATTGTGTCTATTTACAGTCTATGTCCACCTCACAGCACGCAGTCCAGCTTTCCTGAAAGGCGGCAATTCCGTTTGAGAACCCAGCTTTCACTTTCGCTCCTACAAGCTTAAGATGTCTCACTCACAACATCTGCTTGCAGACAGGCTCCAACATATACTGGCCACCACAGCACACGATGACTCTTCCTTGGCTCTACTCTAGGGAATATCCGCCACACACACAGTGAACTACTTAACACTGACAATCAAACAGCAGTCGCATAACAGCAACAGCTCAACAGTGCTAACGAGCACTACAACACTCCTAAAAAAACGACAATTAACATTGTTCCAATAATATTTACGCCAGCTGTTCCACGTACTGACTCCAAAACAGCCCTCGGTAGTGCAAACACAGTACTCCAAGACAGTACACAGACACTACACCGATCACTACAAGACGATACTCGGACACGGGTGGGACACTGACGGCAGCCTGAACTACTGACGCCCCAGTCCAACTACTCAACTGCAACACTGGTCGACGTTTCATGGCTAACCTCCATTTTTATATCAAGATGGTGGAGTACTAGAATATTCGGGGCTCGGATAGAGACGGGAAATCCTTGTTGCACCATCCAGAAATATCTGCTGAAACTAATATTGATTAATACATTTATAAATTATCTGAGAAAGGAACTTTTTATAACAGATTATATTTTTTATCTCTTTTTCAAGTACGATACTCTAAATTTCGGCAGAGTGAAGAACCTAGCAGTTGTTAATTAAATGAGTCTAAACTGAAAATAGAAGGCTTCAGATATTACAAGAATATCCAGAAGATGCACGGGGAAACCACAGGGACCACGGCATGTTTGCGGACTGGCTGCGAGGACCCCGACCTGGCTTAGTCACCCCTTCCGGGAAACACCTATCGGGATTACGACAGGGCTGAAACGTAACAATAGTTTGTTCGTTAAACTACATTTAGCTGTAATTAATTGACGAAGTCGACCTCACAGTAAAATAATTGAAACTCTCATATGCATGTACAAAATTAATTTCCTGGGTATTACATTATGATCACCGTTACTGTCTATAAATGCGATGGATGATATGACGGACGGTACACGAAACTTACAAAGATAATAAAATATACAATAGTATTTGTTGATGAAACTGTGATTGGAGGAAACGATGTAAGGAGTATCCAAGAACAGATGGAGTAAACGAGGACTTTGAGGGTTGGAGAATTAAAAACAAAGTGAACAAAAGACAAGTGTGACGCAAGAAGAAGAGTGTTGAGAGAGGAGAAATAAAAATTAGAGATGTTAAATACATTAAAATGAAAATACTAATGGTATATTGAAATAGACGAAAATTCAAGATTAAATACGAGGATCAATTGGATGAGAAAACGGTTGTTTTCTGCTACGGAGTTTGCAACCCCTTTGGAACAAATGTATACCATAACAACTGAAAGCTTAAGAAATACTGAACAAAGCAAACTCATTATCTGTAATGAGTCCAACGACTTAGGAAGTGAGGTATGTCCAAATCGAGAAGGAATTCATTCTGGGTATAAGCGCTGTAAGTATAGTAACAGTTATTTTAATGATTGTAAAGTAACCGTTGAAAGATGCATATTTAGAATCATCAATATTTCCATTTCCCCTCGTCGTGCTCCTGCCAGGTCGGGAAGAGGATGGTACTTTTCCGAGGCTGATATTTACCGTCCCCGATTTTTAGGCTATTGTTAAGATGAGGTCGCAGCACCAAAAGGAATTTTAGGGTCACTGTCAGTAATTATTCAGGCCGCCCCTTGCATGGGGAACAAATGCTGCTGATGAATAATATACTCATACCATTCCTTGTGAACCATTCTGTTCATGGTCAGAGAACGCTGATTTTATAATAATTATGGGAATTATAAGAGACCACAAAGAAAGCGCCGTGGGTGGCATTTTATTGTGTCAGAGTATCTAAGATTGCGCGCTTTTCGTGAGAATGTAGCATCAGACACGAGCTGAAGTTTCTCGATGCTCATTAAAATTTATTACCCCAGCGAACCTCTTCACTGAAGCATGGGAAACATGCAACTCCGAGAGATATCGCGGGAATTTTTACATTGGTGGGAAAGGAATTTATTTATTATCTTCGAGTACAAGAGAACTACAGAGGATCGGATACCAGAACGGCACTCAAGACATTTTTCTGCAAATTTGGATATGCGGCATGCCTATGGTTATAATCATAATAAAAGTATGCGTACTTAATATGCACCTCGCGGTAAAAATTTTCCATACCGCGGGCGCGCCTTGGAAGCCAACTCACGCAGAGCTTGGTAGCGTGGAGGCTGGAGTGCTGATATATACGGCTGACGAGCGCGATAGAATCAGTTCACTGTGTGCATCGCTGTCTGTCACGCCGCTGCTCAGCGAAGAGAAGACCGCCTTTATCTACAAGCAACGCAGTCAGAGTTCATCATATACTTGGGAAGAGTAAGTAACAACCACGTATAATAGAGACCAGAAATTTATACAACCAGTGTTGACCTGCTTTCATGGGAGAATATTCTGCTGCTAGTAATGCTGTTCGTGCATAGTCACATCGCATAATCTGAGGTTCATATTGTCCTAAACGAATGACACATATTAGCGTAGGCTCAAAGGGTTGATATTGATATAATTCGGTCAGTAGAGAGAACAGTCAAGAGTAAAGTGCAGTGCAGGGAGAACTGAGTAACTGGATTATCAGGACTACGCTCAGAATGTGACCTGATATCACAAGATTAAAGCAAAGGTTAGAGGGGAGATATAGGCATCGAACGGAGGACATATTATAATGTGCTTTTCCTTACAGTTTCTCCTACATCACGAGTGGACGGGACATTGCTCATACATCACGGTGGAGCAGTGATTGGGACCGAAGCTGCCAAGGAGTCCTCACGGCATCGAGGTGC
This sequence comes from Anabrus simplex, assembly GCF_040414725.1. Taxonomy (NCBI): domain Eukaryota; kingdom Metazoa; phylum Arthropoda; class Insecta; order Orthoptera; family Tettigoniidae; genus Anabrus; species Anabrus simplex. The sequence goes on from NC_090266.1 coordinate 49,532,954, forward strand.
GAGCCAGAACCATTGGCGACGTCCAATCATCACGACATCGAGGGGGCGATCACCACGTCACCAGAACGAGCTGCAGAGAACATCACAGTGAACCGGAATGTCACCAGCCTTCGAACCACGAGTGCTGTCGCCAGCTTCTAACGCCGACATGATGGCGTATATTCGCAATGTCCACAAGGAGAGCTGTTCAGTTATATCAGATGCAGGTCAGAGATTTCCATTGTTAAGCAAGCAGCAATGCGATCCAGGTTAGATAAATTGTAGATAGAGTTGGCCTTCTGCCAATATGTAAATAAGTTACGATACAAATGTTCGTGTAATTAGGATCTATGCCCCAGGACTCGAGCTTGGCTAGATTATTAATAGTTGCATGTTGCGAGTTTTTTGTTTTAGTAATGTCATTATTGCAGAGATTTTATTCAAGATGGAAGATTTTCGTTTTACCGGGACCTACACGGGTAACCAAGACAAGCAGTTTAGGTATTAACCAGGTGCATGCGCAGTGTAGACTGTAATGTTAGCTGTCATATGCAGAAAGGCTAAGATCTTCTATATCTCTTAAACATACTCGGGTTGGTGTATCGAGCTGAGCAAGTCCTGTCATAAGGAGCCTATAAGAGTTGAGAAATAATCTTGTTGTGCCCAGAGGATTAAGATGAGGCCCTATAGAAAATAAGAAATAGCAGTGAAGTAATAGTTTGTATATGTGAGCGCCAATATGAAGGCCAGGATAGGAAGGTGCTGTTGAGGACACTGATACTAAATGATGAACAGGCCTGTTATATTTTAGCTTGTCTGCGAATGAGGGTTGAATTAGAAAGGTAAGGAATAAAATGGCCTGTGGTAATTATATTACAATGAGGGCGATAGGTATGCCAGATTCGTGGGCTGAGAAGCAGGGAGTGTCACCCCTCCTTTATCTTTGTTTACATGCTGTCAGCTAAGGGGATGTTTATGGCTGAAGGAAATGGGCGCTCAGTTTGTACAAAAAAACGAGGTCTTGAGAGACTAATATAGCTCATTTCTGACGTCAGGACACGAGAACGTCTGAATGTAGTAACTGTGTGTTTGTCTACCAAGAAGACACAGGGGCAGTGATCTTCTCTTATATTTGGTCCGGTAGAAGTAATCTAGACACGATTGTCAATGTCATTCACAGAGGCTTGCAACTAGTTAGATGTATCTGCATGAGGTAAATTATATGTTCTTTTCATTTATGTATTGGTCTAGGGTGGTTGTACTGGGAAAGGTCTCGTGATCGAGTCCCAGGCAATAGAATGTACATAAGATGTTTGTTTAGAATTTGTAGGATGATCAGGAGCACTGAGGCATAGATTCGCGTAGAAATGAATTAGGTCATTTGTAGACATGTGTTTAAATTCATTTATTTAACGTAACCGTTGTGGTGGTTGTTGCAGTGCTTGACGTTTCATGATTACATCTCATAATGAACCCGAATTCCACGAGTAACCAAATTAATTTTGTCTATGATTATCATGCCAGTCGTGTAAATGTTTTGAGATTTGTTAATGAACAATCTACTAGATTATTGTAATAAACCTGTTGTTAAAATCGGATACGCAGCTCAACCGTTATTTCTTTTAGGTACTGTTAGTTTTTAACACCTTGCATTTTTTATTCTTCTTCATTTATTTACTTTATTACGATAACGCTTACCTTACCCGTTTCCCCTGAAGATGCCGTTACGCCGGAGCTGATGGAGAGGATAATCATGCAAGGTAAGCTATGTGCCAGATTGATGCACTCGCCGGTGAATGTATTGTTCACTATGATGCACTTGGTCCGATTTCAGCATTGGCTTGACGTGGACTAAGTCATTATAGGGCACACTTGAGTCCTGGGTTGCCTCTTTCGCAATCACCACCGTTCCGAATTCCACCTTCTCCGTGCAGGTTCCATTGGGTCTTCACTTGTAACCCTGAACTGCGAGCCTTATAAGTGCTACAAACCAGGTCAGTGTGCTCTGGAACTCACATAGGCAGGGGCGCCATCCCTGGGTAGGGTGCCTCCGAAGGGGCATCTTGGCATATTTAGGATTGACTTCTTTATGTAGTGCATTCTCCATTCCTGAATGTTGACCACAATCACAGCGAAGTCTGCACGATGTTCGGCTGTCCTCATCAGTCTTCTAGAATCTAATCCTGTCCAATCCAGTAAGTTTCTGCGATAAGAGTGTTTCCTCCGGTCGCGACCTCCTACATCTATCAATTTGATCCTCCATGATCAATTTAAGTAGGTTGTACTTTTCATTCTTCATAATATACCCAAGGTAGTCAACATTCGTTCCCTCCTCATGGGTCTGAGTACGGCAGCACTGGAGACGTGGTCAGTCCACGAGATCCGTAACGTCATTCGGAACACCCAAATCTCGAAGGCATTTATTCCCTTAATGGTGCTACATTTCAGACTCCATGCTTCAGCGCCGTACAGATGCACTGAATATACATATCATCAGACGAAGTTGTGACGTTCATCCAAGCTAAGACTTCTGTCACACAGTAGATTCCTCATTTTCAGAAAGATAGTACGAATTATTTCTATTCGTACACGGATCTATAAATCTGGGAATTTGCCATCAACTTCTTGTGGTCGATGTTAATTATGAGACCAATTTTATCCCCTTCTCCTACGATTCTGTCCACCACACGCTGAAGATCTTCAATACAGTAGGGCCAAGATGACAGTGTCATCTCCGCACCTCAGATTTTTTTATCAACCTACCATTAAATTTTACTCGTTCTTCCACTTCCTTAGGATATAAGATATAATACGATTGATATGAGTACTGAAGCAATGGCTTCCCATCTATTTCCATGAATATTTAAACATACCCAGGATATGCAACGAATAAGAAAATCCAAATGATGTGTGGAGTAAACACAGTATTTTACAGAAAAATTCGTACTGAACTCTTTAGGTCCATATTGAGGGATACCTACCTTCCTTACCTATCAGCAAAGTTCATGAGATCTGTCTCTTGGGTCGTTTCGGGTTCTTCGTCACTTGCTGAGGTAAAGGTAGGGTTCATTAATTCTAATCTATCTACTGGAATGAAAGGTCTGTTTAAAAGATTCCTATTTATTCAGGAAAATTCTGAAGCAATTTACTATGTCAACGGTGCCATAATCAATTGTGTCCACTGGACACCACAATCATTTTTACATAAATGTCATAACACTGGTGTGAGACTTTAACGTAACTGCCTGACGGGCATCCATATTAGAAATCATTGTCTCAATTATTAATCATTTAAGAAAGGAAAGTCTGGAAATCCTTAAATTCGGCTTCCATGTGAGACCACATGTACCATCATAGTGATTCGTTATGGTCCAGCCCTCGTAACACGAACTCTGGACTCTGGGAATAATTAAGGCCGTCCAATCGGTGTGTGCCACACAGTGGTTCTACGGCATGGACCCTTAATTGAATGGATGTGACCTGCGTCTATGTCATGGACCGACATCTACTCTTCTAAGTTACTTTAAAGTCATTGTGGATGATGACCGCAAGGAAATGAGGCTACAATGGCATATGGCCCTAATCTAAGTCACTGAGGTTGATGACCCCCTGACCATCCAAGTTTCTAGGCTGAAGGCTAAACACAATTAAATTACATCGGTTGATGACCAAAGTTCCACTTTACTATCCCCAGCACATTTACTGCTCAATCAATCAAAGTTCATTAATTACAACAATAGCAATGCTCACAAACTTAGTGGCAGAAAAATCCATTTCCTTCGGATATGTCCCCTTAATCGTTACTTTACATGTTAACATTCCCCAGAAAACAAACTAAAATTTCCAGAATGCATCTCCAAGTTATTCGCTTGATTAAAGTTATTTCAAATGCGGTTTCACTGAATTTAATAATTAAATAAATTTAAATGATTTAACGAAATATTAACGAACACAAATTTTATCTCCGCGGACTCTGGTTTCTTCACAAATTTCTACGCAGCTGTGATGTGATTTCAATATTGCGATGTTTATCTGGCTGGAAAAGAATTTTACATAATTCATGCCCAGCTATATATATCCTATCTCGTGATATCATGCTTAAAAATCTAATCTAGTCCTAACCGTTATTAACACTTGGATATCCTAATAATCTACGCACAAACCAAACAAATCGCCATATAATTACGATGTCATATCTCGTCATTACCATTATGAAATTTGCACACCCCTCACAGACAAACCGATCATCAACGACCATCGCTCTATATTCTGGACAACCCTGAAATTGGGTTACTCTGTTCCTTATACTCAAAGTTCGTTATTTCAAACGTTCATTACATCCCCAATTACAGTATTTCACAATACTTAGATCATTACCGGCTATGAATTTCAACTAAATCCAGCATTTTAACGTTTCCCCTGGCCGAGAACTACAGTACAATCTCAAGTCCACTCCTTTCCCGCTATCATAGCTGAGCTCTCTCATCCCCCCCAAGCTCGCTTGGCAGTTACAGGAACCACCTGGTTTATTCACAGTTGACTGACTTCTCAAAATGCTCCCTTTAAACTCTGCCGACATAATTAAACAAATACGATATTCTAACCAACAAAATGCACAGATTATGCTTCAAGATGCCCACACTAATTATACGCGTCGCCAATTGATACCGCTATGGATTTCTATGAATTTCTTTCCATTCCCAACATTATAAAATATTCCTCGGTCTATCATGTCCCGGCTTCAAATGACAGGACTCTAACCTGATTCGCACATCTCATCTCAACTCATATAAAACATTCCTCGGGCTTCCGTGTCCCGGCTTCAATGACAGGTCCAACCTGATTCACAAAACTAACCTCTGTTTCCCAGCTCCACAATTATCATCGACCAAGAACTGGAATAAAATCCCCACTAGAAATCCCGACGTCTAATATCGCACAATGCATTAATCATGAATAACTTCGCATAAATGATATCGTATTTAATAACTTGATTTTTACGAGAAATGACTGAAACGTTCTACTAGATCTTTTTTTGTCAGTCAGACACAGTTTAAAATGGGCATTAAATAAAAACGTTTCTCTCCGTGACCAAATTCATCACCCTAGGTTCTCATCCGACAGCGCGCTTCCACTCGATTGAAAATGAGTGACCATGGATTATTATTATTAACGTCAAATTGCAGACAGAAGAATTTTACGTCGAATGAACATCTTAATTTGACATCACAAAATATAGGCAGTACACTCACACGGATGACGATCTACATTGGACGTGATATCACTTCGGAACCCTATTCAAATAACTTTTTTTCAACATAATACGGCACTCGCAAGACTTCAAAAATTTATCCAAGTGGAAAATAAAACAAATGACTCTTTTAGCCGTACTCTCACATTTACAAAACTTAGTAGGGTGACCACTGCGTCGTATATCCCCATTCAAATACACTTTAAGAAATCACGAGACAGGATATAAGAGGTAGTAAGATGGAAAGTCACCTACCTCATGTCTTCATGCCAGTATTCGTCTTAGGGCTCACCTGCGACCCTGGCATTTTATTTAGCCATTTTTACATTCATGGCTTCACAATTTTTTATTATTTCTTCAGGTTTCCTGGAATAAAGCATTAAAAAAAAGAAAATACCCTTCACTTGTTTGCTTGAACGCACACGATGGACTATAATTATTTCCGCACACGAATTACTTAATCACATTAGAATTTATTCAGTACTTTGACCGTCCTATCTGGTATAATTATTTCACTCAAGAAAACTATCTCCTCATGGAGTCAAGACTTAGCCGCAATGGCTAAAATCTGCAGTTGAACTCAGTCTACTTTCGTTGGTTTGATTTCGCAGAGCAGCTCAACAATTTTTCTTCCGCTTTGTATCACAAATGCCGGAGAAGGAAGGTTCGTCATGGCGTCCCTTCATATTTATAGCAGTTACCCCCTCTCTTCGGATATCTCCCTTTGCCGCCAAGAAAATTTCTATAAATTTTCTGACTTACCTAAACTGCAATTTCAAGAGTTTTGAAAGTGACTACATGCTTGCTACATTTCTGGCGGTAGTGTTCATGGACATTTAAAAATTTTACGGGTTCGATTTGTGAGATGATTGACCTCCTTTGATAGGCACTATATTTTTTTGACTTGGCGTGGTCACGCCATGTACACGCGCTTTGAAATAGTTCATAAAAATGACTTGAGATTCTTCCGCCGTCGACACGTGTGGTTGACGTCACATACCCCAGAGCGTGGGACCGAAGGTAATCACCCCCTCGTCACGTGTCAAATCCATGCTATCAAGAACCCAACTTTTAGTTTAATTGTTACATTATGCATAATGTTCTTAGGGCACAAAGGTCATGGGTTCAGTATCATTAATATATAAACATTACGAAGTAAATACGAGACACATATCGTATTCGTAGCTCTATAACAATAATTGCACTGTTAACGTAAGCGTGCGAAACATATCAATCATTTTGCTAATGGAATTTTAATCACTATGTCTACAATTGATAATTCTGAAATCAGGATTAAAGCTGTGTCGATAACGTTCCATCCACTCAGTGAGTTTACGATGTAACTTCTCAACAAACACTGTAGACTGATATTCATCCCCATTGAATCAAATAATTTTTGTAAGCATAATGTTATATTGGGAAAGAACTGTAAGGGAAATCCCTTCGTTTTCCACTATATTCGCTTTGTCTGCTATTCTTTTACGTCTCACTGCCTCAGGCAGGTCTTATGGCGATAGTGGCGTAGGACAGGGCTAGGACTCGGAAGGAAACTACCGTGGTCTTAATGAAGGTACAACCCCAGTATTTAACTGGTTTAAAAGAGGAAAATCATCTTCAGGCTTGCCAGCAATGGGGTTCGAACCCACATCTTCCTAAATGTAAGCCCAAGCTCAAGTTTGCATGTCTGAACCGCGTAGCCAACACGCTCGGTTTGCTACTTCTTGCTTCATTGTTTGAATTATTATCATTATCGTATAAGTACTGGCGTAGGGATGTAGCCATTCGGCTCCGAATTCGAAAATCCTTCGTTCGAATGATGATTTCAGCAGGTTGCAAAAACACCACCACGAAGTCCATACTCAAACCTAGTGCTCCGTTGACATAATGTCAACTTTAGTATGTGAACTTGTATTATTATTATTATTATTATTATTATTATTATTATTTAATATATCCCCTTTCGTTCCGGCCACCTGTGGATCACGTTTAACAATCTTTGCATTACTTTTAGCCTTATCTGCTTTCACTCCCTGCTAGTATCTATTCATTATTATTATGATTATTATTATTATTATTATTATTATTATTATTATTATTATTATTATTATTATTATTAAGAACTGTCCCAACCGAGGCGGTAATGTTATGGTCGGTTTACCAGGAAAGACGTGGGTTTGATTCCCCGTCACGAAGTCGGAAAATTTATTATATCAGATTCTCTTCTCTAGCGGCGCATTGACGAGAAGTTCACTCAGCTTACACCAAAAATGAATACCAGGTTAATTATTTAGGACAAAAATGGCCTCGTATAGAGGTAAACACTCCATTTCAATAGGTGCCGAGTTTACGGATAGCTTTTTCCGTCCACTCCACGTTTCTTATGGAAATGTCACTCTACGACAAATGCAGACAGTACATGTCACTATGTAACATGTCAAATATCATTCTATACGTCTATTGTAACTTTCTTTTTCAGCCATTAATAAATTGAAAAGGGGAGGGCGGAGTGTGGGTTAGGACTGTTCATCAGGAATACATTGCACGCAACATAGTTTCCGTTAGGCACTTAAACGAGCGAATGATGTGGGTAGATCTGGAGAAACTTGGAGGAGAATAGTCTCAGTGTATTCACCGTGTGAGGCTGCAGATGAGGCTGAAGTTGACCAGTTTTATGACGCATTGAGTGACATCGTGGTCAGAGTCAACAACAAGGATAGAATAGTGCTAATGGGCGATTTAATGCGAGAGTTGGGAATCGAACTGAAGGATACGAAAGGGTGGTTGGTAAATGTGGCAAGATATGAAAGATAATGGGAATGGGAAGCGTTTGCTGGACTTCTGTGCTAGTATGGATTTAGCAGTTACGAATACATTCTTTAAGCATAAGGCTATTCACCGCTACACATGGGAGGCTAGGGGTACCGGATCCATAATAGACTATATCTTAACCGACTTTGAATTCAGGAAATCTGTTAGGAATGTACGAGTTTTCCGGGGATTTTTCGATGATACAGACCACTATCTAATCTGTAGTGAACTAAGTATCTCTAGGCTTAGTGTAGAGAAAGTGAAATCTGTCTGCAAACGAATAAGGGTAGAAAATCTCCAGAACGAGGAAATTAGACAGAAGTACATGGATATGACTAGTGAGAAATTTCGAACAGTAGACCGTAAGCAGGTTCAGGATATAGAAAGTGAATGGGTGTCATACAGGGATGCTATAGTAGAAACAGCAAGGGAATGCCTAGGAACAACTGTGTGTAAAGATTGGAAAAGGCGAACATCTTGGTAGAATGATGAAGTGCGAGCGGCTTGTAAACGTAAAAATAAAGCTTATCAGAAATGGCTCAAACAAGGGCTGATGCAGGCAGGTAATTGTACGTATATGGAAGAAACAGAGTGAAATAAATAGTTGTTGAATCCAAAAAGAAGTCATGGGAATTTTCTGGTAACAACCTGGAAGCGCTAGGTCAAGCAGCAGGGAAATATTTCTGGAGAGTAATAAGTAATCATATGAAGGGAGGGAAAAAGTAAATGAACACTCTTTTGGGTAATTCAGGTCAAATCACAATAGATCTCATGGAATCACTCGACAGGTGGAGGGGATATTTTGAAAATATTCTCAAAGTAAGATGAAATCTTCCTGATGGTGTCACTAACAACGGGAGTCACGGGGAGGAGGAATATGTTGCTGGTGAATTGACGCTTGAGGAAGTGGAAAGGAAGGTAAATACACTTCATTGTCATAAAGCAGCGCGAATAGATGAAATTAGGCCTGAAATTGTGAAGTATAGTGGGAATGAAATGGCTTCATAGAGTAGTAAGATTAGTATGGAGTGTTGGTAAGGTACTTTCACATTGGGCAAATGCAGTAATTGCACCTATCTCTAAGCAAGCGAACAGGAAGGATTGCAACAACTATCGAGGTATCTTATTGATTAATATACCAGGCAAAGCATTCACTGGAATCGCGGAGGGGAGGGTGCGATCAGTGGTAGAGAGGAAGTTGGATGAAAACCAGTGTGGTTTCAGACCACAAAGTGGCTGCCAGGCTCAGATTTTCTGAATGCGACAGGTAATTTAAAAATGCTTCGAGAGGATTAGTTATTTGTATTTACGTCAATCACTACTGATCCGTATTTAGGGCAGTCGCCCAGGTGGCAGATTCCCTATCTGTTGTCTTCCTAGACTTTTCTTGAATGATTGCAAATAAATTGGAAATTTATTGAACATCTCTCTTGGTAAATTATTCCAATCCCTAACTCCCCTTGATAAAAATGAATATTTGTCTCAATTTGTCTTCTGGTTTCGTAGACATATAGAAAGAGTATGACAGGTTAACGAGGCAAAATATGCTCAGCATACTGAGGGACTACGGAATCAAAATCAATGGGCGATTACATTCCGAGTGCTGGAAATAGAACTGAAGGATACGCAAGGGTGATTGGTAAACGTGGGGAATATATGGAAGCTAATAGAAATTGAAGCATTTGCTGGACTTCTGTGCTAGTAGCAGTTACGAATATATTTTTCAAGGATAAGGATGAGAATTGATGGTAGAATGACTTCTTGGTTCAGGGCTTACACGAGTTAGACAAGGCTGTAATCCCTCACATTCGTTGTTCGTGGGGGCTGATTGGCCGAGGCGGTAAAGGCGTGCTCAGTTCGCCCGGAAGGACGTGGGTTCGATTCCCCGTCATTAAGTCGTACAATTTAAGAAACGAGATTTCCACTTCTGGAAGTGACATGGCCCTGAGGTTACTCATCCTACACCAAAGATGAGTACCAAATTAATTCCTGGGGGCAAAGGCGGCCGGGCGTAGAGTTAACCACTCTACCCCATCAACTGCCGAGGTTACGGATGGTGGAAGCCTTTACCTTGCACTCCTCCAAAGGGCCTTCATGGCCTGTATGGAGGTGACGTATTTTTTGTTGTCCGTAGTTTACATGGGCCATCTGCTGAAAGGTATAAAGTGGCAGGGACGGATTCAGTAAGGTGGAAATGTAGTAAGCAGTCTGACCGCTTGGTATTAATAGGAGATTGTGCCGAATGACTGTAGTCTATTATCTTGGAACTTGAAAACAGGTGCAATGAGTATGGTATTAAAATTAGCATTTCGGAGACTAAACTGATGTCAGTACGTAAGAAATGCAGCAGAATTGAATGTCATATTGGTGATACAAAGCTGGAACAGGTAGATAATTTTAAGTATTTAGGGTGTGTGTTCTTTCAGGATGGTAATATAGTAAGTGAGAATGAATCAAGGTGTAGTAAAGCTAATGGAGTGAGCTCGCAGTTGCGATCAAAAGTATTCTGCAAGACGGAAGTTAGCTCTCGAACGAAACTATCTTTACATCGGTTTGTTTTCAGACCAACCTTCCCTAACGGGAGCGAAAGCTGGGTGGACTCAGGATATCTTATTCAGAAAATACGAGTAGAAGTAACAGACATAAAAGTAGCGAAATTTGCTGGTCCAAACAGAGTGGGAGAATGGCAGGAGGGTACTTGGATTGAGGGGATAATGGCTAATTTTGGAATGAATTCGCCGGATGAAGCTGTACACATACTCCGTCTTCGGTGACTGATTCATGTGAGGCGAATGGAGGAGGATAGGTTACTTAGGAGAATAATGGACTCTGTTACGGAGGTTGAGAGAAGTAGAGGGAGACCAGGACGACGATGGTTAGACTCAGTTTCTAACGATTTAAAGATAAGAGGTGTCGAACTAAATGCGGCTACTCCACTAGTTACAAATGGGGGATTGTGGTGATGATTTGTGAATTCACAGAGGCTTGCGGACTGATTTTGTAATACCCTAGAACCAAATACGAAATAAGCTCTGAAACATGACGAACAACCAATGTGCAAACAACCTTTATATGTGTGTGTATGTATGTATGTAATATATATGTATGACTAACTGATCAGCGTCTTAACCGTTATTTCTGAGGTCCAAGTGTTTAATTCGCTGTCGGATCGACAAATTCCAATCTCAAAGGGTTAATTCCCTTGTCACGGGGAATAAGCATTTGTGCTGTAGCTATCGTCCCTACAACTCGTACGCCACACACAGCACTATACTCCACCCCCTATAACATGCTGTTTCCCATACATAGCAGATGCTACCCACGCTCGTCGCAGGGTCTACATGAGGTTAAACCACACGAAATAATAATAAGGATTATTACTATTATTATTACTATTATTTTTATTATTATTATTATTATTATTATTATTATTATTATTATTATTATTATTATTATTATTATTATTATTATTATTATTATTACGGTGACCCATTTTATATGGCAAAAGTTTGTACTTACCCACATAACGAAACCCAAAGCAATTTTTTCTTCGTCTTCAAATCTCATCTATTTTCTAAACTTAATCCACACGGTTCATGCAGAGCAGATCATGCTGCAGATTTGAGTACATAATGCACGGGTCATGACGGTTATAAATTATAAATTATCAACAGATTCAATCAAGAATTATCTTGATACTTAAATTCAAGGGGCTTGCAGAAGACGTAACAGTCTCTGTTGAAGATGGAACAAAATACATACCTGGGATGAACACGAGGACTGGAAAAGAGAGTATACTAACAATTAAATTTTTCCAAGCGTAACCTGGAAGCTCATTTGAGCTGATTAGGTGTATATTGTACAAGTTTTTCTCATTACTTGACACAAAGAAATGATAAACGTAACATGTTTTGCACCGCTCGTCGAGATGATACAACAAGAGCAAAAAATGTAACTGTTGACAACTGTTAAAGTAATTAGAGCAATGTGTATGAAAATGAATCGTCCACATACGGCATTTAATCTGCCTCGAGCAGGTCACTTCTCAACGTTACACACTTGTGTGAAACATACTACACAGCGTGTTATTTCCTACTTTCTGGGCAACAATTGCAAGATAAACAATAGAAACACATACTGTGATACCCCGTCCAATCATTGCAGACGGGATGATGTTGGGAAAGTGACTCGTCAGCGTGCCAGATCCTTTAAAGCAACCCTCAAGACCGCGAGCCTCACATGGGAAAAGAATGATTATTTTGATTTTAAAAAATGTTTTTGTAATATCTGAAGTTACATTTTAGGCTCTCAGTCTGTCGAAACTAATTTGATTAATGAATGTATAAACTACCAGTAAAGGAAAAGATAGTGTAAGATAATTACACTTGAAAAAGAAACAACTTAATTAAAATAGAATGACATGTTTCATTCTTGAAGGAACATCATCAGATTCTACCAAATCACACTCAAAGTTTTAGAAATATGTACCTATGTTGTATATGTTTATAGATCCTCCAGCAGAAGTGGTAGAGTGCCGTCCAGAAACTGCACATAACATACCACAGGTCCCAACATCCTTGTCCAAACATTAATGGAACGTCTCACAGCAAGGGGAATGTCCTCCGACCACACATGCGTGTTGTAGAAATTGAAGATGCCACTCCTCGTCTGTGAACACTACGTGTATCACAAAGTCTTCAGGTTCATGTTGGACCCCCTCACAAAATCAATGCACGGTGCATAATCTCTCTCGAATAGGGGCTTAACACGCAGCAGATGGTACGGTTGTTGCCGGCCTTCCCGTAGTATTCGTAGGACGGTCGAATATGACACCCAAGCCATTGTCGCGATTTGGCGAGTACTCCTGCCAGGATCCTCTGCAGTATGCGAATACCACTTCTAGGCCCACCAGCTTCACGCCTGGGCGTGACATGTCCAGTGTTAGCTACCTTCGGTACACTAAATGTGCCTTTAACAATTATCTTGTGTAATTTTTACCCTTATGGTCTTATCGTTGTTCCAGATTTATGTTTTATCTTGGGGCGAAATGCATGAGGAAATTCCAACAGGAGACAGTACCGACTTTCGGTATATTTAAGGAGTTTTTAACAGTTGTATTGTTGGCGGGTTCGATCGGGGATCAGTCCGGTGGTTTTTGAAGGTGCTCAAATACATCATTCTCTTGTCGGCATATTTATCGGCACGTAGAAGAACACCCAGGGGACAAAAATCCGGCACCTCGGGGTCTGCAAATCCGTAAAAGTAGTTGTAACGTATAAATTAATATTATTAATTCTTATCTTGTGTTATTTAATCTCTAGGTCGTATTGTTGCTCCAATTTTTATTTTTATTTTTGCTTTTGGATTAATTTTCTTTTTTTTTTTGCTATTTGCTTTACGTCGCACCGACACAGATAGGTCTTATGGTGACGAAGGGTGGGAAGGTAGCGGCCGTGGTCTTGATGAAGGTACAGCCTGGTGTGAAAATGGGAAACCACGGAAAAACCATATTCAGGGCTGACGACTGTAGAGTTCGAACCCACTATCTCTCGGATGCAAGCTCACAGCTGCTCGACCCTAACCGCACGCTTAACTCGCCCGGTAATAATATTCATGGCTGCTACGCTGATATGGAGCATTTCTTTGTGGAAATCTTTCTGCGAACACCTCTGCAGCTGCACGGGCATTCTGTCCTACTTCGCCGTAAAAAAATCGTGTCCAAACATTTCCTCCGTGTGAACTGTGCCATGGCTAAGTTCTATATGTTCACTAGTCATTTCTAGGTTGTAAAAATTACGTGACAGGCCACCTCCACTCTCCCAATGAGGCTGCCGATCTTCAGCAGCGCTCGCTTTATCGTACACATGTTCCTTGCTATCTCAGTTCATGACCGTGAACCGCTGAACTCATCGACATACAGATCAAATAATCAATAAGCATTTACACTGATAGTTATTCCTAGATGTCTGTGCACTCCATCGTCTTGCATTTCTACCCGATAACCCTGTATATCTCTGATTTCATTGTGATATTATAGCGTAAAAGTGCAAACTACACACCTCAAACTTGTAACATTGTGATTTACTCCTCAAGAACTATTACTTGCGTTCATTTGGTGCAGCCAGTATAGCTCAATCAGCCACTGCCATTCGTCACACAATTAGGAACATCCTTAAACGTAAAAATTGAAGATGATTGTAAGAATTGGATTGCGATTTACTTTAATTTGTCCCCGTCTGAAGATAGTCCATGATAATGTGTGTGGAATCGTTGTTTCAAAGGGGAAACATGTACATAATCACAGACTCTAAAGGATGAAAATCATTCTTTTATGATTACGCTTTCATGTAGCAACGACACAGAACGGTTTTTAGAAATACTGAGAGAGAAAACAGCTAAATAAATAAATAAATAAATAAATAAATAAATAAATAAATAAATAAATAAATAAATAATCATTGGGGGAATAGGTGAATAGAGCTTGTATTCTTTCCTTTTTCCTTCTGTCCTCTTACGCTCCTAATTTATTTATGCGAAGCTTGGAACGGATAGGCAAGGAAGAGGGAGGGAAGGAAGTGGCCGTAGCCTTAAGTTAGGTACCACCCCGGCATCTGCCTAGAGAAGAAGTGGGAAAGAACGGTAAACTGCTTCAGGGATGGCTGAGGCGGGAATCGAACCCCTCTACTAAGTTGACCTCCCGATGCTGACTGGACCCCGTTCCAGCCCTCGTACCACCTTTCAAATATCGTAGCAGACCCGGAAATCGAACCCTGCCCTCCGAGGTTGGCAGATAATCACGCTAACTACTACAGCACAGAGGTAACTTTTACGAACACTGATGAAATATCTAAGTAAGCTTTAACATGTGACTCAGTCCGGTGGTATCTGAAGGTGCTAAAATATGCAGCGTCGCATCGGTAGATTTATCGCCACGTAAAAGAACGCGTGTGGAGCAAAATTCCGGCACCTCGGCGCTCAACGCCCTAGCTTCGCACTTGTTTCCAAAATCAAACATGTCGGACACACATATCAACATCAATGCATCTTCTACTACCAATATTCCACATCCACACGGTACATTCCGGCGAATTCACTTTATCAACTGTGAATAAACAATTTGTATTTGAAATAAAGCTAAGTTATGTTAACCTTCTATTAAAGGTTTGAAGACATATGACAGTGTCAACTCACGGAAAATCAATAACCCAGAGCATGCAGTCTGCGCTCTGCTCAGTAAACTCAACTGTCAAGCGACATCTCGACAGAAATTTATGGATATTTAAAAAAATAGAGTTATAATTATCGTGGAGCATAAGCCGTCGCACGCACCTCGCCTATAATGGTAATTAAGACACTCGTATGGAAATTATAAATCGAGCGAAGCGACGTTTTATACACATACTCGTGTCTTAATTATTGCCATTATAGGCTTGTTGCATAATGTACTATTGCGAATCCCTGTCATCCCTTCAGGACGAAACTGATTCGTGTGCTATTTGAGAATTACAGTAAAAATTTATATATTTAAAACCTTAGGGTGATTTTTGTTAAAACGAGTTTCAGTGTACGGCTGACATCGTACAGCATTCTGAAAAAAGCTCTTGGTCTGTAGATTTACAGAGTATCTTTAAAGGCACACACATTATTCGAGAAAAATGTAGCATTCCGATTCACCAAGGCGCTCGACAGTACTTCAAGGCCACCTGGAATGAGGGAGCGCTGAGTGCTGTGGCATACAAGAGGGAGGCAGGCACGCATGCGCAGTCGGTCAGCTGTTCCAGTCTGTATTGTGTTGTAGAGTCGGGAAGAAATTATACAACGCAATGTTACTGCCTCTTTGTAGATCTCAGTGTCATAATTTACTGTCATGGAAGCCCGAAAGATTGTGTCTTTACGACGAGCAAACTGCTAATATGCCAATTTTCAATTCTGATTTCGCCGACATTGTACTCATAGCAAACCAGCAGCTATAATCCCTCCAGATGATTTAATACCATCAGATAAAACGATTCCAGTTTTCTTTCAGGTGGCGCCAGTATCCAATTCGCCTGGCATTTTGTATCACGATCAGCAAAGCTCAAGTGTCAACACTGGAACGTGCAGGTTTCAAGTTACCTCAACCAGTTCCCAGACATGTTATTGCAATGTCAAGAGTGCACGCTTTTGACGTCTTTAAAGTTAAAATTGCTGAAGGGAATTATTTGTACTAGAAATACCTTATAAAGGAAAGAATTCACTAAATATTTACCTCCATTGGCCGTCAGGTTTTGACGGGTTTTGGCTAGTGAAATATTCAAGTGTGTAAGAAATCCTTAACGTGACGTTTCGATGAGATCGGATGAGACATTTAGTTATTAAGGAGTGTAAACTGCAAAATATCTTTGATTATTAGTTCAGACTTGTTTTAGAGACGTTTAATGTGATTATTCATACTCTGGGGCGGAGCGCGTCGAACTAAAGAATCGGCACCAAGATGTTTTTGCCGCCTATAGCAAAAAGATAAAGTGGATCTGTGGTTTTACATCAGTTTATCGTATGCCTATGAGAATTGTAACGTGCCCCCTCTAATCAAAAATAAACGAAATTTTTCTCTACCTGCTCATCAACATCGTGCACCCGCCATCTTAGCCTTCCTGCTTTATACTAAGAATGGTATATGTGCATCTGCTCTTTGACAATGTGACTTGTGACGTTTGCAAACCTTCTGCAAGCTCCTCCATGCTTCCTATTCTTCGAGGACATTCCTTCTGACCTCGTGTTGTTTTTTCAACGAATCAGTCCAGCATTGATAGCGGTTTGGTGTGGAGTTTCTCCGGCTGAATTGCGTGTTTTCACACGTACTCATTTAATTTTCAGTCCATTTAAATTTGTCACTGCGTGACGACTGGGTGAGCAAACAGAAGCTTACGTTTCTTCAAGCAGAGAGCTTGACTCCCGTTTCGCCCTTCATTCTTGGACTAGATCTCTTAACGTCCGTCTTTATCATACATAGTATTCGCTCTTTCATTGTGTGAATTAAACATCTCTTTTTTTCAAGTAATTAACTTCATCGAACACATTGTGCTTCTTGATGTGGTCAAGGACTTGTGTTCTCTTTGAATTAACATAACTTAAACCAATGAATCGTGTTCTAGTGGTTGCTTTTCATTTCTACTGTAATAAACTTCAGATGCAGGATTCAACCTCTCTCTTTCGACCTCTCCCTTTCCTCACCGCCCCTCCCCCCCGCCAGGCCTCCCTTTTGTTTTCTGTGGCTTGAATTCTTTTTTCCGCTGGATGAATATGTTTTAAACTTGCCCCTGAGGTAAATTTATTGTGGTCGAATTATTTGATCGTATCATCTCTGTGGTTGTATTTCATATCTTATCAAAACACTCGTTGCTTTTTCAAGGTACTTGTTCTAAAAAAGAATTGTTTTACTACTCAGATTCTAAATACATATTGTTCATAGTTTTTTTGATAATGTGTCTATGTCCCCTTTATCTTTTTCTATGGTTCCCTATTGTTTATCGTCCATCTGAACCTACCACGGAATCCTTTGGGTTCCCTGCACTCTGCTAATACTGTAATAGACCTTCATTGAAATGGTTAAGTATGGCCTATCCATGCATTAGGGTATATTGTATAGAAGCACCGTCTCTAAACATCTACTTAATTGGCTTTATTATTTTATGTAGATTCTATCCAAGACTTATCACTACGTGTCGAACACTACAACTAGCCACAACTAACCGTATGGTTACGTAACAGAAGAAATATGAAAATTACTCTCGCAATAAACCTAAGGATCCCAGACGAAAAATTAAATGTTAAAAAGGCTAGCGAATTTAGGAATCTCTTCAAGTAATACCCAAGACAGTCTAGATAAGTGCACAAATTAACAAGTTTTTAGTTGTACATGGCTGTTAATATCATGATCAATGTCACAGGACCCCTAGATTTACGTGCATCAAAACTACTCAGATGTGATTTTTCATTTCGATATTAGCATCATGTTTTGGCTGAATTCGAGCCGCGTCCATCTCGGTGTGAAACCCAAGCCACTGGGCTACCTCACCCTACATATTAAATTCCAAGTAAGAATGTAAGGGACATGAAAATAACCGCACACGCGATGAGTTAGTAATTACTATGCTGTTACCCTGAATGTACGAATTTGATACATCTGTATTAATACAGTCAAGTATAACATATTCAACATGATAGTTGTTATAAACATCAAATATAGTCCGTTAGAAAGACGTTGGGAATATTAGTGAGATTATGATGGGAATGTGTCCTTGCATCGCACCCTAAATTGGTGTATGCAGTTAAATCCGTTTGAATTAGGTCGCTTTGTACGATAAATTTCATCCTATAGCCTGTAATATTGTTATTCTCGTCGTACCCTAATTCCACTACAAACTTCACGCACCCCTGTCCTTTCTCTTACAGTAATAGCAATGACAATATGAGTATCCACTATTATTTTCCTCAGGAACCAGGCTGAATGAAAAAAACATTCAGATTTTTGCGATTTTTTCCCCATGTATATGTCTGAGCCCAGCAAGAGACCAGTTATGAGAATATAGGGAAGCATTCATCGTGTTTCTGTCATCATCGACGTGATCGAAGCTCAGACCTGTGCAATGTTGGGTTGTTGTAAAGAGAAGCTATCTTTGAGACCAACAGAGTTAATTACTGCGGCGTGACAATAGTTAGGATGTGCAGACGTGTTGTCGATAAAAATGCCTATTGACAAATTTGAAATTAACAAATTGAATTTTCCTTCAATTAATTCTGAAGAGATTTAAATAACCATACGTCGCTTAGTGAAATGTTTAGGAGACCTTCTAAATCTGAAAGGACGTCGCAGTCAATTAAACGTGACGATAAAACAGAAATGGGTGAAACTTACGTCGTCTTGTTGGAACATATCACCCATTCTCTTCAACACTCCTCGATATATCTGTTAAACTACTTGGTGTAGCTACTCCGACTCGTTATTTCACACATCCTTCTTGAACGTTTGAGTTTTTCTGAGCGTTTCTTTGCAAGGGATGCCTTGACATTCCACCATGTACAGTAAAATAACCTTCCACCCAAACATTTAGCAACGCACTTCTCAGCAATGTAATTAATTAAAGAAAACAATATTTTCTGTACACATCTTATACCGTGCATACATATTATCCTCTTTAAAGGAGAACAAAAAGTATTTTTCTGATTAGTATTTAGCCTCAAGGAGAACACAGTTTATGCAGAAAATCAAACACAACTGAGATCACAGTTGCAAACGGTTGCAAGGTGGTCGCGTGACTTCGAACAGTACGACTGCATATGCTTATTTTATATTGTGCTTCTTTTATATCCTCATGAATCCTTGTAATCATCTGTCAGGTAGGATGTAGAATAGGCTATTTTCTGGAATAGCAGCTATATCTTTGAAATGCCACATACGAAGTTTTGATCAGATTGTCTGGGCTTTCCGGTAGTACCAAAATCTGCATATAGGAGATTTTTATCCGGCAGTGACGACATTTTACTTAACATTGTATATTAGCTGTTGTGTTTCACTTCTCATCATAGCACATTTGTTGTTATATTATTAACCGTTTGTAAAATGTCACTCTTTATCTTACTTAAAAAGTAAAACGAAATTGATGTAAATTCACTATTTTCCATGGTAATGCTTGCAAGAATATTAATTTTAAGAAAAATACTAGGGTTAAATAGATTCTGCCTAACTTGGTGTAGAGCTCGGGGCGCTATTAACCCAGGGTCACTACGCTGATTTTATCACAATCCTAGGAAATTCGCTTCGCGCAGAATTCATTAGTTCACACTCCCGAAGTACGCAGTCTACCGTTTTAGTATTTTTGTACACACGCAAGTTGGATCATCTGTATATTTGAATCGGTGGGACTGTGCACCAAATTTCTCATGACCTGTAATGATAGCAGTAATTTTTGTAGTATAACGTTAGGTTTATTCTTAGTCTAATTTGTACACTTGGAAACTATGATTTTGTGACATTGCTGTTTGTTGTTCTTTACCACTCATCTCCCTATGCACACACTTTCTTCTCCTATTTCACGTTTTATTGGTTTTAGGTTGTATGCTTCTTCCATATCTAAGCTCCTTGTTTTGACAACAGCTGAACTAGATTATTACATTCATTAAATTCACTGACAACGTAGTGGAAAACCCTGCGAGTCTGTCCGATACTTCTAGAATTTAACAGCTCTCCTCCCATACCTTAATCATTTTTATCGTAACTTTTACTGCGTAGGAGAAAAGCAGTAAACTTAAATGTTGTCTTTTTCCCATTTCCCACTTCCTTCGTTTACTTTGAAGAGTTCTGGCAATCTATTTGAAGTCTAAAATTCACACTGGTTCCTGTGTAACCGCACTCATGTTTTCGTAATGCTTGCAAGAATATTAATTTTCAGAAAAATCCTAGGGTTAAATAGATTCTGCCAAACTAGGTATCGAGCTCGGGGCGCTATTAACCCAGGGTCACTACGCTGAACATTCAGGTAAAGCTCTGGACTGGAATAAAGCTAATACGAAAATAAATAGGAAGATCTCAGGAATAGCGAGGGAAATGTATAGAGTATTTTGTAAGTTCTTGCGTGTTTGGATGTTATAATGATTACTTCTTATGGTCTCGTGTACTAAATGTGTGCATCCTGCCACCACTATGGGGGTGTTTGACATGAGATAACTATATGTTTATGCAATTCTGTAATATTACGCCTTAAATTTTCTGCGCTAAAAGTGGTAGACTATCATTAGGTAAATTTATAATATCTTTATAAGATACTCTGTATATCAGACTTGCTGCTGATGTAATGATTCAGGATACGAAGAGAGATCAAGAATGCATTGTTGACTGGTTTACTCACTCGGTGAATGTCTGGTGAATGTAGTAGCCACTCCAGTCAACACAGAGTGAGTGAAGGTCTAGGAATACTCTCAAAGAAGTTCCTCTCTTTGTTTTGAATTAATGGCCTGCCCCGTGGTTTAGGAGTAGCGAGATTGATCTAAGGGCACTGTAATAATGGAATAGACAATAGTGGACATAGTGACCAAATAGAGGACATTCTAAAACTTCACCTATCATTATCACTTCAATGACGTACTGTTAAAATGGAACAGTATCTAGTGGTGTTAGTGAATATAACGTATCGCATGCATTCAGTCGCTGAGGAGTACACGCACGCCCAGAAATGTTGCCCCGACATAAACAATTGCGAACTTGCCCCACTCCAGTACTGAAGTATAGAAGACGTAATAAACGGGTGGTGATGAAGGCACAGTGTGTTTATTGCCCATTTCAATCACAACAGTCTACCTGAAGCAGTGCGTTAAGGGAGGAGATGGGGTAGGACGCCAAGCTTTGTTTATATCTGGACACAATTTCTGTTCATGCGTGTACAATGATATTCTCCGAGTGCATCTTGATCACTAATGATGGATTCTTAGATTGCTGATGAAAGCAGCTCCAGAACTAGAAGCACTGCCACAAAGGTAGTTCATCAAAACTGCCGATGTTCCTCGCTGTTGTAGAACATGGTGGTCATTTCTTGTCATATTGAACTCAGGTCTTCGTCGCTGCTGTTGAAAGCATTGCGGGTCCTCGTGGAGAAATGAGATGCTACACCTCCCAGCTGATGAAGTCAATATGACACTTCATACTCGACTTTAGAACCCCCTTGTATTGTTTTTGCTCTCCATCCTTCAGTGAGACCACGTCACTTGATCTGGAAGGCGTGTGTTAGGCTTGCAGGCGATGACTCCAACCCATTCAGGTTGATGTTCACATTAACTCTATTAACTGCTGAAGTTTCTTCCTGTAATTTAAAGTGTTTAATATAAAGTTAACACTCTGAATAAATGTAATCTATCACGATTCCCTAATGGAGATCACTCAAACTGTACCTCGCCACAGGAATAGAAATAAGTTGTGAAAATAAAATACTACTGGATGTAAACTATAAGAAATAAAATAATATTGCATATTTCCTATATGGTCATGACATGCTACTTTCTACAAGCAGGGAGATTTATTTATTTATTTATTTATTTATTTATTTATTTATTTACTGTTAGCCGTTGACTGAAGACATGTCTGGCTCGCCTGGTGCAAGTCTTTCTACAGAGTGGGCAAAATAAAAATTTGCCCTGAAATATTTATAAGACTGACGCGGAATTGACCCTTGTTGACTGCCATCACAGGAAATGCTGGAAACCGTGATTTCAATGCACCAATCGGTTGCTCTCACATGTGTGCGCAAGCGCACCCGCCGCATGCTCCGCTGAGTCATTACGTATGAGCGAGTGAGTGAGAGGTGCAGACGTGACAAGTCGAATGCAACACAAAACGGTGCTCACGACAAAACAGCGCGTGTTCGTCGTCGAGTGTTATGCGAAACACGATTCGTAAAAAACCTGTGCGAAAATGTTTGCGCAAGAGTTTAAGACTAGAAATGTTTTGGCAAAATCTCCAGAAAAGTCCGCAATGTAAATCTTAGTGGCAAAATGGCGTGAAACGGGCTGTGTAGTGAACAAAAACCATAACCATTGAAACCAAAAATCATAGAACGATTAAAGGAAAGCCTGGAAGGAAGTCCAACGAAATCTCAACGCCGATTTTCTGTGCAAGTGGAAAAGAGATCGTCGTGTCGAAACGTTATCAGAAAGGAAGTGCAACTGTAATTTACTGTTAAAGCGTGTTGAGTTCTGCCTGTGGTTTTTCAGTGAAGTGGATTCAGAACTTTTGTCATTTCTTCAGATGAGACCATTTCCAGCATCTTCTGTGATGTTCCCGCCTCAGTTCCATTGTAAATATTTTCCGGGCCAGTTTTACGTTGCCCACTCAGTATTTGAACATTGAGATAAAGAGGTCTTGAAGAAACTTTGTTATTTCTGCAAGTAAGAGTCGAACAGTTTTTGAACAATTCAACAATCACTTCATACACATGCTTGAACAACTTCTGGACCAGTAGCTTTAGAAGTGTGGTATGCGGTCGTCTCAAACGGTTCGCAAATTTCACTTCTGTTTTCAGTGAGTAGTTCAGAAAATAGTTTTACCTGCTCGCTTCAATAAAATCTTCGTTTGATTAGCCCAGAAACGATATACAGTATATACTATATATTATTATTATTATTATTATTATTATTATTATTATTATTATTATTATTATTATTATTATTATTATTGGACCGAGCTCGATAGCTGCAGTCGCTTAAGTGCGGCCAGTATCCAGTATTCGGGAGATAGTAGGTTCGAACATCACTGTCGGCAGCCCTGAAAATGGTTTTCCGTGGTTTCCCATTTTCACACCAGGCAAATGCTGGGGCTGTACCTTCATTAAGGCCACGGCCGCTCCCTTCCCACTCCTAGCCCTTCCCTGTCCTATCGTCGCCATAAAACCTATCTGTCTCGGTGCGACGTAACGCAAATAGCAAAAAAAGAAAAAAAATTATTACTGGGGAACAGGGTGGTTTAGCGGCTTAGCTGTTTGCCTTCATCTCGGCGACATTGGTTTGATCCCCAGTGTTGCTTGGATGGTGTCAGGAAGGGCATGCGAACTTATAACTTATAGCGGCCACAACTCTTTCATGACTCAGTGTATGCAAGGACTGAGCTAGCGGGATGATTAATGATTTTTATGTTCCACTAACTACTTTTATGGTTTTCGGAGACGCCAAGGTGCCGGAATTTAGTCCTTCAGGATATCTTTTACGTGCCAGTAAACCTACCGACACGAGGCTGACGTATTTGATCACCTTCAAATACCACGGGATTGAGCGAGGATCAACCGTCTGAGCCAATCAGCCCGGCAAGTGGGATAATATGTTATTATTATTATTATTATTATTATTATTATTATTATTATTATTATTATTATTATTATTATTATTATTATTATTATTATGATTATTATTTGACATCCAGTAATAATAGTTTCTTATTTGTGGTATAATCGCAATATACTCGCACTTCCAGGATACAAAGGTAAAACAATTCGATTATGGGTGTACGCCAAGCAAAATTTTCAATACCACTGTTCTAGACGACAACAAAAAATATATCGGCACTCTCAACATAAGGATTGCTTCCAAATTTCTGCAGCAAAATAATCTGCAAGTGGGTCTCATGGCAGTTGATATGTTAGTGAAACACTGTAATGACTAATGAGTACTCTGTGGCTATTTTGGCAAGTTACAGGAGCCAATGTCGAAATACAGCATTGTTTTGAGTTATAGACTGTAAATTTCAGCAGACGTGTTTTGACAAACTATTACCCTGTGGTACAGTAACCAATCAGGACATTTCAATTGGCGATTTTAAGCTATGCAATTTTTTAAACATAATGTGCTATTCTTCAATAATGATGTCTCATTTGGGAAATGCACGGAGCTGCAACGCAGAGCTAGTTATATTTTACGCGGGCTCTCCCGTCTCAGTATAATTGATAATAGTCATGAATAATCAATTGGCAATTATTGGTGAAAATTTTATTAATAACCGGGCTGCTGGAATGAGGCATTAGCATACATCCTGACACACTCTCCAAACGGCCGCAGTAGAACGTAAAATATGCAACCAATTACATGTGTTTAAAAATAATCCCCTGCATTACATATTATAAACAACATCTTGTAAACACATATCCACAGCCTCTCTCCCTCGCACTCACATATATGTGCGTGCTTGCATGCGTGTAATACGATTTCGAACCAAAGCAAGCGTTTACCCAGGCACGGTTATTTAGTCAAAATTGTCGCGTGGCTCGCAGCCTATGTTATTAAAACAGCAGAGCTAGAAATACAAACACGGGGCATAACTGCTGAACCGTGAAAACAATTATAATCATTTTTAAATGAAATCGTTTTCGAAATGATGTAACGTTGTCGACCTGGCAGAAAAACGAAAGACGGATCAGGAAAACTAAATGCAATACAGTTGCCAGTGTTCGAGTTAGATAATGGGATCGACCGGTTGGCTCGCAGATAGTGTACAAACTCGCCCTTGTCATAAACCAGGGAAACACTAACTCTGTCCCCGCCTGTTAAGGCTCAATATATTTGCAAATATATGCCGTAAGTTATCAGACCTTAATTAATCAAATCAGTAACGATGTATTTAATCTGAAATGGGAGTATTAAAACATTTGCAGAGGCACGATATTGCTTTCACTATTTGGTTCCATGGTCATGAATATAATCCGAGCGATAAAACGCAATTAAACGTTGTTCTGGTTCATTGTAGCCTGCTAGAATGGATCAAATTCATCATCATCGCCACCGTATTATTATTATTATTATTATTATTATTATTATTATTATTATTAGTAGTAGTAGTAGTAGTAGTATAATTATTATTATCACCTAATGTTATTATATTACATCCTTCTTGGCTCAGGCGGCAGAGCGCAGGCCTCTCACCACTGGTTCAAATTCCGGTCACTCCATGTGAGGTTTGTGCTGGACAAAGCGGAGGTGGGATAGGTTTTTCTCCGGGTATTCCGGATTTCCCTGTCATAATTCATTTCAGAAACACTCTACAATATAATTTCATTTGTCAGTCATTAATCATTGCCCCAGAGGAGTGCGACAGGCCTCGGCAGCCGGCAGAATTCCTATCCTCGCCGCTAGATGGGGTCAACAATTATTCATTCCTGACTCGGTCGAATGACTGGAAACAGGCTGTGTATTTTAATTTTCAATATTATTTGTTTTACGTCCCACTAACTAAATATGTATGGTTTTCAGAGGCGCCGAGGTGCCGGATTTTTGCTCCAAACTCGTTATTTTACGTGGCGATAAATCTACCGACACGACGCTGCATATTTGAGCACCTTCAGATACCACCGGACTGAGTCTCACTGAGCCTGCCACACTGGTCTTAGAAGGCTAGCCCACTACCGCCTGAGCTACTCGGCCCGGCATTACCTGACCATAACTCGTAAATAGAAGGAGAAACGTCGTTTCTTAGGATAAAATCCATATGGAAATACGGAAAATCACGCCAGATTCAAAGAATATATGGAGAAGAGCAACGGAGGGATAATATCAGTCTCCTGCAGATTGTTCCACTTATTTGGTGGGTAAATGAAGACACCTGGGCTTACTTTCTGTTTTGACTGAGATTTTAAGACCGGATGCTTTTCCGACCGGCGAGCAATTTTTGAGGTTATCCTGGGATTCAGACAGTATACGGTGTGAGTAATGTAGGTTTGTGCCCTTTGTTTTCAGTGTTCAAATAATACAGTATATTTAATTTGTAAAACCTGTGTTACATTATAGCTTCCCGAAGGATACAGTAGGTCTCAGAAGCTGTGACGGTACTCCGAGCTCGCAGGTTTATTCAGATCGTCAAAATGACGGCCACTACAAAAAATATTATTGTTGTACTGCTAGGACATTGAACATGCTAAGAGACGGTGGAATATAAAGCAAGTTGTTCCAAGAAATCAAATGCATTTGATTATTTCCAAACAGAACGAAGAATTCATGTACTTAAGGAGTCCCTGTTTCAAATTACTTACAGAAATCATATAAGGCCTACTGTTCAAAGTTTTTATATGGACCGCCGCTAAAAGGCACACATCAAAAGTAGGATTCATTTGGGTGAAAATATTATAAGCAAACTTCAAGAACTGTATTTCTCAAGGCAGTTGGTAACTGGGATCTACAAAGGAGAATAATGACTTGAATTTCTCATTGTAAGCAATGATTCACGGTCGCTCTGTCCTAGAACGGGGACAAGAGTTTCATTTTCCGAAATACGGTTCCAAGAAGGACATTCCATGATTAATTAATGAACACGGGGAGTGTGTATGCGAGTATCTTCAAAAGTATTCAGTCAGCAGTATGTAAAGATTGTTGGTTACAAGGATATAGTCCAGATACAGGATGTGACGAATACTAAAGAAGTAATAAGTTTCACCTATGATAACAATGACATTTAAAATAAGATACAAAAGTTGAAACCCAGAAAAGCCAGCTTATGCGTACAGCTTCATCCATCGTGCTCATTCATAACTTATTTTTATCTCCTGATTCCGAGTACCCTCCTACCATTATTCCCACCTGTTTGTCCCAGAAATCATTCTCGCTACTCTACCACTCTACGCTACTTTCGTGTCTGTTACCTATAACATATAAATAAGAATTCCTGAGTCCACCGAGCTTTCAGTCCCCTGAAGCATAGTTGGTCTAAAAGCAAACCGATATAAAAATAGTTTCGTCCGAGAGCTGACTCCCTTCTCGGTGGTAGGATCATGTGAGGCGAATGGAGGAGGATAGGTTACCTGGGAGAGTAATGGAGTCTGTTATGGAAGTTCAGAGGAGTAGATGGAGACCAAGATGAGGTTGTTCAGACTCAGTTTCTAACTATTTAAGGATAAGAGGTATATAACTAAACGAGGCCACAGAACTGTGGTCAGTAAATTCACAAAAGCTTGCAGACTGAACACTCAAAGGCACAACAGTCTATAATGAAGATGTATGTATGTATGTATGTATGAAAGAATACTCATATTTTGGACGTTTCGTCTTGCACTGTGGAGTAGAACACGTGACACGTAGAGTTCAGTTGCCCTGAGAGGTATCAATGATAATGGCAGGTGGTTCAATACAAGCAACGTACATGAAGAAAACAAAGTATTAGAAAATCTAAGAATTCAGCACTTGTGCCGAGAGTTGAAGGTTTAAATGCCCTAGAAAATTTGAATTTTGAGTCCTGGATAACTCTACCAAACTAAAAAGTAAATTTCGTAAAATCATTTCCGGTCTAAATGCAGCTCCGGAAAACATGTTAGTTGGGAGAACATGTTTAGCAACTAAGTAGTGTTCTGTAAGTGTGAAGTGCTGGAAGTGCCAAGGGTAAATTAAAACAAAAAAATCAAGATGGACTGTATAAAAGTGTGATATTCGTTTGTGTGATTCACTCGTTTGTTTACCGGGCAAGTTGGCCGTGCGCGTAGAGGCGCGCGGCTCTTGAGCTTGCATCCGGAAGATAGTAGGTTCGAATCCCACTATCGGCAGCCCTGAAAATGGTTTTCCGTGGTTTCCCATTTTCACACCAGGCAAATGCTGGGGCTGTACCTTAATTAAGGCCACGGCCGCTTCCTTCCAACTCCTAGGCCTTTCCTATCCCATCGTCGCCATAAGACCTATCTGTGTCGGTGCGACGTAAAGCCCATAGCAAAAAAAAACTCGTTTGTTACTTGTTAATTCTTGTCAACTACACATTGGCATTATTGTAATATTCTGAGACTACAAAAATTTCCTGAACATTATGCAATAAAAATTTGTAAAGACGGTGGAATCTGTTGGTACCGGGCTCCTGTCAAGTGATCCTCAAAGAAATATGGTCCCATTAGGTGATCACCCAGTAAACCACACCAGACATTTACTCCTCATTGTGCCTGAAATGCTGCCTGCCTTACCCAGTGAGGATTTTCAACACTCCAGTAGTAAAAGAAAAGAAAAGAACTTGGAGAAGACACTGAACTGCTCATGGCATTAACAGCTAATAATTTATTGCCTTTTCCATATGCCTTGACGAAATAACTAACATTGTTGACACAGCACATCTTGCAATGTTTATTCGAGGGTGGACAAAGGTCTTAAAGTTGTGGAATAGCTACTGAATCTAGTAGCTATGAAGGTTAACACTACCGGTGAGGATGTATTTCGTAGTGTTCAGGAAGCTACACGAATAGTCGAATTGCCTTGGAATACATTGGTGTCAGTAGCCACCGACAGCGCTCCTGCTATGATAGGCAATAAAACTGCACTCATAGTACGCTTAAGATCAAAATTATCTTCAGGACATGAACTTCTGTCCATACGCTGTGTTACTCACCAAGAGGCAAAATTTGCCACTACACTAAAATTTGACCATATTATTATGAACGTCGTGGTTAATGCAGTGAAATGGTTAAAACATGCTGGTCCCATTCATTAGCAGCTCTGTGAATTTCTGACCTCACTGGAACTAGGTTATTCCTTGTGTTTGTCATTTTAGATGGCTAATTAGGGGTAAGTATCTTTAAACGATGCATTCAGCTGATTGAAGAGAGAAGGATATTCATGTATATGAGGAGAAAACCTATACCTGAACTTCTGATCCTGCCTGGATCGTGGAGGTAGCCTTTCTTTCCTTACAAATATTATTAGCCATCTGGACGTTCTTAATCGGTGCATTTTCTGTAAAGAATTTAACCGGTACTTATTCGACCCATCCCAAATATAGAACACTGGAGTCCCAGGTTACAGCTTCTATGTTGTCATAAATATAATCATTTTATACTGCCAGATAGCCGGTTGCAGTAACTTAGTTCAAAATTCATTTAAAAAACGTTGTGCACCATAATTTCCAACGCAATCTATAAGGGAAAAACACAACTTAACTTAATTTTTGCACTAACTTTCAGACTTCAACATAGGTAACTAACATGTTAGTGAAAATGAAGACATGACATTAGTACATTTTCCATTACAGTAACTTTCAAATTGGTCCCATTATGATGGTGCTTACATCTTCACGTGAACGTTCTTTGCTCTTTGTATCGGTCGCAATATTTCCTTCTTTCAGGTGCCAGGAGTTGACATAGAGTGTGTGTGTTTGACTCATCAGTCCATAGACTGGTTAGATGCAGCTCTCCATGCCGCAATATCCTGTGCTAAACTATTTATTTCAGCATAACTATTGCATCCTACATCTGCTCTAGTCTTCTTGTCATATTCATACTTTGGTCTACCCCTAGATTTCTTAACGCCTACACATCCTTAAAAAACCGCCTGAACAAGTCCTGGGTGTCTTAAGATGTGTCCTTTCATTCTATACCTTCTTCTAGTCAAATTTAGCCAGGGATCTCTTCTCACCTTTCTTTCTGAGCTAGTTATCGTCCATGTTTCACTTCCATACAATGACACGCTTCAGATGAATGTCTTCAGAAACATCTTTCTAATTCCTATATCAATGTTAGACGTGAGCAAATATATTTTCTTAAGGAAGCTCTTCCTTGCTTGTGCTTGTCCGCATTTTATGTCCTCCTTACTTCTGCTATCGTTAGTTATTTTACCACCCAAGTAATAATATTCATCTACTGCCTTTAAGACTTCATTTCCTAATCTAATATTTGCTGCATCGCCTGCCTTCGTTCCACTGCACTCCATTACTTTTGTTTTGGACTTATATATTTACATCTTGTACTCCTTACCCAAGACTTCGTTCATAACATTTAACAACTTATCGAGATCTTCTGCAGTCTCAGATAAAATAACAATACCATCGGCAAACCTCAAGGTTTTGATTTCCTCTCGTTGGATTGAGATTCCCTTTACAAATTCCTCTTTGATTTCCTTTGCTGCCTGTTCTATGTAAACAATGAAAAGAAGAGGGGGCAAACTGCAGCCTTGCCTCATTCTTTTGTGGATTACTGCTACTTTTTCAAAGCCCTCGATTCTTATCACTTCGGACTGATTTGTATACAGATTGTTAATAATTCTTCGCTCTCGACATCTGTTCCCTATCACCTTAAGAATCTTAAATAGATTGGTCCAGTCAACATTATCGAATGCCTTTTCTAGTTTTTCGAACGCCATGTACGTGGACTTGTCCTTCTTAATTCGATCCTCTAAGATCAGACGTAAAGTCAGGATTGCTTTACGTGTTCCTACATTTCTTCTGAAACCAAACGGATCTTATCCCAACTCAGCTTAAACTTGTCGTTCCATTCTTCTGTAAAAAATGAGTGTTAAAATTGTGCAGTCATCCAATACTAAACTAATGGTACCGTAATTTTCAAACTTGTCAACACCGGCTTTCTTGGGAATACGTATAACAACATTCTGCCGAAAATCGGATGGCACTTCTCCTGTCTCATACATCTTACACACTAAATGGAATAACATTGCCATGCTGGTTTCTCCTAACTCAGTCAGTAACTCAGAGAGAATGTCATCAATTCCAGGTGCCTTGTTCATATTTAGGTCTCTCACCGCTCTATCAATCTCTGACCTCATAACTGAGTCTCCCGTTTCATCAGCATCAACAGCCTCTTCTTGTTCCAGAACCAAATCATCTACATCTTCACCTTGATACAACTATTGGATATGTTCCTTCAATCTTTCTTCTTTGTCTTCTTTCCCTAGAAGTTGCTTTCTATCTGAGCTCTTAATGTTCATACACTTAGATTTCTTTTCTACAAAGGTTTCCTTGATTTTCCTGTATGCAGCATCTACCTTTCGTAGGACCATATTACCTTCGACATCCTTGCACTTCTCCTTCAGCCATTCTTCCTTAGCTACCTTGTACCTTCTATCCACTTCATTCTTTAATCACCTGTATTCGTTTCTACCCTCTGTATTTCTAGCATTCTTGTATTTTCGTCGTTCATCAGTCAGGTCAGTCAGCTTAACTTTTCTTCCCATCTAACATTTCTTTAGTAGCCCTACTGACCTCATTTTTCATGACCATCCACTCTTCCTCTATTGTGTTTCCTTCAGCCTTTTCATTTAGTCCTTCTGCAAGATGTTCTTTGAAACAATCCCTCACACACTTTTCTTTCAACTTGTCTAGATCCCATCTCCTTGCAATACTTCCTTTCTGCAATTTCTTCAACTTCAGGTAGCATTTCATGACCAACAACTTGTAGTCAGAGTCCACGTCTGCTCTTGGGAAAGTTTTGCAATCCAATACCTCGTTTCTGAATCTCCGCCTAATCATAACGAAGTCTATTTGATACCTTCTAATATCTACAGTTCTCATCCACGTATACAGCCGTCATTTGCGATGTTTGAACCAAGTATTGGCAAGGACTAAATTATGATCAGTGCAGAATTCAACCAGCCGACTTCCTCATTCGTTCCTTTGTTTCAATCCGAACTCTCCTACTGTATTACCTTCTCTTCCTTGGCCTACGAATGCACTCCAGTCTCCCATCACGATTGGATTCTCGTCACCTTTTACATATTGTATTAAGTCTTCTATCTATTCATATATTCTTTCGATTTCCTCATCATCTGCTGAACTAGTAGGAATATAGGACTGCACTACTGTCCTGGTCATTGGTTTGGTGTCTATCTTGACGAAAATAATTCTTTCACTATGCTGTCCGTAGTAGCTTTCCAGCTGCCTTATTTTCTTATTCATTATTAAATCATATCCTGCATTTTCTCTGATTTTGTGTTGATAATTTGGTAGTCGCCTGACAAAAATCCTCACTGATTAAACACAGCATTCATTGGTGCCAATCTATCATATTTAACTAATAAGCAGGAGAAGAAGAATTCCTTTTTCTGTGATAATCTATGGAAATTTATAAGTCAGGTCTCATTCGAACCGCCGTATTTTATGCAAATTGTTGATGCATATAAACGCAATACTTTAATAGTGGATCGGTAATGACGCATGTCATATAGCACTGCGTAGACTGAAGCCAAGTGCTAAGATTTGGCAACATGATGAAAAGGTGGAAGCAGTTACTAGATAAACCATGATGCGTGTATTTATAAAAGGACACTGCTGAGATTGTGAAAGACCCGCTGATCAGATAAAAGTGAAACTAGATCAGTGCAAAACAGGGGTCAAGGGCTATAAATTGATTACTGTCACGTCGCTGAAATATTACGTTTAGCGGAGCGGAATTTTGATTAGGGGCGTGGTTTACCACCTCTCCGACCACTCAGCCAAGATACTATAAATAAAACCCAGATATAAATGCAGGAACTCATTGTAATTTGTGCAGCTGCAGTACTTACTTGTCAGTGACGAACTATGGATAACAGTGCAAAAAGTGCTGTGTCGAAGAAAAACATATCAGAGCAGTGTAAATATCGCGAAATAAGCCGTGTGGTACGAGATAAAATACAGTAGTGATTAATAGATATGTTATATCAACATTTAATCCTTTAAATATTGATGACTTCAAGGACGGCTTATGATGCAATCATCAGAGAACGGGCAAACGCACCAGGTTATTTAGAAGTAGTGAGACATCCGATTACATTCAGTAATTAATAGTGGCCGATTTTGAGGCATTTAAACAGTGAGTGATGCTCAGTAAATTAAAAGAACGGTGTCCTCGATAGGAAAACGCTTGCATACTCGTGGTAACAATTAGTCAGGTTGTGTGATAAAAGGGGAAATGAATAGTGATTTATACAGATTTACCGCTATTCAGGTTAGTCCATTTGAATCAATAAGTGGATCTAATCCCCAGTAGGTTTTTTGAAAACACATGAACAGTGTTCATTAACCAATTTCCCATTTTTGAGTCTATGTTCATGAGTGATCGTCGAACCCAGGATTGGAATCAACTAGAGTCGCGCCTAGTGCCAGCATTCATCTCTTCAGGGAATGTCGGGTCATACCAACGGTTGGAGACCTCAGTTCGAGACATAGACGGTACCATGAGGGAGAGGAACCTAAGACCATCTACGAGTAAGGATACAGTAATAGAGTTCCAAAAATCCCAGATGTACCCCGAGATTAAAGCAAACCACCCGCAGTATAGATAAGTACATTTTTAATATATTAAACCACGAGATTTTATTTCAAAATAAAAAATTTTGTTTTTTTTATGTAATTAGTAACATTTGTACCGGGCCGCCAATTCAAATGTCGCGCCAATTGAAACTCCTCTACAGAAGAAAGCCTGAACTTTAAGAAACTGTATTAACTCAAAAGTTTCTCCGAAGATGGCTCTGTGTGAATTTTAATGTGTTTTGGTTCGTAATTGATCAAGAAGAGTGGACGTTCTCTAACAGATGTCTCTACAAAAAACTATGGTAATACACTCTGGTGTAATGGAATGAACTTTCCTGAAGAAATTTAGTATTCATAAGTTTTGTTTTTACTATATTTTGTTCTGTTATCTTTGGGTTGGCAACATTAATTCTTTCTATCGGCCTGTTTTGAATTTAGCCAATCCCAAATTTCGTTAATTTATTTCCAACCAATCATGTATGTCTTCTTCGACATAGATGTGTTGCTCTAAGCTATCCAATAAAAGCGAAAGGGTGTGTCTACTCATTCCTGAAAGGTCTCGAATTTTCCACGAGGGTATAAAAGCTGCTGGTTTTCTTGTCTCGGTGCCACTAATATAACATCTAATTCAGTGTGCGAATATGTAGCAGGGGGCGGGACGCGCCTCTTTCTCAAAGCAACAGTTCTTCAACAAGGTAATGGCCTGTTAACATCTTTATTTCTTGCTAGCTCAGCAGTTTAACTCTCGGGGAGGGTTCGAATCCTTTAATATGTAACCCATCTCTTTAAAATGTAAATTCCTTTTCTGTATATGTAAAATCTACAAATATCTTTTACTGTAAAGCGGGGATAGAGAGTGCTTCACCCTCTCGAGCTCCCCTTCATTTTTGAAATTAAGGTGACCACGTTTTCGTAACCGTCTCTTCTCTTCCTTAATGTATTAAAGTTTTCTCATACGGGTCACCTCTCTAGCTTGGGATTAGCCCCTGTAATATCGGCCTAGCGCCACATAGGGTTTTAAACAAAAAAACGTTAGTGTAGGAGTGCAAGTAATCGCCTCCATTCAATTTTGTATTTTGGGCCATTTATTTAACTCGTTTTGTTTTCCTTCCTGTGAAGGCCCAGTAGATTGGGTACGTGGTACCCCTGTACCATTATATTTGTGCCATGAGGGCAATTTCGAGTGAAGTTTGTTGTGGCCTTTGATAGGCTTGTAAAATTGAGAGCGGGTCTGCTCTTTCCTAAATTTGATCTCTGTGTGCCTCTAGGAGGCTTAACATTGTAATTAGGAGCAAGTGTTCTTTGGCATGATGGGGTTTTCTGCCCCTTTGTTCTATTTTGTACCCTGGGTAAAGTTGGGCTAATAGCTCAAGATTTGTGATTGTGGGGCTCGAAGCCCTGACCTTGTAATTATTCCCTAACACTTGTAATTTCTTTGTATTTGATTTTGGCTTGTTGTTGACTCGTTAAGTTTTCAAATTCTATTTACCATTGTTAAGTTTCGAAAATATAACCTTTGTTAAAGTTTTAAATTAACTTTAATTTTGTAGTTGAGACCTATTCCAGTCCGCACTTTCTTTCACCTCTAACTACCACGGAGATCTCCGTAACAATATTAAATGTAGCGAACACTACACGCGTGTGATTGGGATAGATTGTTTTATTAATTTAATTAGGATTTCTTCTGTGATTTAAGGATAATCACTAATATTTCAGCGGGCTTATTTGCATGAATTAGTATATAAGGTCCCATAAAATTTTAGTGCGTGTGAAGCATATGTTTTAAGGGAGAACAGGGCTTCAGCTAAATTTATAATTTCTTCCTAATGTTACTAACTGGTATGGATCTTCATAATAATTTGAATATAGATTATGCATTCGCTTCACGCGGTAATGCATGTATTTGTAAATCCCATAATAATTAAGAATATGATCACTGAAGATGTTCAAGCCCGAGGTGCAACTTGTGAATTATATAGATACGCGAGTGAGATGGTATTACTTAAATGACCTGTGGGAATGGAGTCTTCCATATAAATAAGTAAATAAGGTGGATTTGAGATGGAGTGGCGTGACAATGGTGAAGATGAGACTTGTGAAATATTTGAGATGACAGAATGACGAAGAATTAGAATAATGATGGCTACCGCGACGTATTGAATTGTCACAATAGAATTACATGCTCCTGGAGTATACCATATTGAATGTAGCTGCGGAGCGTGTTATGTTGGTGAAAAAACGTCTGATCTCCACCCGCCTAAAAGAACATATCCGTCACACCAAGAACCAAAACACAGATATCTCAGCGGTAGCGAAGCATTCCTACGAAACAAGGCACGGAATATAATTTGACAAGACCAAGATCCTAGCAGCTATCCTTTGGAATTTGGAAAGGAAAATCCGCGAGGCTATCGAAATCAAGAAACATCCGAACAATATGAATTTAGAAGAAGGATATAAAAATCAGTAATTCTTTGATGCCTATCATTCATATTTTAACACATACAGATCGCAACATTAACACGCAGCCCGAACCTTGAATAACATAACTGCGCGGGCAAGCCCCACTACCTGGCTGTGACACATACCTTCCAGAATTCTCACGAGACATCCAGGGGGCTTACGTCGGCCAGAAAGGCTAGGATATAAAAGACCAAAGTCAGGAACCACCCTTATAGTTGATTGCTGCCTGGAGACTGACTACCTCGGATCGAGTAGGGGTATTTCAGTCGCCTTGAAAAAGAATACTGCAATGTATTCGAAACGTCGGCAAACTGTACATGATGTACAGATAACATAAACACGGTTCAACCCGGAAAATAAACCAAATAAGAATCCCTGCTATGAATACATCATTACAGGGTAGAGATCAGCTGGTTATTACAATGTTTGATAAAGTGCAGTCTTTAAAGTTGAAACACGAATTGTGGAGAAAACAATTTCAAGATCACAATGCTATTCATTTTGCCATTTTAAGTGTTGTTGCAGCGGAAAGGGTGATGATCACTGGCAGATTTTAATTCAGTCCCTCAACAAATTACTTGACGCATTTCATGAAAGATTTCATGAAATAGGTCACCTTCAATCGCTTTTCCAGATATTTCCCTCCGACATCCATATAGAGTTAGTATACTTTCAGCTTTCTCCGAGAGAAGTGGAGAGTGGCCCTTAATACTTTTATTTTGATTTATATCTTTAGCAAGATCGACTTCCACGTCTACATTCGCGAGCAGCTAGGGTAATGAGCATTTTTGTCACACGTATTCGTACGAACAGATTTTCTCTGCCCTGAAAATTTCTAAAAATAGGCTCAGGTCTATGTCGTCAGACGATCATTTAATCTGTTTCATTCGGTTGCATTGTTCTAAAAATATTATTGCCGATATTCAGTGCCTTTCCGCGCATAAGCCAAGGAAAAAATAATTTAATTTTGAATTAAGGGGGCGCATACAGCTGAAGTGGTCAAAAAAATTGATTTTTCTATTTTTATGTGATTTTAGATTATACTCTTCTGTGTAATTCCATGAAAGAATTACATTAATATCTGCAATATTTCTTGAGTTATGGCCTAAAACGTAATTTAAATCCCTGCAGGCACCACGCTCCATTCTGCTGTCACATAGATCGGAACGCGTTCATGCCTTGTTTCCGAGTTATTACTACAGGCAAATTCATATTTGCCGCTGGGACTAATTGTCATATGACGTGGTTACTTTCTCACACTTCCATGGCACTGGTAGCGACATCTAGTTCCTTTTATTATTGTTTGTTACCATGCCTACAAAAGATCAGCTGTTTACATGTATGCATATGTGACTTATGTTTTTATTTCGTAAATCTATTGTCTAGCGAGTTGTGTTTCAAAGTTAAACATGGGAAAGAGGAAATCTTCCTGTTTATTATGGGAATGCTATCAGGAAAATCTGTAATTCCGTAAATGAGACGAGGAAGGCTAATTGGCCTGCATGGTACCACAAAGCATCCTCAGATGGCAAGCCATACCATTATTTCTGCCCAAAGGGACCTAATTCTTGGTGCTCTTACCAAAATTCCGTAGTGGAAGGGCAAGTTCAGCCTCAAAAACACAAAAATAACATATCCCTTTCTATAATGAAGGTTGTCAAACCTGTGTTTAAAGATTTAGTTAAAACAGATCTCCTGAAGATGTGTGTAGGAGGCCAAATCCAGAACAATAATGAATCCCTAAACTCCAAAATTTGGAGAATTTGCCCAAAATGGCTTTGCAGGTCATAAAGTGGTAGGTATAGCAGTAAATGATGCTGCTATGACTTCCAATGATGGTATGCAGAGCAGATTGAAAGTTCTTGAAGAGCTACAACTTGTTCCTGGAGAGTACTTCCTCCAGGCTTTCAGCCATGTCAATGCTAAACGAGTCACTTACAGCCTTAAAAGAGCTAAAACAAATCGACAAAGGAGGCAAGGAAAGTAAGGAAAAGACTAAGGATGGAAAAAGCATCCCAGAGAAGCTCGCAAGAGGGAATAAAGCATGCACCAGGGATGTTCTAGAGTTCATTCATTTTAGTTGTAATTTTAATGCTCATTTACCGCAACTTGAGTTTTTCAAAACGGTTTACCTTGTAACATGAACAGTTTTCAAGATATGAGCATGAAAATTTGTACTCTACATCACTTTCTAGTGTTCTAAAAAGTGAATTAATTTCGTAGTAACATCATAGCCAGATCTTAAAAAAAAGCATATTTCTTGAAATAAAATTACCTAAAAATGAATGATAGGAAGTACTGTTTTAAAAATATTACTTAAAAATAAAATGTTTTAGACAACTTAATTCAGTTTGTTCCTCAATTATTTGGGAGTATATAAAATCAAAAAATATTAGAATCAGTCCAAAATTGTGGATGATACGATGGAAACGCTACTCTTGTGTGAAAAAAACTGCAAAATTTTTAAATGCCCAAAATCATCTTTAAAAATTTTAATTTTCTAAATATTGATAAATATATAGGTTTACAAGGACCTTTTAGTCATGCATGCAAAGGTTTAGCTAAGAAGGCCCTGTGGAAGCTGTAAAAATTGAAATTGAATGTTACCTATTTTAGATAGATTTGAGCTGTATGTGCCCCCTTAAAAGAGAAAATGTGGTGACTGCAATAACAGAGACGGGAAATGACAGGCAGTGCAGAAAAAATTAAGGGCTTAAGTATTCAATTTTGAAATGTTGATTTTATTTTGTTTTATTTCCAGGGGAGGAAATTCATGTCATTTTCAATCTACATTGTAAAAAGTAAGTAACTTGACCGGTAATAATAAAGAGTTACAACCTCAAGTATTTTGTACTCTGCGCAATGAATTACAATAACAATTGCTTTGTCGACATCCTTTGAAAAATAGGTGTACTTCAAACTTGAGACACCGTATGATTTGGCCGTGCAGTTAGGGTCGCGCAGCTGTGAGCTTGCATTAGGGAGATAGTGGGTTCGAACCCAACTGTCGGTAGCCCTGAAAAAGGCTACGGCCGCTTCCTTCCTACTCAGAGCCCCTTCCTATCCCTTCGTCTCCATCAAAACCTACCTTGGTCGGTGCGACGTAGACAAATTGTAAAACTTGAGACAATTCGAGCGAATGGTTCGAAGTGATATTGCCTGTAGAGAAAGAAGGGAAATTGAGATGCATCTTTTCAGCTTAAGGCCAATAAAAACGAGAAATTGTATAATTAATTTGTTTCTGTAATTGTTATCCACAATTTTACTTAATTTCGTACTTTATCCAGGTTATAATACAATCTGTCCTGTACTGAATCTTTATGAACAATAACGTTCATAATTCCAAAGACATTAAATTAACGCATTATAGCTGCTTTTGATCCCTGGACATAGTGGACACACATGCTTACAGACGTGATAAATTTGGTCAAAAGTATATTGTGAACTCCGAAATGGTGGACATTTTGTCAGCAGACGTAAAACAGTGCACCCAACTTTTGTGATGAGTGCCATGACTCGGTGCTCAATGTGAAAGTCAAAACTCCACCTTGATCTGACGAAGACCATTTAGTGCAACGTAACTTCTACCTCCCATAGCCAGGCAGGCACCCAGAGGTTCTCCTGTCGAGGAGGATAGGCATCTCTGGAACCACAAACATCATCAAAAACCATCTACACGGGACTTCAGACCAAATACAAACCTACTGGTAGTTACAAAATGAAACAAATGTAAATTTAATTTTAATTTTCGACTTGTTACTAGATTTTTAATCGATCAGTAACCTGTGCATCATTGCATTTCTGAATGGTTTTTCTGAATAAAAATTTTTCTCTCGTGTGTTGATGTGTTAGGCTTAACACTACCATTCATTGTACGGCATGCTGAGTGACTTTGCATTGCCTGTTACGATTATTATTATTATTATTATTATTATTATTATTATTATTATTATTATTATTATTATTATTATTATTATTATTATTCCAACAATTGTGGTATAATTTATGGTTGGATGGGCGAGTTCCTCTTACACATTTGTGTCTCAATCTCCATGGATAGACTATATAGTAAATACACTATTTATATACTTACAATACTTACAAATACAATTTATGTACATTAAATTCACCTCA
The DNA here is from genome assembly GCF_040414725.1 of Anabrus simplex. Classification (NCBI taxonomy): domain Eukaryota; kingdom Metazoa; phylum Arthropoda; class Insecta; order Orthoptera; family Tettigoniidae; genus Anabrus; species Anabrus simplex. The sequence goes on from NC_090266.1 coordinate 49,573,081, forward strand.
CTAGTGCATTCTCTCTCTCCCTCTCTCTCTCTCTGGGTCTCTTTCACTCTCTTTCTTACACGCTCTCTCACATCCAACTAAAACATACTCCATCAGTTCTGCCACCTGACAGAACTCGGGGAGGGACAGCTGTTTCATTTCAGCTGAAAGGCCTACGAAAGCCAGGCAGACCGACAGTAAAATCCTATAGGGTGTGCTGTTGTTCATGGAGAGTGAGGGGACAGAGGAGTGAGGTACACCTTGTCCCTTTGGTGCAAAGCGTTAAGATAACTGTGGACGGTTAAATTAAGTTGGCTAAGGATCTGCCTGCTTAATGGGTTTACTAACTTCGTTATCTGATTTGAAGATTAGTCGATGTGCACTTGTTTGATCTCGTTCCGGCTTGCTCATGCTTTCGTCAGTGATAGGGTCGTAGCCAGGCAAACGGTAAACTAGTTGCCATTGAAATATGTGTGGTCTGGAGGGCTCGACTTCTGGACCCTGCGGACACCGGAGGAAGAATCCAAGGATCCTAAAAGCCCTGCGCCTTATTTCCTATAAGTCCATGATCCACTTGAGATTATGACAAATATTAAATCCCAATATTTTTAAACAGGGATATTTAGAAATCGCAGCTCTGATGTTATTAATTCCTGTTCTACTGGTAATCTTTTACGTTTACATTTCCCTTGATTGGAGAAGATTATTTCTTCTTTCAATCTTAATAGAGAATTCCGCATTTTTATTTTCGCTGTGTTGTATCTATGGCACATCGCCCGCCCGTCTAAATCTTGTTTTTAACAATTTGCTTTAAGCACCAACACAGATAGGTCTTACGGCGACGATGGGATAGGAAAGGCCTAGAAGGGGGGAAGGAAGCGGCCGTGGCCTTAATTAAGGTACAGCCCCAACATTTGCCTGGTATGAAATTGGGAAAGCAGCATTAGCGGCCCAAATCGCACAGCCAACTCTCCCGGTATCTCCAAAGCTTTAATACGACCTGTGCGACACTGGTAATTATTGACTCCGCGTTGAGTTTCTCTTAATAGTAGGAGGTTTTTAAGTGCCCAATGGAATTCTTTAGGTAGGTGAATATTTAGATTCATATTATTAACTTGCCATGTTTTTTCAGTTCCATCCATCTTACCTCCCTTACCTGTTCCCGTGCCGTATTCAAGATTATCTTCAGCACCTGTATACTACATACACATTAACGTCTGTTGCCATTTCTTGATGTTTACACTACAGTATATTTCATCCATCTCTTGACACAGGCCGTTGCAAAATGTAGCTTCCACCGAAGTCTGAGATTTATTTATGGTTGCGACAGAACGGAAGCTGCTGACCTACGGATGGTGGAGAGCACGGGTACAGCATGGAGCTGACGGGTTGATCCCCGGCCCGAATATGGAGTGCAGATCCTGAATCACTTGGCAGGTATTGCTACTACACGGTCCGAAAACTTTAGTTCTGTATATTTCCTCATATGGAATCTAAACATACAAAACACAACAACGGGATTACGATTTTTTACTCATGTAAATTAGCAATAATCTTCTGAAATTCCCCTTTGATACAAAAGAAAGACCTAAAATTCCATCTATTCATTTTACACAATCCTTTTCGTTATAGGCTAATATATTACACATTTCTCTCCTTTCGCAATCACTAGGTTTCTCGATTATACAGTATGTTATATACATTAATAAATTACAGTATTAATACTAATGCAGCATAATGCAAATATGAAAATGAATTGGACAAATTTCGTCTAGAACGAAAGTATAACGTCTGATTAACCATGCAAGCGTGAATCTTAACTCCGAATCGGTTTCTTCTGAGGAGGATAATCAGCAGACCCTTCTTACTGTTATCCTCGTTGTTGATAATAATCTCATCAATGTCAATCAATCAGTCAATCAATCAACCACCACTGATCTGCATTCCGAGCAGTTGCCCAGGTGGCATGTTGTTTACCTAGGCTTTTCTTTAAATAATTGCAAACAATTTCGCAATTTGTTAAATTTGCCTTGGTAAATTATTCCAATCTCTAACTCCTCTTCCTATAAACGAATATTTGCCCAAATTTGTCCTCTTGAATTCCAACTTGATAATTATATTGTGATCTTCGCTAGTTTTAAAGACACCACTCGAACGCATTCGTCTTCTAATGTCATTCAACGTCATTTCTCCACTGATAGCTCGGAACATACCACTTAGTCGAGCAGCTCATCTCCTTTCTACCAAATCTTTCCAGCCCGAATTTCGCAACAGTTTCAAAACGCTACTATTATGTCGGAAATCACCCAGAATAAATCGAACTGCTTTTCTTTGCATCTTTTCCGTTAACATGTCAAGTAATCCAACGGAACCATATTTGAATTAAGGTCATACCAGAGACTTATGTCCTCTCTTTTACATCCTTACGACAACACCGAAATACCCTCATAAACCTGTGCAGAGATCTTTACCCGTTACTTACAAACCCGTTTATGTCATTACTCTAATGAAGATCCTTCCTTACCGAGCTCGATAGCTGCAGTCGCTTAAGTGCGGCCAGTATCCAGTATGCGGGAGATAGTAGGTTCGAACCCCACTGTCGGCAGCCCTGAAAATTGTTTTCCGTGGTTTCCCATTTTCACACCAGGCAAATGCTGGGGCTGTACCTTAATGAAGACCACGGCCGATTGCTTCCCACTCCTAGCCCTTTCCTGTCCCATCGTCGCCATAAAACCTATCTGTGTCGGTGCGACGTAAAGCAATTAGCAAAAAAAAAAAAAAGATCCTTCCTTATATTAACACCTAGGTAGGCTACTTGCGGCGATGTCCATAAGAAACTTTCACCCCATCAACGCAGTAACTAAAACTGAGAGGATTTTTTCTATTAGTTAAACTCACAACCTGGCTTTTCACCTCGTTTATCATCATACCATTGCGTCTGTCGAAGTCGTTTTGCTGATGCTCACAGTCTTGTTACTTATTTATTATACTGTACAATATAAATTCTTCCGGAAAATGCCTTATCTCTGATTTCAGCTTTTTTTACTCATATACTTTATGTAGGTAAGGAAACATAAAAGTCCAATAACACTGCCTTGAGGAATTCTCCTCTTAATGATTACAGGATCAGCTAATGCTTCAACTTCTCGAATTATCTGAGTTCTATTTTCTAGATATACAGCCAACCATTCAATCACCCTTTTGTCTAGTCCAATTGCACTCATTTGTACCAGTAGCCTCCCATGATCTACCCTATCAAATGCCTTAGGTAGGTCAATAGCGATGCAGTTTATTTGACCTCCTGAATCTGAGATAGTTGCTATATCTTGTTGAAATTCTACAACGCTTACATGACATGTTCAGTAATACCCTCCAACTGCGAGTACTGTTCTTCCAGCTTCTGGCATGAGGGTTACATCCCAGCCTGGTGCCCAGGATCGTTAAGGCTTCAACTGTTTTTGGTTAGCCGGGTTGAGTCCCCTTGTGTAATAATCTTCAGCATCAGAATGTTGATCCAAAGGTAAGTCAGAGGGTGCTAATCACTAGATTGCGTGTCAGAAGCCTGGGTTCTGTTCCAAACCACTCCGGTGTTTTAACACAGCTGTTCTATCCCCGCATACCTGATCACTCTCTATAGCTTGGTCTATAGTACACACACAAGCTGGTTGCTAGCATCTTCCTCATCTCATACGTTTATTATGGAAACTGTAATCTACAACCTGTTATTTTTGGTATTCTGCACAGGAAAAGCAATGTACTAAAAACTTCTTACGGTAATGTCAACTATTAGCATGAATATTCAAAGATCGTTAAGTGGTATTTTAATCTACAAATAAGCACGTGCAGTCGTTGAATGGCAAAATGCCGATTTCCCTCGGTGTGTTGAAATAAAATAATGTACATCACACAAGTGGCAGTATTTATCCAGGAAGAATTTGCGCAGTATAAACACCTTCCCCCAAAGGATCGGGTAGATATGAACCCCAGAACAAAGATAGTATGCCGTTTTACTCGCCTTTAACCGCTGAGTCACTAACTATACTGGTGGAGGTAAAATCCCTCTGTCCTGCCGGGGACTGACATGGCAGGTATGATCCCCCTCATGGCTGATTTGTTAGTAATGTGGAAGTAAAGGTCTTCTTAGGAAACACGAACTTTGTTATTTATTTAACAAATTGCTGATGTAAATTTGGAAAATATCGAAAGAGTTATAAATTGTTACACAGGAGCCAAGGCCCCCAGTATTGGGTTTCTTGGTCCTGATTACCCTTTTTAGCAGGCTGTTACCCTAATCTGTAGAATGGGTAAGAAGATCAGAGATTTTATCATCCGTACTAGTTTCGAAATTTTCTGATTAAGATTTGGAACATTCATTTTTTTACGAATTTTGATTTTGTACTTATACCATGGAAAGTGGGTCATATGGTGAAGGACCTTGTTCTGTAGGTCCAGGTGTAGCCTTAGCGGCGTCTTTGGAATTCAGCACCAGGCCTCGCAACCATACAGGATGATGGGCCTGATACTCGTGAGGTAAGAAGTTCCAATGACCTCGTCCATAGACAGACAGACCACACTTCTGGACAGATTCCGTCTCTTCTGAAAAATTTTAGAATGGGGACAATATAGATGCCAAGCGGTGGAGCTGTTAGAACGTAATCGAGCTGACTAGTATATGGTCTGAACCCAGAGGGTGGTTTAGGCTAAGATGGCTTTGGGCCCTTTATAGCGAAGACCTTCAGTTTCTTAGTTGCCGAGAAATGGAATAAGGGCGTTGGTATAATCTACTATGCCCGAACGGTATTTACGGGCACACTCTTAATTCTGGTAAGGATGCCTCCGATTTTGAGGTCAGCGTGGATGTCTCGATTCCGTTCCACCCATTGGGCTCCTGAGATAAAGCCGTAGCGTACAGTTTTGGACGTCCTGTCCACGTGTGCCTTGGCTACGATTCCCCAGGCGGGACTGGCATACCCGAGGATTGGTCTTAATGAGGGCTTGTACAGAGTGAGCCCATTATCGGCTTCCATTAGTATCCTATCAAACGTATGCGAAATGTCTAGAAAACAGACTCCCGTATCTTCCTGTGGTTGATGTTTTTTGTTATTTCCTCCGTGAATCTGGAAGGTGACGAATCGCCTAGGCCGAAATGTGGTTGACGTGGACATTGAACTTCAGTCCACTGTCCAGGGTAAGTGTCAGGTATTTTATTGAATTTCCTCACCAGACGTCTTCGCCACAAAGGATTTCCTACTTTAACCAATTCCTTGATATTGCTGGATAAAGCTTCAAAAGCCTCAGACACAATAACTGAAATTTGTTGATTTGATACTATAGACAAATAGGTACATAAGTGAATTGTACCAGTTGTTAGGAATCATTAAAATTATAGCCTGTCAAAAAAAATTGCCTGTCATTAGTGGATAATCCGATAATCTGCACCATTGCTTGCAATTTCAGACACAATTACTGTTAACAAGAACTGAAAGTTCTCAAGAGGATTTTGAAAGCCTGCTGCATCATGAATTAATAATTCTCCTGAAATACGTGTTCTTACCAATCTTAATTCTACTCGCCTTTCCAGTATTGTTCTTCGCCACACTTCGTGTCTGCGCTTTTCTCTAATTGTACTCACTAAAATAATGAAAGCTGCAGCTGTAAGTATTTTCTTCTTCCTGACTCTATCAACTGTAACCCCACAAACAGCTATTTTGGCGTGGAAACAATGTTGAACATGTGGAGAAATGTTTTGATTAACATTGGTTATTAATATCCGTGTAGACTAACCATAAAACAAACACACTTCACAAAGGTAATACCGTTAATTTTAACGTTCTTAAGCGGTATACTTACCTCATCAGTTATTACTGTGTACAGATGTTCGCCTTCCTGCCGGGAAAATGTTTTGTCTGCAAATGTGTACACTTCTAATCAGAATATTATAAATGGTTTCACTACAAACTTAAATCTATCATTTTATAAGAAAATAATGCATTCCTACTTAGATCCATTGACTGTCTTGAATTCACAATCATTATTTCATCATCATTTATTTCAAATTATGGTCATTGAATACATTTAAAAATTTTAATTGCTAATGCATGTCGTATCACCTCGTACTATTACGGGCCGATGACGTAAATGTTAGGCCCATATAAACAACAAGCATCATCATCAATTGGGTACAGTTGGGCTGTGCTGTTGTGAACGGTGCAAATATATACTATGTTGAAACTTAAAATTATTCAAAACTATAAGAATATCCCCTCTTCCACTTGTACTTTTCAAATCATATTCAACTTCATTACTTTCAAATGAAGTACGGGACAATTCTTATATCGTAGTTCAGCCTGCGAATAGCTCTTTATGAAATATTTTAGCTTAAAAATTTCGCCGGTAAGTTTTTATTATCTATTTTTTTACAATTGGCTTTACGTCGCACCGAAACAAATATGTCTTATGGCGATGATGGGATAGGAAAGGGCTAGGAGTGGGAAGGAAACGGCCGTAGCCTTAATTAAGGTACAGTCCCAGCATTTGCCTGGTGTGAAAATGATAAACCACGAAAAACTATCTTCAGGGGTGCTGACAGTGGGGTTCTCTTGGCTGCAAGCTCACAGCTGCGCGTCCCTAACCACACAGCCAACTCGCCCGGTCATCCACGGTTCAGTATTAAACGGGAGATGACATATGTGCGGCAGGAAAATATTTAACCCAGAATATTATCACATAGCGATTTTCGCATGCTCAACGAAAATATGAATGTTAATATAATGACCTTGCCTATTTGGACTTTTTCCCGAATTCATCCAAATTCAGCGCAGTATGTGTTTGTTTACTAGTTACGCTGGGAGGTTTTTAGGCTCGGAGTCGTTTTCATACCCAAGGATTAACATTCAACTTAAGACCCTTCCTAGCAGTCATGATAACAAGTGTTATATTACACATTTATTAATATGTTTCACGCATGTTAAATTATATAATTGAGATTCTTCTGCTCTAAGAATCATCAGTCCGTAGAGTGTTTCGATGCATTTGTCAACACACAACTCTCCCCTTTGTTCATCTCTGAACTATCTACACGTTCCATAATTACTTCCCTTCGCTTGCTGATAATGAACTCTCTTTAATGAGCACCAGCTAGCACATTCACTCACGTTTTACACCTTTCTCTTCCTCTTTATCTTTGTATGCATGAAGGGTTTCGTTGACATCATCCTATTTTGATACATTTCATTTAGGCTTAATGTCTACCAATTAATAGTATTAATTCAAATTTTTAGAGCTACTAGAACATTTAAATTTATGGTATATTACTTTCTTAATGATAATAACGTAACAACATTAAACCAATATAAATATAATCTGTTGTTGTTTCGGTCATCAGTACATAAAATGGTTTGATGCAGCAATCCATACCACCCTATCCTGTGCTATGTTTTCGTTTCTACGTAACTACTCCTTCATACGTCTACTTTAATCTGTTTGCCATATCCATGCCTTGGTCTACCTTTACCATTCCTACTGCATACACTTCGCTCAAAATCTAACTGAAAAAGTCCTCGGTGTGTCCTATTATTCTATCTCTTCTTCTGTAAACGTTTTCCAAATCCTTCTCTTCTCACTGAGTCCACTCAGTATCACTCTATGCGTGATTCAATCTCTCCATTCTCACCACGATGTATATAACTTGCCATGGGATTGCATACGTAATTTTCAGAACATTAACTCTCAAGTAAACAAATTCAATTCACTGGCACTGGAAATATTTGACAAGTCCGCACCAAAAAAACAGGTAAGAATCACCCACCATTCTTCCGCGTGGCTAACGGCCGAGATAAGATCTGCGATGGCCAGTCGTGACAAAATGTGAAGACAATAGAGACAGGCGCATGACACAGATGGTTTCGTACGGTATAAGATTCTGAGAATCAGAACCAAGCAGTTAATTAGAAATTCTAAATATAAATACTTTCAGGAATTGATGAACACTAACAGCCCGAGACAGAAATGGAGTAAATTACGTACGTTAGATGGAGGTAAAGCCGTAGATAAACATGTACCAAGCTTATTGCTAGAGGCTTTAAATGATCATTTCACACGGCCAAGAATAGTCTCTACCTCCTTCCCCAAAAATTCACAATCTCAAATTGCTTGTTCCAGTCAACATTATCGAATTATAGAATCTGCATCAGTACAAACTGAAATTTATTTGAACCGGCCTTCCATCATCAGTAAAACGTTTAAATGTTAATATTTCTAAAATATCCTGTTCAGTCTGGCAGTTCATTCATTCTTACAGATGTTCGACCAGGCTTACTACTGTCATAGTACAGCAAACTGGTGGCGAATGGTATTATATTCAAGAGTACATTTTATGTGGTATTTTAGACACTTTAAATGCAACTGTATAATTATTAATAATTTGACTAATGAATATAGTGTCAGAAAACGGTGCAAAACATGGTTAATTTGTGTTAATACAGACTGTATTTCAATTTGTTTCTATCGTTATGTGGATCATCAGCACTGTTTTAAATATGGCTTTGTATTTTGATAGTGACTATCGGTAGTCTGCTGAAGATATGGAACATTGCTGAATGGTATGGAGGCAGTCATGGGGAAGGAGAACAAGCCGAAAACAAATAAATCTAAAATAAAATTAATGGAGTGAAGTTGAAAGCAGTCAGGTGATGTAGATAATAATAGATTAGGGAATGAATATCGTTACTTGATTAGTAGAGTAACTAATGATGGCAGAAGTAAGGAGGACACAAAATGCAGACAAGCACTAGCAAGGAAGGCCTTTCTTAAAGAATGTGCTTGGACACATTCTACTGGAGTGTGGCACTGAAGCGGAAAATGTACAGTAATTAGTAGAGAAAGAAGGTGAATTGAAGCTATTGAAATGTGGTGTTACGGAAGAATCCTAAATGTGAGACGGGTAGGTCGAATCATAAATAATAAATAGAGTTCTTGAAAGGAGATCGATTTGGCCAAATTTGACGAGAAGATTTAATTATCGGACACATTTTAAGACACCCAGCATAACGGTTCAAATCCCGTTACAAATATTTCTCTGTATTATTATTATTATTATTATTATTATTATTATTATTATTATTATTATTATTATTATTATTATTACTGTTATTGTAACTATTATTATTGATGGATTCAATTCTATAATCTGATTTCGCTATGTACTAATTAATTTCGCTTGCTTTATTGTATTTTATTTATTATATATATATATGTATATATATATATGTGTGTGTGGCGAACCCATCGCCCAGTGGTAAACCACTGCAATCAGCCACCCGAGTATTGGCGGGAAAACCATAACTATTCGGGTAAGGAGGAAATGCCTGCCCGCAGCCGGAGAACATCTTGAGGCCCTCCAGGGCTAACAACCTTGGTTGTATGTAAAATGAGAAATTTGCTCCAAGCTAAGCTAAAGCTCCTCAAGCATGATGGTAAAACAAAGACATGAAGTTAATACCCCAGGTGGCAACTTTTCAAATAAATCCACCGTCGCCGACAAGCGACGCATTCATCCAGTTCGGATTCTGGGGGGGATGCAACATCATGCTAAAGACGAGTCAGAGCGTCTTGGAAATCCTGAACAGTCACGAAAGCTGAAACCCATATCTAAGACTTTTTTGGCAACGTTCAACATAAACAGTTTAATACAAACTGGTAAGATGAAACAGCTGACCAATGTCCTCCACGAAAATAAAATCGTAGTAATGGCTCTGCAAGAAACTCGCTTCACTGACGAAGATACGTTTGAGTCTGAAGGGTATCGGCTCTTCAAGAGCAGATCCCATAAGAGAGTAATGAAAAACACCCCTATCTTCGGTACAGCTTTTGCTGTCAACACCAGAATTCTTAGGTCAGTCTCAAATTTTGAAGCTGTTAATGATAGGTTATGCCTACTATCCCTGCGTTGTGCAAATAAAACATATACGCTAGTCAATGCACATGCTCCAACTAATGAACAAAAAAAAAGACCTGGAAGGCACAGATTGATTCTGGAACATCCTGGATGCCAGATTAGCGAAAATCCCAAAGCAACACGTCAGGATCCTATTGGGTGATTTTAATGCACAGGTAGGACGTGAACGGAAACACAGGAAAGTTGTTGGGCTCTACCCAGCACACAAAAGAACCAACAAGAATGGAGAACGCCTCGTTGAACTATGTGATAACCACAACCTCCAACTGATGTCAACACACTTTCGTCACTTACCAAGAAAAAGATGACATGGAGATGCCCAAACAAAACAATAGGATAATTCCAAATAGACCATGTTGCTATATCTCTAAGATATGGTCCGGAAATCATGAACGTTACCGTAGAAAAGGGAATAAACATAGACTCAGATCACTATGTATCAGTAATCAAGTTTCGGCCAATCCCTCTCAACAAAAATAAGAACGAACCTACCGTAATTCGCTTTGACACAAAGAAGCTCAGAGAAAGAGAGAATGAATTCAAAGAACTTGCCCAACCAGTGGAAAAAGACTTCAACAGCACAAGAAAGCAGATGATACAAGCTGCAAAAGGAGTGGCGGAAATCAAGAAGAGGAAGAAGCACACGTGGTGGAATGATAACTGCGAGAAGACCTTAGGGGATCGTCTGAATGCCTGGAAAATATATTACACCTCGAAAAAGAAGAAGATTGGAAGATGTACAAAACACAACAAGCACAAACAGCAAAAATAATACGCAGTGAGAAACGAAAGTATGAAAAGGAACTACTGGAAAAGATTGAGCAAGACTTTCATAGAGGTGAGACCCGTGTATACTTCAGAAATTTTAAAAGGAAGGTAAAAGGATACCATGCACCTTCCCTTTGCTTTCTAAGGAAAGATAGAACTCTTGCAACATCAAATGAAGAAAACTGCAAAATCTTAGCTAAGTATTTTAACGACCTTCTAAACTGTGAAAAACCAGCCAACCCCATCAAAACAAACAAACCAGTGAGCCAAAGCCTGCCATCTTCTCCACCAAATTGCAATGAAATCAAAGGCCACATAAAGAGACTCAAAAATAACAAGGCTCCTGGTGAAGACTCCATGATTGCGGAACTGTGGAAACATGCCCCGGAAGAAGCAATTGACATCCTACACCAAACCATTGTAGATATATGGGAAAAAGAACAACTATCAGAGGACTGGAAGCTAGACTTGATCCATCGTTTACACAAGAAAGGAAATATAAGAGATGTGAACAATTACCGTGGAATTTCTCTTCTGCCAGTAGCCTACAAGATCCTGTCACTATCCATCCTTGAAAGACTAAAACAGCAAATTGAGCACAAACTCGGGGAATACCAAGCAGGTTTTCGGAAAGGCCGATCAAGTGCAGAACAAATACTTAACCTAAAAACCATAATAAGATACCATATGCTGAGAGGTCGAACCTCCATCGACCGTGATATGTTGCTTAACATCGTTGCAGAAATGGGAGTTGGTGAGAAACTGCTGGCGATAATAAGGGCAACACTAACTAATACCAGATCCAAAGTAAAATTCCAAGGATGTCTCTCTGAACCCTTTGAGATCAAGACAGGCATTCGACAGGGAGATGGGCTGTCACCTCTCTTGTTCAACTGCGTACTTGAGAAGGTAATACAGGAGTGGCGAAAGACGTTAAAATAAAGAAACCTTTACAAACCAGTAAGGAATGGGACAAAGAAAAATGGAGTGGAAATAGATTGCTTAGCGTTCGCTGATGATATAGCCCTTATGGCAGAAAATTTCGAAAGTGCAACAGAACAGATCAATGTGTTGAAGGAAGTAGCAGAACAAACAGGTTTACAAATTTCCTTTCAAAAGACAAAAGTAATGTCAAATATCAAAGATGATACGGCACAACTAAACACCAAATATGGAACGATAAACCGTGTTAGTAAATTTAAATACCTTGGGGAATGGATTCAGCAAAATGGACTTGACAAAGAGGCCATAGTAGCAAGAATCAAGAAAATGGAAGTCACTTTCCAAACCACCCGCAACATTTACAACAAAAAGTGCTTTTCCCTGAACACAAAAATTCGTCACTACAACACTGTCATCAAACCAGTATCACTGTATGCATCTGAATGCCTTATCCTGTCCTAGAAATGTTTGCTTGCTGATTTAGAGAGGAAAGAAAGAAAGAAAAATCCTACACACCATACTTTGTCCAAACTACAAAAATGGCATCTACATTAGAAAATCCAGGCAAGAAGCATGATCTAAGATAGAGAAGATCACGGACACAATGCGTAAAGGCAGAGTTCGCTTCTACGGTCATATACGACGGATGATCGACTCTCGATGGACGAAACGTATCTTCAGTATATTTGACGCAAAAGCGGAGAGTTGGCGTGCAATGACATTAGTAGACGAATTTGAATGGCGTTTATAAAAGTAGGAAAGATCACAATATGAAGATAAAGTTGGAATTCAAGAGGACAAACTGGGGCAAATATTCATTTATAGGAAGGGGAGTTAGGGATTGGAATAACTTACCAAGGGAGACGTTCAATAAATTTCCAATTTCTTTGAAATCGTTTAGGAAAAGGCTAGGAAAGAAACAGATAGGGAATCTGCCACCTGGGCGACTGCCCTAAATGCAGATCAGTATTGATTGATTGATTGATTGATTGATTGAAAACCAAAAACGGCAATGCTATGGTACGTTAATGTCAAGAAAGATCTTAAAGAACTGGGCCTAGAAGCAGAAGATGCACAGACCGAAATCTTTTCAGAACAGCCATCAAGACTTTTGGGACTTTCCGGGACGAAAAACGGGCAACTGGTGCTAAATGGACAGAAGAACGTCGTGCTAAACACAGTGAGCTAATGAAGACGATGTGGATCAAGCGAAAGATGAACAAATGCCAGAATGTAATGTGAGGCTTATCGTGGTCCCTAGTTGGCCATTTAGCGAAGTTGAATGAATTATATATATATATATATATGTGTGTGTGTGTGTGTGTGTGTGTACCAGAATAGATAGAAAGAGGGCCCATGACATAAGAGCAGTCACAAATGTCGTTACATCATAACGAGAATTTCAACCTTGAAGTGGCAATGGGTAGGACATGTGGCCCTATGAAGGGATGACAGATGGACCAAGGTTGTTCTCGAATGGAGCCCAAGATGTAAACTGAGACCGCGAAGAAGGCCAACGGATCACTGGGACAAGGACATCCCTAAATCGGCGGAGTTAATTCGCAAAACATCACTCAAGATTGCTGGAAGTGGAGGCAACTCCTAAATACTTACCTAAGTTTCAGACTTCAAGAGGCCACATCAGTTATTGATAGAACTGGCTGATTGTGTTTGTGATTGTGATATATGTGTGTGTATGTTAGCATCAAAATCGTGTACAGTGAGACTTACTGCCTAATATCAGATATGGATATGTTACTTGTGATACTGCAATTAAACATTGCAACATATGGTGTAATACTGTTACAGTAACTGTCGAGTCATCGCTGCCATTGTATGCAATTAGCGATGAGATAATACTTAGGGAGTTCCTAATTTGCCTGAGGCTATTTCAACCGTTACACCAGGACTTGTTCAGCCAGTTTTGGGGGAAATGTGAACGGTAAGGACGGTAGGGGTGGACCAAGGCATGAATATACCAATATATTAGAGCAGATGGAGGATGTAGTCATTACGTAGAAATGAAACTGTTAGCACAGGACAGAGTGGCATGGGGACAAACCAGTTTGTGGTCTGATCACCCAAACAAAATCAAACTTGGTAATAACGTAAACAAAACTAAAAACCTGAAGTAAAATAGCTGTTCTTTCACCTACCTTGGTCTCTAGCAAGAAATACCACTGTATAGCAGCGCACTGAAGAGTAAATGAAATGAAATGGCGTATGGCTTATAGTGCAGGAGTGTACGAGGATAAGTTCGGCTCGCCAGGAGCAGGTTTCTTGATTTAACTCCCACAGGCGACCTGCGCGTCGTGATGGTGAGGATAAAACGGTGAATAAGATGATACATACACCCAGCCCCATGCCAGAAAAATTAACCAATTATGGTTAAAATTCCCAACCCTGCCGGGAATCGAACCCGGAACCCCTGTGACCAAAGGCCACCACGCTAACCATTTAGTCATGGAGCCGGACTACTGAAGAGTGTACTTATTTACCAAGGACGTAAAATACGTATAAACAATTAACTTACTTACGTGAACATTTATGCCTAACTTGTCTATAATCGCTTACAAAATTCAACAGCTATGAAAGAGTATCTCATCTGAGTGGATAAGTTGATTGGCTGAGAGAAAATAAACTGTCATTTCATAAGAATATAACGGGTAACCAGAACATAAAGTATATAAGAAAGAGTAGGCAAATTAAATACCGTTATTTATAGGGCTTCTACAGTGCAGATAAAGAAGGTGGACTGGGAGAAGAGGTGTATAAACATTGAAAAGGAGGAGCTGGAGCTCTTGAGAGATTTGTGTGCGAAGATGACAAAACAGTCTGGAAGAGGAGTGAATGAAACCAGTCCTCGATCTTGTTTGTCTGTGTTACAGACTGTCCTCACAAGTAAAGCGTTAGAGGTAATGAAATAAAATGGATAGAATTTTTCAGAACGTTCCCCTTCCCAGATTATATTTCTATAGGTGCACTCTTCCTATTGACACACATGGGAGCCAGTAAAAGATAAGCAAAACCCATCAGCCTGTAGTTGATTGTAGATTTCGTTAAGACAGCCACAGGACCTTCAGATTTAAGTGCACTCCCAAATGCATCCTTCGGGACAGGGTGCAGAAAAACTTTGTTTCGTAAATTAAAAGAGTGCTAGATGGTACAAATACAAATATTGTGGACACAGCAACTGTAGGTCTGTGGTGGTTGGTTAGTTTCTAGTGCCTACCTAGTCACACTGTTTCTGCTGAGACCTTGTCCACACGACCTTCATTCTCTCCTCCTTGTGTCCTCATCTATCCGTTGCCACTCTTGCACATCGTGTCCAAGAAGCGTTTTCCAAAGAATACTCGAATCATTTTCGCGTCAATGAAAATTGTACGGCCATGTTGGAGGGAGATATCTCAAACATCTGCTCTGATTTACTGAGACTTGTCCGATTTCACTGTGTGCATCTAATATGCAAACGATAAGCGCACAGTGTGTCACGTTTACGCTCAAGCACCCGGGAAGTTTGCAGCCGATCAGAACTCTTGAAGAGCGTGTAGCGCACGAAACTAACTGCAGACCTATGGTTCCTACGTTCACTGTACTTGTATTTGTACAACGTAACACGCCCTTCATAATAATAATAATAATAATAATAATAATAATAATAATAATAATAATAATAACAAATTTTCTGTGCACCCTGTATATTCCCACATGAACTGATCGGGATTTGAACCACGGTTGCGTTGATACCACTCGCCTGACACACCCTAAAGAAGCAGTAACTCTTCCCCTTCTATTATTATTATTACAGTCTGACTCTCTGGTTGAATGGTCCGCGTACTGGCCTTCGGTTCAGGGGGTCCCGAGTTTGATTCCCGGCCGGGTCGGGGATTATAATCCCATGCGATTAATTTTTCTGGCTCGAGGACTGGGTGTATGTGTCCGTCCCGACAACTCTCATCATATTCATGCAACATACTACACTACCAACCACCACAGAAACACGCAATAGTGATTACATCCCTCCATATAGGGTTGGCGCCAGGAAGGACATCCGGCCGTAAAACAGGGCCAAATCTAAATGTGCGACGCAGTTCGAACCCACGACGCCACAGGAGTGGGGAAAGCGGTAGGAAAGAAAAATTATTATTGTCATTATTAATATTATTATCATTATTATTATTATGTCGGACTCGTTGGCTGAATGGTCAGCGTACTGGCCTTCGGTTCGGAGGGTCCCGGGTTCGATTCCCGGCCGGGTCGGGGATTTTAACCTTCATTGGTTAATTCCAATGGCCCAGGGGCTGGGTGTTTGTGCTGTCCCCAACATCCCTGCAACTCACACACCACACATAACACTATCTTCCACCACAATAACACGCAGTTACCTACACATGGCAGATGCCGCCCACCCTCACCGGAGGGTCTGCATTACAAGGGCTGCACTCGGCTAGAAATAGCCACACGAAATTAAAAAAAAAATTATTATTATCGCTAGTGGTTTAACGTCGCACTAACACATCAAAGGTTCTCGGCGACGCAAGGATGGGATTCCACCCAATATGCGATTACCGCCAGGAATAATTTAATTAGATTTATCAATTTCACACATGAAATACGCGTTGAAAATTCACGGAAGATAGTCTCTAGTTTTGATAACAAAGAGGCAGTCTTGGAGCCAGACCAAATCCTCTGTACTTGTCCTTAAACACGTACCAGAAGGCCCAACCGGCCATAAACCGCCTTCCATAAAACTTAATGCGCCGCCTGCGATATTTCTGTTACAACTTTCTAGTGTGAAGCGAAATTTTTGGAAACAAAGAGAGCCACGCCTTAGGGTTAGGCAGAGACCACATTCTTAGAAGGAGGACGCACCTACACCGGCTACCCCTCACAGATTTTGGTACGATCCTGGTCGGAAGACATCTTTACTGCCCGAAGCAAAATACAGCCAATCAGAAAATTTCAAGAGACAGCCGCCTAACCGAGATAAATCTGTTAATCAGTCAATTTCGAGACTCTTAACTGTGTAAAAGGAAAAAGGCTATGCTCGCATCTCTAACAAATTAGTGTGAAATTTTCTGGTAATTTTCATAATTAATTATTTCGTAATTAATTAAATATAAGCATACGTGTAAATGGAGTGAACTCGTCCAAATGTGAGAAGACACAGGGCGGAAAACGTTGTGCATCCACCAATTTAGTTAACACCAGTGACGCTTCTGAATTTGTGTAAAACTATACGATCGATTTTCATAATTATTAGGAAATTTAGAACCGCACGAATTTATGGAGTCGCTGACTATAATTCAGTATTAAATTAAGTGATGGACATCAAATTAATTGGACGTAGTGTAATACATATACTTCCGGCCATCCCTTCCCAGGATCATGCGAGGACGTGGCGTAAGAAGATACAAAAGAAACCGTCGAAGCCGACAGTGAAGTGAGTTGATACTCAGTTGTTTAGTTGCTCAAGTGTTATCCAGTTTTCCAGCTGTAAACCAGTTGATACTTAGTTACTCTGAAGCGCGGTCGCGGTACGCTGTCTTCAATTACTATCCGAGTGTCGTTATTGATCGAGGTGAGTGTTAATCTAACACAGACATTCATAAGAACTCTGTCATGATCAAAATAAACTATGGATTCGTCATTATCCAACATTCAACGTTCAGTCATATATCTGAGGAACTGCTACGTTATTTAACCAGCTCGAGCGACTCGAACAGCTTATCGTCATTTTGAGAAAAATGTTGCTTTATCACGGTTTGTCAGACAACTCTATGGACAGTTACAACTTTTGATGAACTTCGCTATACTCAAAATAATACACATTTTCAGTCGCGTACAGTCATATCTTTACTCCAATTCGCAAAGCGGTAACAATTTATTTTCAACGGCAGTTGTACTCAAATAATACTCAACAGGGAAGCAGCAGAAATATACATTAAATATTATCGTTATTGAGAAGATCTAACATATATTTTTGAACTTAAACTATGATAATAATAATAATAATAATAATAATAATAATAATAATAATAATAATAATAATAATAATAATAATGACAGTTCGGAATTTAAATTGGATAAATTAAAGCATTACGCGTAAAATTTAGTTAACGAATAGAGTGTGTAATTATGAAGGCAATCATGTATGCCCGCAGATGGGTATGAGACAGTATGTATTAAATAATGATTGTTAACTCGCAAGATACCGAAATAAATGAGATGAGGATAAATACAGGTCAATTAAAAGTTAAATAAGCTGATTATAAGCGTAAAATGAATGAGTGAAATATGTCTTTCAGGGTAAAGGACGAGTAAGGAAGAATATTAACAGCTCTATGAATAGAAGCAAATGTACGATGATATAAATAGGAGAGGAATGAATATTAGAGACGCAAACGAAGAACAGGGATAGTAAGGAATTAACTGAGTATAATGTGTACAAGAATAAGCATTGTGACGAGATAGTGGACCCATATGAGACCTTATCATAAAGCGAGATATCATTTAAGTGTTGCGTATGAGATGTTAAAATGTCTGATGATAAATGATAAGTTTGATAAGGTATTATAAATGTGAAGTGATGTTTGGTGGAAAGAAGTGTGTTCAGGATTTCTCAAAGCTTAGGTCACACGTTTTCATATTGTATGAGTCTAATACACTGACTGACGGTGACAATGCAACACCAAGGAGGAGTGGTTCGAAAGGGATGAAAGTTGGGGAAAAAACAGAGACGGCACGCATGAATAATTGATGTTTATTTCAAACGATATGCAGGTTACACAATGCGCACGGCATCGACTCAGTAGGATGTAGGACCACCGCGAGCGGCGATGCACGCAGAAACACGTCGAGGTACAGGGTCAATAAGAGTGCGGATGGTGTCCTGAGGGATGGTTCTCCATTCTCTGTCAACCATTTGCCACAGTTGGTCGTCCGTACGAGGCTGGGGCAGAGTTTGCAAACGGCGTCTTATGAGATCCCACACGTGTTCGATTGGTGAGAGATCCGGAGAGTACGCTGGCCACGGAAGCATCTGTACACCTCGTAGAGCCTGTTGGGAGACGCGAGCAGTGTGTGGGCGGGCATTATCCCGCTGAAACAGAGCATACGGCAGCCCCTGAAGGTACGGGAGTGCCACCGGCCGCAGCACATGCTGCACGTAGCGGTGGGCATTTAACGTGCCTTGAATACGCACTAGAGGTGACGTGGAATCATACGCAATAGCGCCCCAAACCATGATGCCGCGTTGTCTAGCGGTAGGGCGCTCCACAGTTACTGCCGGATTTGACCTTTCTCCACGCCGACGCCACACTCGTCTGCGGTGACTATCACTGACAGAACAGAAGCGTGACTCATCGGAGAACACGACGTTCCGCCATTCCCTCATCCAAGTCGCTCTAGCCCGGCACCATGCCAGGCGTGCACGTCTATGCTGTGGAGTCAATGGTAGTCTTCTGAGCGGCCGCCGGGAGTGCAGGCCTCCTTCAACCAATCGACGGGAAATTGTTCTGGTCGATATTGGAACAGCCAGGGTGTCTTGCACATGCTGAAGAATGGCGGTTGACGTGGCGTGCGGGGCTGCCACCGCTTGGCGGCGGATGCGCCGATCCTCGCGTGCTGACGTCACTCGGGCTGCGCCTGGACCCCTCGCACGTCCCACATGTCCCTCCGCCAACCATCTTCGCCACAGGCGCTGCACCGTGGACACATCCCTATGGGTATCGGCTGCGATTTGACGAAGCGACCAACCTGCCCTTCTCAGCCCGATCACCATACCCCTCGTAAAGTCGTCTGTCTGCTGGAAATGCCTCCGTTGACGGCGGCCTGGCATTCTTAGCTATACACGTGTCCTGTGGCACACGACAACACGTTCTACAATGACTGTCGTCTGAGAAATCACGGTACGAAGTGGGCCATTCGCCAACGCCGTGTCCCATTTATCGTTCGCTACGTGCGCAGCACAGCGGCGCATTTCACATCATGAGCATACCTCAGTGACGTCAGTCTACCCTGCAATTGGCATAAAGTTCTGACCACTCTTTCTTGGTGTTGCATTTGCTCTGTCAGTCAGTGTATTTGACTGCTTGGAGTCATTAATTAATTATTGTGTGACGAATAAAATGTATAATTTGTAGATGGAACATGCCACATTTGTTAAAGCTGTCTACCTTAGAAAGTTTGGAAGATAATTTCAAAGTGTGGAAAATTGATTCATATGTTGGTCTTTATACTGGTTTCTCGCTGGTCATCCTGTAAAGTTCATACACCGGGCGAGTTGGCCGTGCGTGTAGAGGCGCGCGGCTGTGAGCTTGCATCCGGGAGATAGTAGGTTCGAATCCCACTATCGGCAGCCCTGAAGATGGTTTTCCGTGGTTTCCCATTTTCACACCAGGCAAATGCTGGGGCTGTACCTTAATTAAGGCCACGGCCGCTTCCTTCCAACTCCTAGGCCATTCCTATTCCATCGTCGCCATAAGACCCATCTGTGTCGGTGCGACGTAAAGCCCCTAGCAAAAAAAAAAAAAGTTCATACATATATTTAATATAGGATGTGCTGGAAGATATTTCTTTCCCGTCCTCTTCCTTGAATAATATGACTCGTATGCAGAGAAACTATAGTACAGCGTGCCTTTACCTTCCATATAGGCTCAGTTGTCTATTTACTCTTCAGGGAGATCCTTGCCCCTCTTGTTACAGTCTGTCTCACCAGTAACAGAACTACGCTTCTTCATTAATTATGTTCGAAAAATCTGTCTGTAATTTCCAAGGACTTTGTAAAGCATCCCCTGCATACTGTCACACTAACACCATCTTGACACAAACATTTATTTATATACTAACAAGATACCCGTGCTTCGCTACGGTATTATACTAACATTTATAATTGAATGCTTATTTTTTATATATATAATCCGCCGAAATTCGCGATCTGACTCGTTTTCTGCGAGGATCCGCCAAAATTTGCGACCTGACTGGTTTTCTAATAGACTACGGCAAGTTTCCTCCCATTTTTCAATCTTTCTTTCCAGCAATCGATTTCGTACTTCCCGGGCTAGTTCCAGGTATTCCACCCGGTCAGTTGTGTCCCTAAATCCTTGCCATCTTTTCCTATAAGCATTTTTAATATGGATCAAATCCTTCAGGAGATCCGGCGTGGTGTCGTCTTGGGTGCCTTGGCGGTACTGAACCCGCGGCCGGACTGCATTCTTAGTCATTACCCGTCCAGGACCCATTTCCAGCGCGGTCCGCACATTTGACGACGGTTCAGAACATTATTATTATTATTATTATTATTATTATTATTATTATTATTATTATTATTATTATTATTATTATTATTATTATTATTATTATTATTATTATTATTATTATTATTATTATTATTATTATTATTATTATTATTATTATATGTTCTGGACCCCACAGCAAGATGCAAGACCGTTTCTTGGCGGTAAATTACACCTTCTGCCATTGTCTTTGTCAGCAATGTGAACAGCACCATTGTCGCGCGTAGGCAAGTGTACGGGATTTCTGGCGATACGAATGACATACTTCCGTTCGTTATTGACCTTATTATAGAGGTGAACAATTTGACGGTCAATCGCATTACTATCGTTTATTTCAAATGTGTTTAAATTTTTATTTACATGCCAGGAGGATCTACTGTAATCTAAGAATGTTCTCCGAAGGAAAAGGTGGCTGTTAAAAACGAACCCAGGAAATATTAAAAATGATCGGTTTATGATCAGAGTAAGTACATCGGAAATATACAGCCTATTTCCAGTCATTCGACAGGGTCAGGAATGGAATGAATAAAGCCCCATCTAGCGGCGACAATAGGAACTGTGCCGGCTGCCGAAGCACTCCTCTGGGGCAATTATCGATGAATGACAAATGAAATGAAATATTGGACAGTGTTGCTGGAATGAATGATGACAGGGAAAACCGGAGTATCCGGAGAAAAGCCTGACCCGGCTCCGTTTTGCCCAGCACGAATATCACATGGAGTGACCGGGATTTGAACCACGGAACCCAGCTGTAGAAGGCCGGCGCGCTGCCGCCTGAGCAACGGAGGCTCCTTATAAGTACATTATGAACAGCAAAATCAATTGGTCTCACCTCCTTTTACACTCCACCGCCGTTAAGTTTATTTACCCCCCCCCCCACAAAGTCAAAAGAACGCGTGTTTCTTTATGTTTAAAGGAGATTCCAAACACCAATGTTGACGTCTATTACCTTCAGTTTTGAGATGTAAGTATCCCCATAAAAAAATCAC
The DNA here is from genome assembly GCF_040414725.1 of Anabrus simplex. Classification (NCBI taxonomy): domain Eukaryota; kingdom Metazoa; phylum Arthropoda; class Insecta; order Orthoptera; family Tettigoniidae; genus Anabrus; species Anabrus simplex. The sequence continues at coordinate 49,595,010 of NC_090266.1, forward strand.
ATTTTTTCACTTCCTTTCACAATCCTCCCCCCCCCCCAAGTGAAATTTCCGGCAAAAAATACTTGTTTCTTTAATAGTAAAGGATCTTCTAAATACCAAATATCACGACTCTAACTTCTTCAGTTTTTTATTTATGAGTCCTCATGAAAGGAATATAACTCCTTTTCACCCCCGCCCACCAAGATGTTTCCCCCCAAAAACGCGTTTTACTTAGTTTTTAAAGGAGATCCAAATACCAGTTTTCACGTCTGAAACAACTGTAGTTTTTATTAGATGTATGTATTCTCATACAATTAAGTCAATTAATTTTTCAAATCTTTCAAACCCTTCATTGGATTTTTTGAGAATACGTGTTTCTTTACTTTTAAAGCAGATTCCAAATATCATATTTCACGTCTGTAACATCTTCATTTTTGAGATATCAGTAGCCTAATTAAAAGAAATCACTTTTACCCACTCCCCCCCCCCCCCTCCACCAAAGTGGTATTTCCGAAAACTAAAAATACACGTTTCTTTACTTTTAATAGAGATAAAAAATATCATTTTTCACTTCTGTAACATGTTAAGTTTTTTGAGATATACTGTAAAAATTCTCATTTTAAAATTTCACCCCTTTTTATTTCCCCTTAAGTGGAGTTTCCAAAAACAGATCACCTATGTTTCTTTACATTTACAGGAAATTCCAAATACCCACTTTTTACGTCTGTAACATTTTACGTTTCTCAGATATTCTGTAGATATAAGTTAGTCTTTCGAAAAACTCACCCCAATTTGTCACTCCTTTTCAACCGCCAGTAATTGGATTTGTTTTAAAAAAGCGTGTTTCTTTATTTTTAAAGGAGATCCCATATACTAATTTTCAGTTTTGTAATATCTTCAGTTTCTGAGATATATGTATCCTCATTAAAGGCATTCAACCCATTATTCACCCTTTTACACCCCTCCTATTGGGATTTACATAAAACAAAAAAGTACACGTTCCTTAATTTTAAAAAGAGATTCTAAATACCAATTTTTACATCTGTAAACGTTTAAAGTTTTGAGATGTAGACACACTCATTTTAAAAATTCAACACCCCCCCCTTTTTTCACTCCCCATTATTTGGATTTTTCCAAAAACGAAAAAATACCTGTTTCTTTATTTTTGAAGTAGATACCAAATACCAATTTTCAGGTCTGTAATATCTTCAGGTTCTGAAAATAATATAAGTAGCCTCATTAAAGGCATTCAATCCCTTTTTCACCCTTTGCCACCCTTCCTATTGGGATTTTCCGAAAACAAAAAAATACGTGTTTCTTTTTTTTAAGGAGATTCTGAATACCAATTTTTACGTCTGTAAACTTTAAAAGTTTTGAGATATAGAAACACTCATTTTAAAAATTCACCCTTTTACCCCCCCCCATTAATTGGATTTTCCAGAAACAAAAAGTACGAGTTTCTTTATTTTTAAAGAGATCCCAGACATCAATTTTCAGGTCTGTAATATCTTCAGTTTCTGAGATATAAGTATCCTCATTAAAGGCATTCAACCCATTTTTCACCCCTTTCCACCCCTCCTATTGGGATTTTCCGAAAACAAAGAAATACGTGTTTCTTTATTTTTAATGAAGATTCTAAATACCAATTTTTACATCTGTAAACTTTAAACATTTTGAGATATAGATGCACTCATTTTAAAAATTCACCCCATTTTCACCCTCCCAGTAATTGGATTTTCAAAAAACAAAAATATACGTGTTTCTTTATTTTTAAAGGAGATCCCAAACACCAATTTTCAGGTCTGTAATATCTTCAGTTTCTGAGATATAAGTATCCACATTAATTTCATTCAACCCCTTTTTCGCCCTTTTTCAGCCCTCCTATTAGGATCTTCTGAAAACAAAAAAATACGTGTTTCCTTATTTTTAAAGAAGATTCAAAATACCAATTTTTACGTCTGTAAACTTTAAATATTTTGAGATATAGATGCACTCATTTTAAAAATTCACCCCATTTTCACCCTCCCAGTAATTGGATTTTCAAAAAACAAAAATATACGTGTTTCTTTATTTTTAAAGGAGATCCCAAACACCAATTTTCAGGTCTGTAATATCTTCAGTTTCTGAGATATAAGTATCCACATTAAAGGCAATCAACCCCTTTTTCGCCCTTTTTCAGCCCTCCTATTGGGATCTTCTGAAAACAAAAAAATACGTGTTTCCTTATTTTTAAAGAAAATTCAAAATACCAATTTTTACGTCTGTAAACTTTTAAAGTTTTGAGATATAGATACTCTCATTTGAAAATTTCACCCCTCTTTTCACCCCCTTAGCGACGGAATATCCAAAAATCCTCTCTTAGCGAGCACCTACACCTTAATATGAATATATTCCCAAAATTTCATTTCTTTATGTCCAGTAGTTTTGGCTCGGCGATGATGAATCAGTCAGTCAGTCAGTCAGTCAGTCAGTCAGTCAGTCAGTCAGGACAAGTTATTTTATATATATAGACTAGCAAGATACCCGTGCTTCGCTACGGTATTATACTGAAATTTATAATTGAATGCTAATTGTTTTAGATATATAATCCGCCGAAATTCGCGATCTGACTCGTTTTCTGCGAGAATCCGCCAAAATTCGCGATCAGACTCGTTTTCTAATAGATTACGGTATGTTTCCTCACATTTTTCAATCTTTCTTTCCAGCAATCGATTTCGTACTTCCCTGGCTAGGTCCAGATATTCCACCCCGTCAGTTGGGTCCCTAAATCTTTGCCATCTTTTCCTATAAGCGTTTTTAATATGGATCAAATCCTTCAGGAGATCCGGCGTGGTGTCGTCTTAGGTGCCTTGGCGGTACTGAACCCGCGGCCGGACTGCATTCTTAGTCATTACCCGTCCAGGACCCGTTTCCAGGGGGGTCCGCACATTTGACAACGGTCCAGAACATTATTATTATTATTATTATTATTATTATTATTATTATTATTATTATTATTATTATTATTATTAATATTATTATTATTATTATTATTATTATTATTATTATTATTATTATTATTATTATTCAATGATGTTCTGAACCCCACAGCAAGGTGCAAGACCGCTACTTGGCGGTAAATTACATCTGCTGCCAGTGTCATTGTTACAATGTGACCAGCACCATCGTCGCGCGTAGGCAAGTGTGCGGGATTTCTGGCGATACCAATGACATACTTCCGTGCATTGTTGACCTTATTATAGAGGTGAACAATTTGACGGTCCATCTCATTCCTATCGTTTATTTCAAATGTGTTTAAATTTTTATTTACATGCCAGGAGAATCTACTGTAATCTAAGAACGTTCTCCGAAGGAAAAGATGGCTGTTGAAAACGAACCCAGGAAAGATTAAAAATGATCGGTTTATGATCAGAATAAGTACATCGAAACTATATAGCCTGTTTCCAGTCATTCGACAGGGTCAGGAATGGAATGAATAAAGCCCCATCTAGCGGCGACAATAGGAATTGTGCCGGCTGCCGAAGCACACCTCTGGGGCAATGATCGTTGAATGACAAATGAAATGAAATATTGGACAGTGTTGCTGGAATGAATGATGACAGAGAAAATCGAAGTATCCGGAGAAAAACCTGTCCCGCCTTCGTTTTGTCCAGCACGAATGTCACATGGAGTGACCGGGATTTGAACCACGGAACCCAGCTGCGAGAGGCCGGCGCGCTGCCGCCTGAGCAACGGAGGCTCCTTAAGTACATTATGAACAGTAAAATCAATTGATCTCACCTCCTTTTACACCGCAACGCCGTTAAGTTTATTTACACCCCCCCCCCCCAAAAAAATAGAAGACGTGTTTCTTTATGTTTAAAGGATATTCCAAACACCAATGTTCACATCTGTTACATTCAGTTTTGAGATATAAGTATCCCCATAAAAGTAATTCACTTTATTTTCACTTCCTTTCACACTCCCCTCCCCCCCCCCCACACCCCGTAAGTGAATTTTCCTGCAAAATATACTTGTTTCCTTAATAGTGAAGAATCTTCTAAATAGTAATTATCACGACTCTAACTTCTTCAGTTTTTGATTTATGTGTCTTCATGAAAGGAATTCAACTCCTTTTCACTCCCGCCCCCCAAACGCGTTTTTCTTTGTTTAAGGACATTCAAATACGTGTTTCTTTGTTTTAATGAAGATTCTAAGTACCAATTTTTACATCTGTAAACTTTAAAAGTTTTGAGATATAGATGCACCCATTTTAGAAATTCACCCCCTTTTCACCCTCCCATTAATTGGATTTCCCCAAAACAAAAAAATACGTGTTTCGTTATTTTTAAAAGAGATCAAAAGTACCAATTTTCATGTCTGTAATATCTTCAGTTTCTGAGATATAAGTACCGGTATCCCGATTAAAGGCATTCAACCCCTTTTTCACCCTTTTTCGCCCCTCCTATTGGGATTGTCTCAAAACCAAAAAATACGTGTTTCCTTATTTTTAAAGAAGATTCTAAATACCAATTTTCACATCTGTAAACTTTTAAAGTTTTGAGATATAGACACACTCATTTTAAAATTTCACCCTCCTTTTCACCCCCTTAGCGACGGAATATCCAAAAATCCTCTCTTAGCGAGCACCTACATCTTAATATGAATATATCTCCAACATTTCATTTCTTTATGTCCAGTAGTTTTGGCTCGGCGATGATGAATCAGTCAGTCAGTCAGTCAGGACAAGCTACTTTATATATATAGATTTGGAATCAAAATTTTCGTTTGTCCTCATCCACATCAGGTCGATGGGTCATTGTTGCTTTCTCTGTCATTTACATAAGATGTGACCCATATCTTACTCTATTTGCAAAGTTTTCCAAACCCCACACTTCTTTCCCTGTAGTCTATTGTGTGGAGAAAGTCGGGCACTACACTTCATCTTGCAATTCGGCAAGGCTTGGTATTTCTTCTGTTTCATCTGTTATGTCGTCCTTTTGAATCTAGTCACTCGTGTCCACTATAACGAAAAAACACGATAATGCTGGGTAATAATAACACATGCCTTCATACGAACTGTAGGAGTACCAGCTGAATAAATCCACTCGAGGATAACGACGCAAATCGACTTAAACTCCTTTTCTCAAGATGCCTTATTTTGGATTGCTTTATGTCACTTCAACTTGTGTTATTTTAGAGTATTTCTGACAGAAGAAGGAGTTGTGTCCCTTTTGTAAGGCTGCGTGACTTACAGATACACACTTTAAACAAATATTACTACATTCGGCGAAATTGATTTATGCCTCTTTTCTCTAGCATTAGAACTTGTGCCTGTAAAAGGAATGTAAATCATTACTGAATATCTTCATTTACAAGCGAAACAGCTAGAATCCATTCATAAAGGCACGCAGAGTATCTTCAAATGAATATTATTTAAAATATGAAAACGATCAAGCATTGACATTGCATTTACTGATCTAAAGTGACAAGAAAATATTAATGGAGGAAGCCACAGAAGTCACGCACCTTAAGCCCCTTAACTCACAGAATACCAAGGAATATAGAAAATTCGTAATATCATACGACGCGGGTAGGATATACTTGCAAATTAAGGAAAATATTTTTATTCCGTGCAGGATTACAAATATCCGTAACAACAAAGACTAAACGTCTAGTTACATAAACGTAGATTTTTGAAGTCCGCTATATAGATGATATGCGTAGGCTAGTAAATCGGTAAAGTGGTGACAAAAAATTCCAAATACTCCTTTAATGTTCAACGGAAAATAGGGGATTGCCTTTACTCAAGTTGAACCTTATTGGATATTACTCCTTCAATGAAGCAGTAATCCTCCAATCTCACCCCCACCACCGCCATGTAAAGCAACATTTATGGCTCCTAGTAAGTTGTTTGGAGCATCCTTCCTTTCAGGAAGCTAGTGAATAAATAATATTTCCATTATTGTCATTTTCATTTACTCTTCACTTATGCATGACTGTGTTGCTCAAGTATTGCTTAAGAATTGTCCTTCTTACTCCTCGATTTTCCATGGCATTCGTTTCAAACTGCTGCTAACAATTTGTCGCCCCTGCTGCCTAATCCGAGCTTGAAAACCTCGTTGGTATGTCAACAATGAGTGTTAACGTACACCATTGTAGATGATTTGCTTGAGGTTGTCCACGTCTTGTAAAGTATGTAAGCTTTGACGGTTGACGTTGGAGAACTCACAAAGGGTAGTAGAATACTTTGCTACACTTAGTTAAGACGGGACGCAGTAATGGCAGTTTCTGTCTTCTACCTTCCAGCGCTTGATCTAGTTCTCTTGTAGCCTCCCTACTCTGTATAACTTTTGCAAATGAAGTGTATGCACAATTACAGCGTTGACAGTGTATGGGGTGATTTCTTCCATGGATCTGTCTCAGCCTTAAGTTTAGATTTGACACTTCTCAAGTAATTCAGGCACGAGTGGTTATACGAAAGCTATTCCTTGTGCGGTGAAAAGTGGACGGCAGACCTTAAGCGTTTAGTCTTTGATTCTTTTCCAAGCAAACCGCATTGTTGCCTAGTTGGGAGGAGAACTGCCCCTCGCAACGAAGGATAAATATGAATATCATCCTCACGTCTAGAAGAATGAGGGAAATAAGAATCTAATGACTTGTGTTACATGTGGATGGGCACAGTTAAACGTCCGTAATTATATCTTCAGCAGTTTTTAATTATAGCCTGTTTAATATCAAGAGATAACTGGGCATGAAGACCTGAATTCGTCAAGACCCACGTGTTATGATTATCGTGACAGCAATAGGAATAATAATAATAATAATAATAATAATAATAATAATAATAATAATAATAATAATAATAATAATAATAATAATAATAATAATAATAATAATAATAATAATAATAATGTATTATTTATTAATTTATTACCACACATCAGCACTCCTTCCTTTCTTACATTTCTGGTAGTACCGGTATTCGAACACAGTCCTCTGAGAACGGCAGCTAATAGCATTAAATTTTAGGCTACACAGGTGTATAATAATAATTGTACCAGGGTACACCTTCCTCGGCTATTTAAGCTACGCGCCTTCTCTCCGCCCATCTATATCAATGGACTTGAACTTGTAAACTACCAAGGAATTTTGTGTTCTACTGTTAGATGGCTCTACCGTCGATTTATTACTGCACTCTCACGGATTAAAAACTAACCTACAGCTTAGGAAATTTCATTTTGTTAATGTTAAACCTTCTCCTGAGGATCGCTCTTTTAATAGTGAAGTTGTCAACACTTCTGCTGGTTCCTCCTCTACTGTAATCTACCTATCAGAGGCTAGTAAATATGTTCTCTAGCCAATTAAAGCCGGGGGTGTGTACAGGAATCCAGCAAATCGGTAAAATGTTCTGGAAGCTTCCCCTTACGACACTATAAAAGCAGAGCGATTTAGGGCAGTTCTGTCTGCATTGCTCCAGTGCTTGCGAGTACAACGGAGGGCTAGGTGGCAGAGGCACGGCCTGCTAGAAGAAGATTCAGTGACACAAGGTAATGGCAGAATTTACAATCTGGTGGTTTAATATAGGAAGTCTGAGAACTCTGTATCTATTCCCTATTGGGAAATATGTAATGAAACGGAACAATGAGTGATGACCCTGTGTCGTTTCCCATTCCAACTTGCATTGGGAGACTAAAGCTTTCAACCTCAAAATTTTGTAAGTCGGTAATGGTTCATGATGTGTGTTACTGTAGTCACGTCCTAGTTCGTGAACCATCGGCAACGGCTGAGTGACCCAGAGAGTGGTCTTGAGAGTCGGGATACCAGTTGCTATGGAATGGGAGTGGGCATCTCGGACATATTCTGAGTCATGGCCCTCCTTGTGCTCAGGCGGCTAGGACTATACAATTCACCGTGGTCCATAGCCCGTTAGAGGAGAGATCCTCACTTGGACTATGTGCAAGTAGGGTAGCATCCTGCTTCATAAATTTACCGAGTTGACAACATTTTAAGCAAGCCTCGGACCTATGGGATTAACGGAGTCCCACTCCCATTTAAAGGCGAGGGACTCCTTGGAAACAGCTTGGCGAACAAAGTGGAATTCGATGGGGAGCTATCAATATTAATGGGGCTTATGGAAGAAAGAAGGTAGAACTGGCTGAGTCAGCAAAGAGGATGCATCTGGATGTGCTAGGAGTAAGTGATATTCGGGTAAAGGAAGATAATGAGGAAGAGATAGGAGATTATAAAGTGTACTTGTCGGGTGTTAGAAAGGGAAGGGCAGAGTCTGGGATAGGGCTCCTTAACAGGAATACCATTGCACGCAACATAGTTTCTGTTAGGCACGTAAATCAGCCAATGATGTGGGTAGATTTGTCAGTGGGAGGAATTAGGACAAGAATTGTGTCCGTGTATTCACCATGTGAGGGTGCAGATGAGGATGAAGTTGACAAGTTTTGTGAAGAATTGAGTCACATGGTGGTCAGGGTCAACAGCAAAGATAGAATAGTGATAATGGGCGATTTCAATGCGAGAGTTGGGAATCGAACTGAAGGATGCGAAAGGGTGATTGGTAAATGTGGAGAAGATATGGAAGCTAATGGGAATGGGAAGCGTTTGCTGGATTTCCGTGCTAGTATGGGTTTAGCAGTTACGAATATATTCTTCAAGCATAAAGCTCTTCACAGCTACACATGGGAGGCTAGAGGGACCAGATCCATAATTGACTATATCTTAACCGACTTTGAATTCATGAAATCTGTTGGGAATGTACGAGTTTTCCGGGGAGTTTTCGATGATACATACCACTATCTGATCTGTAGTGAACTAGGTATCTTAAGGCCTAGGGTAGAGAAAGTGAAATCTGTCTGCAAACGAATAAGGGTAGAAAATCTCCAGGACGAGGATATTAGACAGAAGTACATGGATATGATTAGTGAGAAATTTCGAACAGTAGACAGTAAGCAGGTTCAGGATATAGAATGTGAATGGGTGACATACAGGGATGCTGTAGTAGAAACAGCACGGGAATGCCTAGGAACAACTGTGTGTAAAGATGGAAAAAGGCGAACATCTTGGTGGAATGATGAAGTGAGAGCAACTTGTAAACGTAGAAAGGAGGCTTATCAGAAATGGCTAAAAACAAGGGCCGAGGCAGACAGGGATTTGTACGTAGATGAAAGAAACAGAGCGAAACAAATAGTTGTTGAATCCAAAAAGAAGTCGTGGGAAGATATTGGTAATAACCTGGAAAGGCTAGGTCAAGCAGCAGGGAAACCTTTCTGGACAGTAATAAAGAATCTTAGGAAGGGAGGGAAAAAGGAAATGAACAGTGTTTTGAGTAATTCAGGTGAACTCATATTAGATCCCAGCGAATCACTGGAGAGGTGAAGGGAATATTTTGAACACCTTCTCAATGTAAAAGGAAATCATCCTGGTTGTGTTGCGAACAGACAAGCTCATGGGGAGGAAGAAAATGATGCTGGTGAAATTACGCTTGAGGAAGTGGAAAGGATGGTAAATAAAATCCATTGTCATAAAGCAGCAGAAATACATGAAATTAGACCTGAAATGGTGAAGTACAGTGGGAAGGCAGGGATGAAATGGCTTCATAGAGTAGTAAAATTAGCATGGAGTATTGGTAAGGTACCTTCAAATTGGACAAAAGCAGTAATTGCACCTATCTATAAGCAAGGGACCAGGAAGGATTGCAACAACTATCGAGGTATCTCATTGATTATTATACCAGGCAAAGTATTCACTGGCTCCTTGGAAGGGAGGGTGCGATCAGTTGTTGAGAGGAAGTTGGATGAAACCCGGTGTGGTTTCAGACCACAGAGAGGCTGTCAGGATCAGATTTTCAGCATGCGTCAGATAATTGAAAAATGTTACGAGAGGAATAGGTACTTGTGTTTATGTTTTGTAGATCTAGAGAAAGCATATGACAGGGTACCGAGGGAAAAGATGCTCGCTATACTGGGGGACTATGGAATTAAAGGCAGATTATTAAAATCAATCAAAGGCATTTATATTGACAATTGGGCTTCAGTGAGAAGTGATGGTAGAATGAGTTGTTGGCTTAATGTACTTACAGGGGTTAGACAAGGCTGCAATCTTTCACCTTTGTAGTTCGTAGTTTACATGGATCATCTGCTAAAAGATATAAAATTGCAGGGAGGGATTCAGTTAGGTGGAAATGTAGTAAGCAGTTTGGCCTATGCTGACGACTTGGTCTTAATGGCAGACTGTGCCGAAAGCCTGCAGGCTAATATCTTGGAACTTGAAAAGAGGTGCAATGAGTATGGTATGAAAATTAGCCTCTTGGAAACTAAATTGATGTCAATAGGTAAGAATTCCAACAGAATTGAATGTCAGATTGGTGATACAAAACTAGAACAGGTCGATAATTTCAATTATTTAGGTTGTGTGTTCTCCCAGGATGGTAATATAGTAAGTGAGATTGAATCAAGGTGTCGTAAAGCTAATGCAGTGAGCTCGTAGTTGCGATCAACAGTATTCTGTAACAAGGAAGTCAGCTCCCAGACGAAACTATCTTTACATCGTTCTGTTTTCAGACTAAATTTACTTTACGGGGGCGAAAGCTGGGTGGACTCAGGATATCTTATTCATAAGTTAGAAGTAACAGACATGAAAGTAGCAAGAATGGTTGCTGGTAGAAACAGATGGGAACATGGCAGGAGGGTACTCTGAATGAGGAGATAAAGGCTCATTTAGGAATTAAATCGATGGATGAAGCTGTGCGCATAAATCGACTTCGGTGCTGGGGTCATGTGAGGCGAATGGAGGAGGATGGGTTACCTAGGAGAATAATGGACTCTGTTATGGAGGGTAAGAGAAGTAGAGGTTGACGAAGATGACGATGGTTAGACGCGGTTTCTAGCGATTTAAAGATAAGAGGTATAGAACTAAATGAGCCACAACACTAGTTGCAAATCGAGGATTGTGGCGACGTTTAATAAATTCACAGAGACTTGCAGACTGAACGCCATAAGAGTCTATAATTATAATGTATGTATGTAGGTATATATGGTCTTGGTATTAAATGTTCTTCCTTTAGTCACCCACTTGTAGTATAGGATTACCCTCTGTATGTTCGGGACGTATGCCCACTTTAGGGTTTCAGAAATGTACATAAGGCGTGCCGGAGTTTCGCCTCCGTGCCTTATGTTTTATGGCCGTTTATGTGCAACCTTTTCTGTTATCATTAAGGCTACGTAGTATGGGCAATGCTGCTCCTGTTTACTAGGTGCTATTCTTAGGGTATATCATTCACAGTTCCCTTTTGGAACGGTGATCAATTTCATTGTAAAGCAATGGACAAGCCCACAACGGGGCCACTCTATAAGAATACTTTAATGTTAGGCCAAGCGATAGGTTTCCTTGTGGAACTTTAGTGCGCCATGAGAAACTGATGCTAGACTATGGTATGTTTGGAGCGCAGACTCCTACGTAGTGTAACTGATCGGAGATCTTGTAAAAACTGTTGTACCTATCTGGAGCAATAATGCTCCTCCCCGCATAAACTAACTGCTTGTTAAACTATCTTGAAATGTTGTACCTGATGTTCGGAATTCTAAGTCCCAGATATTGTTAGTGTTGACGAGCTCTTTAATGACTTGTTCTACTGGTTGTTATTCATTCAGATTTTCTACCCATCAAAAAATGGAAAGCAATAAATTTTCAAATTTGTTATATTAAAAGTTGCTATAAGTAATTCCCTGCCCAGCCATTCAACCCAGGCACTTCCTAATCCACTGCGAGCTACGGAATATCTGTAATAATAATAATAATAATAATAATAATAATAATAATAATAATAATAATAATAACCGGGCGAGTTGGCGGTGCGTATAGGGCCGCGCAGCTGTGAGCTTGCATCTGGGAGATAGTGGGTTCGAACCCCACTTTTGGCAGGCCTGAAGATGGTTTTCCGTGGTTTCCCATTTTCACACCAGACACATTCTGCGACTGTACCTTATTTAAGGCCACGGCCGATTCCTTCCCAACCCTAGCCCTTTCCTATCGTATCGTCGTCCTCAGACCTATCTGTGTCTGTGCGACATAAAACAAATTCTAAATATTAACAATCATGGAATTGTATTTACGTCCAAGTAACTAGTGTTAAGGGTATTGGAGTCCCCGAGGTGGTGACTTTTCTTCCCGCGGCAGTTCTTAACGTTCTGGAACTCCAGGATACGGAGTTATCGTATTAAAGCACCCAAGACAACCAGAATTCGAATTCGCCATTACGTAAGATACAGCCATATTAACGTGCTTCATGTGGATTTATTTATTTATTTATTTTTTATTTATTTATTTATTTATTTATTTATTTATTTATTTATTTATTTATTTATTTTATTCCTGGGACCACGCCCGAGGTGTGAGTGTAGCGTGCTTGTCTTTTGCCGGGAAGTCCTAGATTCAATTTCCGGCTAGTCCAGGGATTTGACTACCGGACTGAGAGCTGGAACGGGCGATCACTTCGCGCCGCGAGGCCAACTGATGAGCTGTCTGATATGAGAGGCAGTCAAGACGGTCATCAGAGCCAATCAATACGTCTGAGGATGTCATGACGTTAAACACGTGGCAGTCCAGCATCTGCAGGTAATGTAATATTTCCTGTGGCTATTACTAGCCGTGTGCAGCCCTAGTAAGGCAGACCCTCCGATGAGGGTGGGCGGCATCCGCCATGTGTAGGTAACTGCGTGTTATTGTGGTGGAGTTAGTGTTATGTGTGGTGTGTGAATTGCAGGGATGTTGGGGACAGCACAAACCCCCAGCCTCCGAGCCAATGCAATTAACCAACGAAGGTAAAATTTCCAGACCCGGCTGGGAATCGAAGCCAGGGCGCTCTGAACCGAAGGCCAGTACGCTGACCGCCGTTCGGCCGATGAGTCGGATATCTGCAGGCCATCTAGCTGGGCAGAAGTCGTCTTGCAGGCGAATAGCAAACTTGTTCTCCTTGTTAATTTGTTCTTATTCTTATTCTTATTCTTATTCTTATTCTTATTCTTATTCTTATTCTTATTCTTATTCTTATTCTTATTCTTATTCTTATTCTTAATTGCATATTACACGCCATAAATCCAAAATATACATCATGAACAGTTACACGGGCCTTGATATCTAAATGATATTTATTATTATTATTATTATTATTATTTTATTGTTATTATTATTGTTATTATACAGCCGTAAATTTTTCTCTCATCGTGATTCTTGGTTCTTCTGTCCACTTGGCTCCTGTCTTCTTCTTGTGGTTTCTCACTGACTCTAATTCCCACTTGCTGATTTTCGTTCTGTAGCAGGTTCGGTCTCCGATGTCGGCCACTTTGATTTCTTATTTTTCCAGGTCTTGGCGGATTTCCGTTGTCCACTTAGTTGCTTTAATTTTTTCTGTTGACTCATGTAAGATCCTTGTCAGTCTGTTTTCTGGAAGGCGTTCGATGTATCCGTAAAATTTTTATTTTTAATATTATTATTATTATTATTATTATTATTATTATTATTATTATTATACAGAAGATCTGTAAGAAGTTTCGATATTTTTTTCTTTTTAAATTAACTCGCATTTAAAATCTTTGAAAAGGGAATTTTTACTACGCTATCGCTAATCGTGTGTGTCATGTATATTAAATATTGAACGAAATTTTAATTTACTGCTTGCACTTAGCCGCTGAAACTAATGAGCCCCTTTTTCTAGCATCTACAATGAAAACAATGCACAGAACAATTATTTCAGAAAAAATGAGGGAATGAAACCGAAATTGGTTAACGTGTTTGTAGTAAGTTGCTACGCTGATTATAACAAGGGGTTAGTCTAATTATCTGAAAAGCTGCCAAAAGAAAAGAATCAGTTTACAAGTAAATTAAATTACTAAGACCAAAATAAAACAAAAAATTGTGGCTTACGGAAAATGAGATGATTTAGCGAACATGCTACTGTATGTAAAGGAGTTCTTCATTAATTAATGCCTTTTGTCGTATTCATCCAGGAAGCAAATCATTAAGTGACATGGTGTTAGCAGAATTCATAAGTCGCTGAAGTTTAGAAATGTTTAAAAAGCCTCGATAAGAAAGATGTATTGCACTTTACAGTACGATGTATGGGAATCTGAAGTGTAGATTTTGTGTATTGGTTTTTCTGTGTGCCAGGCTGAGTCTCTGGCCTTCTGAGCTGAACTTGTCAGTTTCGGTCCTGGCTCAGTCCGATGGTATTTGCAATCAATCGATCAATTACCATTGATCTGCATTCGGGGTAGTCGCCCAGGTAGCAGATTCCCTACGTGTTGTATACCTATATTTTTCTCACATAATTTGCAATTTTATTGAACATCTCCATTGTTAATTATTCCAATCCCGAACTCTTCTTTCTATAAACGAATATTTGCCCCAACCTCTTTAATTCCAACTGTATCTCCATATTGTGATCTGTCCTACTTTTAAAAACATCACACAGACTTGTTCGTCTACTGATGTCATTCCATCTCTCTTCTGATAGCTCGGAATATACCTCTTAGTCGAGCAACTCGTGTCCTATCACCCCAAAGTCTTCTCAGCCGAAACTTAACAACAGTTTCGTAACGCTACTATTTTGTTGGATATCACCCAGTACAAGTCGAACTGCTTTACTTTCGATTACTTCCAGTTCTCAAATCAAGTAATCCTGGCGAACGTCCCGTACATTGGAACCACACTCTTGATGGGGTCTTACCAGGGACACATTTACCTTCTCCCTTACATCCTTACTTAAATATCCTCATAACCAAGTGCAGAGATCTGTACCCTTTATTTACAATCTTATTTATATGATTACCCCAATGAAGATCTTTCCTTATGTTAACACCTAGGTACTTACAATGATCCCCATTAGGAACGTTCACCCCATCAACGCAGTAATTAAAACTGAAACGATTTTTCCAACCAGTGAAACTCACAACGTGACTTATAACCACATTCATCATCATGCCATTGCGGGATGTCCATCTCACAACATTGTAGAGATTTCTTTGCAGTTGCTCACAATATTGTAACTGATTTATTACTCTGTACGGTAAAACATCATCCGAAAAAGGCCTTATCTCTTATTTGAGGGAGCTACGTCACCATTGTGTCAGTAGATTTACTGGCACGTAAGAGAATTTCTACGAGAAAAAATTTTGGCATCTCGGCGTCTCCGAAACCGTAGAAGTAGTTAGAGGGACGTAAAGCAATTAATATTATTATTATTGGTTATGGTATTCATTAATATAAATTGATTGTAGAGATATCATAGTATCTTAGTGCACAGTATCTTGCGCGTATGTAGCTCAATGGAGAGTTGGCTACTTTCTCGATGTTTTATGTATTGAAACTGTATGTAATAAAGTGTACACGTCCAACATCCAAAATGGTGACAAAATAAAGAAATGATGAATATGTCGGAAAGACTGTGGTGGATATTGACATGCCCTACAAATATCTCTCCTCTGTTAAACTGTATCTCGCTGTCGCCGATGTTCCGGCAACATATTCAAGGCACGGCTCCTCCAGAGCCCCCCTTAACGATGATGGAATACGTTCGCCAATGAGGCTTTACTCCCATTTTTAAGTGTCGACCTCATCACTCGTTTCCTTAAGTGTCCCTTTCTGTCCTCATCTATATTTCCTCTTCCTTTTTCGTGGCACGGTAAAGAAGATTAAAGTGTCAGCCAGTAATCGATAATACTGAAGGCAGGCGGGCGCCTCTAACCGGCCATATGGCGGTGACCGCACCGCAGGCCTAAGTGGTTAAGACGAAATCACCTTACGTCTCTCTCCTCCCGTCACTGAAACATAACTTTGAAAACAGGTGCAAGCTACCCGCACAATTCCGCTCTGTTCTCCGGAAGGCAGAACCAGAGTTGTTAAGGAAATACCCGGAATAATGGGAATTAAATTTACCTCCCAAACGATTTGTGTCAAGAAATACTTAGTTTTTCCTTCCTATTCTTCTTCTTGGCATTATTATTATTATTATTATTATTATTATTATTATTATTATTATTATTATTATTATTATTATTATTATTATTATTATTATTGTATGGAGAAAGATTGGTTCAGGAAATAGGTAAATTTGTAGTTTCACGTGACTGCAGATGTGATTACAGCTGAGAGGCCTGTCGTTTTATCATAAGGAGATGCCATTCTCATTTCAAAAAGGCCCACCCATATTCCATCAGGAATTCATCGCAGTTCATCGGCGTTTTGTCCGATCTGCATATCTCCCCTGGCAATATGCCAGTCAGTTTTGGTGTGTCTCTGTTCACTAGGGTTCCAATCATGGACGCCTGTCTCTGCTGGATAAAATATTTCCTGGTGACATTGTTAATCGGTTATACCTTGTCTTCATCGCCCACGTACAGTATGTGAACAAATGGATGGTGTTGACATGGGATCGCCGATGGCACCAGTAATCGCTAATTTCTATATCCACATTCAGGCCTTCCATCTGGCTGAGATATGTCGATGACACAATTATTATTTGGAGCCATGGTGAACTAGAATTATCCACATTTTTGGATTACTTGAACAGCATACATCGAAAGACGGAATTCATTCATTATGAAGACTGAACGCGGATGATGTTTGTGTTTCTTGGATGTTTTGGTTACTACGGAATCTGATGGAAATTTAGGTCATTTGGCTTACCGTAAACCCACCCATACTGAGAGATATCTTCATGGGATCTCTCCCACCATACTTACCAGAATCATGCTGAGTATGGCATTCTGTGGCGGATAGCATTGGCAATAGTCTCACAAGGCACAATATCAAGACCATTTTTAAGCCTAATATCACCACAGGCAATTGCTTCCGATTTTTTAAAGATCTATTGCTTTGAACTCTGTTGTAGTATACAGGATTCCTAGTTTCCGAGGAAAGGTTTGCCGGCCAGAATATGCTATATACAAGCTGGTAGGAAAGAACGTGA
This sequence comes from Anabrus simplex, assembly GCF_040414725.1. Taxonomy (NCBI): domain Eukaryota; kingdom Metazoa; phylum Arthropoda; class Insecta; order Orthoptera; family Tettigoniidae; genus Anabrus; species Anabrus simplex. The sequence continues at coordinate 49,611,946 of NC_090266.1, forward strand.
ACAGGGTATAAGAGCATTAGACGGTTTGACACACTGATAAATAATTGGAAACAAATACTTAAGATATCTCGCGCCGGTGTCATTTTATCAGCTGCTGAATCAGATCACTTCGCGGGCAAATTCAGATGGACTTTGCGCGGTGGTGTTGCTAAATCTGCTGTTTCAAAATCTTGTCTATTTTATTAGTAGGGCAATGGGTAAATGAATAAATAATTGCATAGCCAAGACATATACATGTTCTGTAATTTACAATTGGCACAAATTAGAGATTAAACAATAACATACTTCAGTGAACATCGGAATGGTACAAATGTCAGGGAATGTGGTGCTCAACTTGCTCACGTTTCATAACTCAACATTTAATTAAAATGTTTTTTTGCCTGAGAGGATAAACTAGATTTCAATGAGATATTCAGCCAAAATCATAATGGCCTAGTTCGGAAAGTGGCCTCGAGCCACCCTGCATTTGCCTTTCTGTGGTTTACCCCTTTCATAACCAGGTAAATGCCGGGGTTGTATCATAATTAATATCACGGACGTTACTTTCCCAATCCTACCATTTATCCATTCTTCAGACGCCGATAACTCTCTGAGCGTTAGTGCCATATTGAATCACTTGACAATTATTATTATTATTATTATTATTATTATTATTATTATTATTATTATTATTATTATTTTATAACATGGTGCATTGCACAAGAAATGTATATATTGTTGAAGTATTTTTCTTAAAACCCATTGACATGCGCACGGGTTCAACCTAGAATCCAACTGGCATTAGGCAGACACTAGGCCCAGGATGTGGTTAAAATAGAATAATCTGTCAGCTGCTGTACCTCATAATATGAATAAATGAACGAAATCCATTTGTCCTGAACGTTACGGCATGCGGCGTGCATTTTGCTAGAAACCTCGGTGGTTAATCATATCAAGATATGCTCTCAATTTATCACTTCTTAAGTTGTATTCTTTCGAAGTACGTGTCTCCTCCATGCAGTGAATCATGACGCTATTGATTCTGAAAACTCTTTTAACTTTCAGCTCAGTTAAATTGATTTAAAGTTTATACTTTCTTCTCTAGACTTCCACCTCGACTTGTTCAGTTTACTGCTACGATTTGAAGCGAGCACCGTTTTATTTTATTTCGTATGATATGGAACCAATATATCGATGTCTCTACCCTTGAGCCAAAGATGTTGGTAATATTTTATGACCAGTGTTCTCCATACCAATCGGGTATATCTTCTTTTCCAAACGACTAGATACCTAGCTGTTCGTGGTTTCACGTAGCAATCAAACGTTGTTTGAAGAATTGGAACGGGACGCTCCCATTATCGAACAAAGCGATAGAACAGAAAATTGAAAAAAAATGACCACTCTCGGCCTTTTAAGAAAGTTATATCCCGTGCTCCACCATGTAACTCCAAGCGAATGCAAAACGAGTAACTGACAGGTTTCGTATGGCCGTTTACTTCTGATTCTGAGCCTGACTTAAGTACAAACGGAGACAGAAATACAGCCACCAAGTTCACACAGGATTTTATATGAACATTCTCACACCTTCAAATATATAAGATTAATGATCAAGTTGATCCAAGTCCCTTACATGTAGCATAAAGGAAATGTGAGTCGAGTCCTGAATCCGAAGGCTGTTCGGGCCCCCAACATTAAAGCCATTCAATTGCTACAGATAAACTTTTTCGTTTTATCAATTCGTTTTACGTCGCACCGGCACAGATAGGTCTTATGACGACGATGGGATAGAAAAGGCGTAGGAGTAGGAAGGATGTGACCGTGGCCTTAATTACGGTACAGCTCCAGCATTGGCATGCTGTGAAAATGTGAAACCACGGAAAACCATCTTCAGAGCTGCCGACAGTGGGGTTGGAACCCACTATCCAGCGGATACAAGCTCACAGCTTATAGAAAACCAAGGTGACACTAAGGACACGTTCTTGGGAAATGAAGAGTGCTGTTCTCCGGTGTTTACACCAATCATCTGTTCAATTGAGTCATTCACACCATTCATTTCCGTGACTGTACCCGACGTCAATCCTATAGCGTGTTTAGTGGCAACTCGAACGGCATGCTGCGTTATCATGTCAGTTTCTCGAGCTAAATAATGTGTGGAGGGATAAGATGTTGTGTCTTTAAGGCAAACAGGATACGGTGGCGTATGATCACCTGATCTGAAATCTATATGAAGCCGTGAATTAATCCTGCAGAAGAAGTATATCCCTGTTGTCTACATGTACTTCTTCTTAATATTATTATAATTAACGTAGCCATTGCTCATTCTCGTGTATAGAAATGGAAGACGAGGAAAAACACAGAGAAATTCAGTACCATCCAGTACATTTTTCTCTTCTCCTTCAATCTTCCAAAAGAAGGAGAAATAGAAGAAAACGAAGAAGAGGAAGAAGGAGAAGAAGTAGTTTAGGACTGTATCTCCTTCTCTTCTTGTTCTTCAATCGTCCTTAATAAGCAGTAGTAAAGCCCGTTTTATACATTTACTTCTTCTTATTATTATTACCGTAGTTGTTACGCACTCTGGTGTAAGGAAATGGAATAAGAAGAAGATGAAAGGAGAAATTCGGTACCGTCCAGTATATTTTCTCCTCTCCTTTAATCTTTCATAAAAAGGAGAAGTAGAAGAAGATAACGAAAAAAGAGAAGATGAAGGGCGGGAGGAAGGAGAATTTTAAGACCGTCCTGAATCTTTTTCTCTCCTTTTTTATTTATATATTTATTTATTTATTCACGAAGCACATGATACAGCTACACTGAATAAATTTCACTTGAACTGTCAACAAACTAATTAACAAATATAAACATTCATGATATAATAATTTCGTATGCCTATTTCTAGCCGAGTGCAGACCTTGTACGGCAGACCCTCCGATGAGCGTGGGCGGCATCTGCCATGTGTAGGTAACTGCGTGTTATTGTGGTGGAGGATAGTTTTATGTGTGGTGTGTGAGTTGCAGGGATGTTGGGGACAGCACAAACACCCATCCCCGAGCCGTTGGCATTAACCAATGAAGATTAAAATCCCCGACCCGGCCGGGAATCGAACCCGGGACCCTCTGAACCGAAGGCCAGTACGCTGACCATTCAGCCAAAGAGTCGGACAACATTCATGATAAAATATACACTTAAGAAAATGGAAATTGCAACACCATGAAGGCATTAGTCGTTTGTGTTGATTTTCAAGATATGGAACGATGCCATGTAGGTATGTAAACGATCAAAGTTTCAGATCAATTGGATTGTTGCTACAGGTCTCTCCACGTGATTGGTCGCGGAGGAATCAACTCCAGTATACGGACTCTGGTGTAGCGTAGTCGACTTGCAGTCTGTGCAGTGAAGTATTCCCCGTGAAACATGCCTCGACGACAGAGAAGAGCACGCTATCAATAACTGTCGCCGTTTGAGAGGGATCGGATAATTGGGCTGTGTAAGGCTGGATTATTGCTAAGGACTCTCGCTGCACGTGTTGGCCGACAGGCATCTACGGTACAACGTATACGGCAGCAGTGGTCAAATGAAGGTACCCACACTCGTAGACCTGGCACAGGTCCAGCGCGACAGACAACTGTGAGAGAGGATCGCCGCATAATTCGGATGGCCCGGATGGCCCATGCAACAGCAGCGCAATTTCGAGCAGCTGTGGTACCCCACGTTACACAACAAACAGCTGATAATCGCCTGCGTGCAGCTGGCATACGAGCCCGTGTCCCTGCAGAAGATGTTCCATTGACCCCACAACAGCGACGTGTAAGGCTGGCTTGGTGTCGAGAAAGATTGACGTGGGTCGACTAATGGCATTGGGTCGGCTTTAGTGATGAATCGCGCTTCTGTCTTGCCCACAGTGATCGCCGGAATCGTGTGCGCCGATGTACCGGGAAGACTGGCCGCCCAGACCTTATTGTCGAGAGGCACACAGAGCCAACACCAAGCATTATGGTCTGGGGAGCTATTGGCTTTAATGTGAATTCACAATTAGTGCTTGTTGAGGGCATTATGACTGCTCGACAGTACGTTGATAGGGTACTCAATCCAGTGTTGTCTCTATAATGGCGAACATTGCTAATGGGATGTTTAAGCAGGACAATGCCCGGGTTCATACTGCACACATCTCCAGAGAAGCTCTCCACGACATCACAACCTTAGAATGGCCCACCACATCCCCGGACCTCAGTCCTATTGAGCATGTGTGGGACATGATGGGTCGATAACTGGCCAACCGTCCTCAGCCACCCACAACTCTAGAACAACTGCCCTGTGCAGTGCAGCAAGCATGGGCCACAATTCCTCAGGAAGCGATCCAGGGCCTTCTTGACTCCATGCCTCGACGAATTCATCAATGTATAGCAGCACGTGGTGGGCACATCCTGTATTGATTGTTGTCCAAACTTGCGGTCAGAGGGACCTGAAAGTTTAATCATCGAATCACAACCGAACACTCGTCCTGCGTGTTCAATTGCAGCAATGTTGCACCACTCATTCGGGGTGTTGCAATTTTCATTTTCTTCAGTGTAACAAACATAACAGAAGATAACAAGATCAGGTACACTGCCTAGTAATAACAACTGTCCAAATCGAAAACCATCAGAATGTCCATGTTCATAGAAAAGTCGTCTGTCAAGATGGCGCTATAAACACTTCTTAATCGCCCTTCAGAAGAAGAAGAAGAAGAAAGGGAAGGGGAATATTAAGACTCTCCTGTATCATTTTCTATTCTTGTTCTTCAATCTTCCTTAAGAAGACGTATGAGTTTCGCCGTTTTCTATCTGTATTGAATTAAAACCTGCAACCTGTTTTCCAGTCAAGGACCGGGTCAGGGATGGAATGAATGAAGCCTCCACCTTGCGACGAGGATAAGAATTCTGCCGGCTGCCGAGGCCTGTCGCACTCCTCTGGGGCAATGATTAATATCAGACAGATGAAGTGAAATGATAGTGGAGAGTGTTGCTGGAATGGAAAATGACATAGAAAACCGGAGTGCCCGGGGAAAAACCTGTCCCTCCTCCGCTTTGTCCAGCACAAACCTCACATGGTGTGACCGGGATTTGAACCACGGAACCCAGCGGTGAGAGGCTGACGCGTTGCCGTCTGAGCCACGGAGGCTTTTTTCTACTTGCACTACTTCTTATTATTATTATTACTGGTTATTATAACAAATATTGAGCAATGTTATTAACACCATTGTTCGCACTCTGGTGTATGGAAGAAGAAGACGGCGTGTTTTAAGACCGTTTTGTATCATTTTGTCCTTTTCTTACAAGTTGCTTTACGTCACACCGACACAGATATGTCTTATGTTGATGATGAGAGAGGAAAGGGCTAGGAGTGGGAAGGAAGCGGCCGTGGCCTTATTTAAGGTACAGCCCCAGCATTTGCCTGGCGTGAAAATGGGAAACCATGGAAAACCATCTTCAGGGCTGCCGACAGTGGGGTTCGAACCCAGTATTTCTCGAATACTGGATACTAGCCGCACTTAAGCGACTACAGCTATCGAGCTCGGTATTTTGACTTCTTCACTAATATATAATTATTTTCTCATGAATGATTTTAGGTAAACATGTTTGGAGAATGACTACATAACATCACTTCAATTCTTTCTTCGATGAAACCAGTTCTTGTACTTGGTTATTCTTTGAGAAATAATTAAGACACACACTTATAACACAAAAAAGAACACTATACACTTATTCCTTCTAACGTGAGTATTGCAGTTCGTCTCGTGTAGTGTGAAGAAATTGACGACGCTGGGACTGCTACTCCGTTACAGTTACCTGAGGTGTCCGAAAATTACATCACGAGGTGAGGAAGGATTTACACGTGTAACATTCATAAATCTCGTAGTACACAGCTGGGACGAATAGTTATCATCATGGCTTTCCGAGTCACAGTTGACGAGTTCGACCACAACTCAGACCGGTGGTGTTTGTAGGTGCTCGTGTAGGTCAGCCCCGTGACGGTAAATTTTACAGGCAAATAAATGAAATTCTGAATGATAAATTTCTGACACCTTGACGTCTCCGAAAAGAGCAAAGTACAATAGGCCTAAGTGAGACGTAAAATCAAAAAATTGTTATATATATATATAATTCGCTGGGGCCATCAAGGACCACGTTAAGTCTTGTTGCATTTGACACTGAACTTGGCCTTCTTTAGAGCCCAAATTTCCCTCATTCCTTGTGAGTGGGCCTGCTTACGTTCCTCTGTCCAAGGAAAACCGTGTCTTCTCTTCGGTTGCTCGTCTCGGTTTAGCCCGTTCATCAATATTTTCTTGCGGAAGAGATCTCTGTTAAGGGCGTCTTCAGCTGAGATATGTAGCGTTTGCAGGTAGTTCTTCTATTTCTAAACCAGGGAATTGTGGTTTTTGGGGTTTGAATCAAAAAAGTGAAAGATTTCTTTACTTAACTTTCTTCCGTCCATTCTTTTCAGATGACCGTAAAATCGTGCCCGTCTTTTTCTGATTGTGTCGGTAATTTACTCTATTTTGCTGTAGACTTCCTTGTTGGATCTCTTTTGATGGATTCCATTTCTGTACTTTGATCCCAAGATTCCTCTCACAATTTTGCGTTCTCTTTTCTCCAGTTCTTCAAGGAGTCCTTTGTTGGCATTTAGAGACAGGGTTTCGGCTGCATATAGAACTACTGGCTACAGAACTGTTTCATAGTGACGTATCTTGGTGTTTTGGGAAAGGCATTTCTTGTTGTACATTGTGCGGGATGTTTGGTAGGCTATTTCCAGTTTGCGTACTCGCTTCTGAAGTGCTTCTTTGTCCAGTCCATTTTTCATGATGATCTCACCCAGGTATTTGAATTTGTCTACTCGGGTGATGTCCCCGTATTTTGTATAGAGTTTCGGTGGAGCCTCTTTGATGTTAGTCATTACTTGTGTTTTCTCAAACGATATCTGCAAACCAGTTTGTTCGGCAATTTCCTTTAAAACTTCAACTTGAGCTCTAGCGGTTTCTATGTCGTTTGAGAGAACAGCAATATCATCGGCAAATGCTAAGCAGTCTGTTGCGATCCCCTTGATTTTGGTTGCTATTCTCAATGGACTGTAGTTGGTTTCCTGTAATCTCTCCCGCCAGGTTCTGATGATCTTTTCAAGAACACAGTTGAAGAGTATCGGGGATAGCCCATCACCTTGTCGGACTCCTGTTTTGATGTCAAAGGAATGCGAGAGACATCCGTGGAACTTCTCCTTGGATTCTGTATCGGCCAGGGTGGCTCTAATCAATGCCAGCAGTTTCAAATCAACTCCAAATTCATTTAAGATGTTTAGCAGGACTTCCCTGTCAATGGAATCGTACGCTTCTTAAAGTCCACAAAGACAGACACATACTGCTTGGACCTTAGTGTACAATATCTGATGATCGTTTTGAGTTTTGGATCTGTTCATCTGTTGAGCGACCTTTTCTGAACCCTCCTTGGTATTCACCTAATTGATGTTCGACTTGTGCTTCCAAACGCTCCAGGATGGCAAGTGATAGCATTTTTAAGTCACGGGTAGCAAAGATATTCCTCTGTAGTTGTTGATATTCTTCATGCTGCCTTTTTGTGTAATGGATGGATCAAAGCTATTTTCCAATCTTCGGGCAGGGTCTCCTTGTTCCAAATTTTTTCTATTTGCTTTTGCAAGATATCAAGTGATTCCTCAGCGGCATATTTCCATAGTTCTGCTACTACTGAGTCTTCCCCCGGCGCTTTGTTATTTTTGAGACGGACAATGTGGCGCTTCATTTCATCTCTGTCGGGTGGTCTGGAATCTGGGTACCTGAGTAAGGGTTCCTTGGTCTCAATGGTGCTTTGCGGTTTAGAGCAGTTAAGTAAATTCTTGAAGTAATCTGCCAGAATGCTGCAATTTTCTTCATTTGACGTCGCCAGTGTGCCGTCCTTTCGCTCAAAGCATAGAGATGGTGGTTTATAGCCAGTGAGTTTGCGTTTGAAGGCTCTGTAGTACTCTCTGCTTTTATTCTTCCTAAGGTTTTGTTCTATCTTTTCAATGAGAGATTTTTCGTATTTACGTTTCTCAGTTCTGAACACCCTCGCTGCTTGGGCACGTTGGGTTTTGTAGGCTTCCCAATCATTTCCTGATTTCGTAGAGTAGTACTGTTTCCACGCATTGAGTCTTTCTTGGAGGACTGATTCGCAGGTACCATTCCACCAGGCATGCTTTTTGCTTCTCTTGATTTCTGCAACATCTTTGGCGGCCTCAACAAGGAGACTTTTGGCGTTGTTAAAGTCACAGTCATTTGGTCTAGCCTTTTCCTGGAACTCTTCGACCCTTTGCCGAAGTTTATCATTGTCGAAGCGTGTGATCTGTTTGGTTGTCTTCCTTGTGTTTGCGGGAATTGGTTTGAATTTGATAAGAGACATATAATGATCTGAGGCCACATTGATGGCTCTCTTTACCCTGACATTCATAATCTCAGGGCTGTTTCTCCTGGAGATTGCAACATGATAAATTTGGATCTCTCCGAGGGCTCGGACGGGAGAACGCCAAGTCATTTGCTTTCTGGGTAGATGGCGAAAGTGGGTCGACATGACCTGCAGGTTGTGATTTTCGCAAATGGACACCAGTCTTTTGCCATTGGGATTGGTTCTTTTGTGAGCAGGGTAATTTCCTATAACTCACTTGTACTTCTGCTCACGACCTAGTTGGGCATTGAAGTCACCCAAAAGAAGCTTGACATGGTGTTTGGGGATTTTGTTTAATTTTTCATCCAGTAGGTCCCAGAATATATCAACTTCATCTGGATCAGACTTGTTCTTATCGTTTGTAGTAGCATCTGCGTTAACTAGGGCGTAGGTTTTGTTCGCGCACTTAATTGTGAGTATAGACAATCTGTCATTCACAGGTTTGAAATTTGCAACCGATTTAAGGATATTGGTTCTAACAGCAAACGCGGTTCCAAGCATCACAGCTACATTGAGGATTCCTCTTTGCGCTTTGATCTTGAAAAATCGGTAGCCTTCGGATTCAAAAATCTCGTCATCTGGGTACCTTGTTTCCTGTAGGGCCATTAAGGATATCTGATTTTCGTGAAGAGCTTTGGTGAGGGTTTTCAGCTTGCCAGTTTGTGTAAGTGAATTTATGTTGAAAGTTGCTAGAAAGGTTTTAGATTTTGGCCTGAGTTTTTGACTCTTCGGGGTACACCGTGATACTCCGACTCGTCTCTTGCATGATGTCGAGTCTCCCCCAGAATCCGAACGAGACTCGTGCGCCGTGGCGTTCACGACGAGGGATTTATCCGAAGATTTACCCCCTGGGGTATGTTTCTTGAAATGTTGTGCCATGATGCTTTTTGACTTGACTTTGCTTTGGACGGGTACCCATCCTTTTACAACTACGGTTGTTAGCCTTTGAGGTTGCCTCAAGATGTTTTCTGGCTTCTGGTCATTTACCCTGGCAAGGGACCAGTTTTTTCACGGTGGTATTTTATTTCCCTACTACCCTCTGACTCTGCTGGCGGCGGAGCCAGCGAGCTTCCCCAATTGCAATGGGACGCGCCCGATGGAGGTAATCGGTAAATCCCCACACGGGTATTATTATTATTATTATTATTATTATTATTATTGTTATTATTATTATTATTATTATTATTATTATTATTATTATTATTATTATTATTATTATTATTATTATTATTATTATTATTATTATTATTATTATTTTACTAGTAGTTTAACGTCGCACTAACACACTGAATGTTTTCGGTGACTCAAGATCGGGAATGGGCTGGAATTTGGAACGAAGCGGCTGTGGCATTTGCATAGCTTGCATTCGGGAGGTAGCGTGTTCGAACAACACTGTCGTCAGTCCTGAAGATAGTTTTCTGTTTTGGTCCATTATCACACCTGACATATGCTACGGTCGCTCCCTTCTTACTTCTAGCGCTTTCCTATCTCATTGTCGGCATAAGACCTAGGCCTATCTGTGTTAGTGCGACTTACAGCAAATCGCAAAGAAAGGAAAGAAAAACCTACCGATATACCTGCAGACGTAAAATATTCGCGACCGCCTCATAACTGTTTACTTTCAATTGACTCGCTCTCACGGGGGGGGGGCTTTTTACATTGGTCTGGCCGAGCGAGTTGGCCGCGCGGTTAGGGTAGCGACGTTGTGAGCTTGTATTCGGGAGATAGTTGGTTCGAACCTGAATGTCAGCAGACTTGAGGATGGTTTTGCGTGGTTTCACACTTTCACACGAGGGAAAATGCTGGAGCTGTACCATGGCCATTTCCTTCCGTCACATATCTCTTTCTTATCGCACTTTCGCCATATAACTATCTGCGCCGGTGCGACGTAAAGCAAATTGTATGTAGCCTAGAGTATATTGGCCTGAAAAACAGATGTTCATAGTTTCCACTTCCAGATCACTCTTCCTTGTAAATCAGCTTCCAACTTCTTCCATGAGTTAGCTTATTGTGAGCCACAACATTTTACGAGCAGTATTGTTTCCTTGCTCTTGACCCGCCTACATTATCAGTATTGAGTCATCTGCCTGCCCCGCACAGTCCCTGCCTTTGTTATCACAACCCCTCTCTCCTTAAATCTGTTCGTCAAGAATAGCTTCACGACAAGACACAATCCAGTCCAGGTTCACCACTGTCAATTCCCTTTGAGCAATCTGCTGAATCATGTAGATTTTGTCGTTGATCCTGGTTAATGCGGTGTAGGAACATCGCCGCGTCGACTGGCGCTTCGGCGAATAAGTAATAAGCAATACGCTGACATGTCAAAAGTCATGGGAAAGCAAAGTCTTCGAAGTGCTCAGATCTGTAGTCTATCAGGTATGATCTGACATATCGAGAGTGAGTGTAATCATCGTCTGTGCTGGCCGTGGCAAGGTGACCTGAATTATGATCATTCGAACGGGACATCATAATGGGGGCCAGATGAATGGAACATTCCGTTGTCGAAGCTGTGCGGACATTTAAAATTCCTCGATCGATGGTGCCATGTGAGTATTGGGAATGCCTCATACAAAGCATTATCGCCCACAGTGATCAATGCCATGGCTAACCACGGACGCCTAATGGCCGTGATTAGCGATGTCTGGCTATAATTGTCTCTTGTAACAGGCAAGCCATTCTGGCACAAATCATATCAGCACTCAATGCAGAAGGTACCACACGTATATCCAGCAGCCTAGTGCTGCGTTCTTTAACGGCAGTGGGATTTGGAAGCAGAAGACCTACTAGAGCTCGACACTGGGCGTATGACTATCCTAGTTGGACCTTGAAGGACGTTGAGTCACTGATCCAGGTGTTACGAGCTGATGAAAGGGTTCGGATAAATCACAGGTTGCATGAAGCCATGGACCCCAGTTGTCAATAAAAGGCACCATACAGGCCGGCGGCAGCTTCATAATGGTGTCGGGTGTGTTCACGTGGGATGGGCTCGATCCGCTGATGCACCTGGACAGGTCGTTGAGCATTGACTGCTACAATGTACTACCTCCCGACCACTTGCAGTCCTTCATTGACTTCACATACCCCTACAACGAGCAGATAACGCGCCCTGTCATCGGATCCAAGTTGTCCAGAACAGGTTCAAGGAGCATTCTGGAGAGTTTCAACGACAGGTGTAAATCGTAGTTTTCAGAGATGTCTGTCTAAGTTATGGCCAAACATCATGACGCATACGAAGGCATAAAATTGGATAAGTGATGCCGAGTAACGACATTGAGGACACGGCATTGATCCGTGGAGGTGTACTGTAATAGCGCGTTATTTTCAGTACGGAAATCAGTATTAAATAGTATACAGGGTAGTCGGAAACAACGTGAACCAAGTCTAGGAGGTTAGAGGGTTAGTCAAGGTGATAAATAATTTGAAAGAAATAATTCAATATCTCGTACCTTTTCCCTTTTATCGGCCGCTGAAGCTAGCCAATCAGATCGCTTCGCGGGTGAATTCGAATGGGGTTTCCGCGTCACTGCTGCAAAATCTGCACGTGACTTGACAGCCATACCGAGAAATCAGCATCAAACATAAACACACCGTTGGTTTCAGCTGGTGTCACTGTTGCGTACTTGCCGTCATCTCGGAGCTCTGTGTTCAAAACCCTGACTTGGAGTTCTCATTAAGTCTTAAGTCACGTACAGACTTAGCAATACCACCTCGCGAAACGCCCGCGATGTGAACTGACTGCCTAAATTCAGTTGCTCATAAAATGACAACAGTGTGACATATCGAATTATTACTTTACAATTATTTATCAGAATGACCAACCCTCTAATGCTTATATAATAGGTTCACGGTTTTTCTGACCACCCTGTATATCATGTCGGTATCGTACTACAAGGAGTGGTATATGACCCCTCCAAAATCCGACTAACTCCAGTGGATCTAAATCCGCGAACATCGAATCCTGTGGAAAACATTAATCCTCAAAGAAAGCTAATAGCAAATTACCGCACGCTTATCTCGTCTTCTCCAGTATACTATACTATATGTTACAACTTTTTCTACAGTTATAGAGCTCATGGAGATGTGTTCTGAAGTTCCATCCAATCCCTGGTTGATCGATCAAGAAGAAAGCATTACTTTAAGCTGAGGAGGCAAAGTCGTGCATGGTTCGAAGTCGAGAAACTCAGAAACGAAACTCGGGGAAGCAATGCTAATTAGTTTCAGTTCAGCCTACAATGGAATGAGTAGCAGGTTAATTGCCGCGGATGAGGAGGGGGATAATACTACGTGCTTCATGTGCCTTTACTTCTTCAATTCCTATAGAATACTAGAGGCCCTGGAGTGCCAGTATTTTGTAGTGAAAAGGAGTCTTCTTGACAAAAGAAATTTGCTTGCCGCAAGCAGAGATATAAATTAAAGTGATTCTGAAGACGTTTATGTGAAGTGTGACATTGCTGCGAAGAGAAACATGGGAAAATGATAACGAAGCGGGGAGTCGATAGCCGAATGATATAGCTAGTGGCTTCTACAAAAGTGGCGGACCGATTCTGAATCAACCCATGTGGGAGTTTCTAAATATTATGTTACGTAAATAAGGTCCCAGTTACGGGGAAAATTGAAACTCTTGTGAATATAAGGAGAATAAAAGTTATTGAAATGTAACATTACATGGGAATCTAGGAGAGAAATTGGTAGACTGAATCGCAAATGAAGGAGTGCTGAATATTGTTGGAGACAGGAGAATGATTTGGTGAAATCTGAAGAACGAAGGTACTGTAATTGAATACCAGCACATATCTCGATATGTCAAGGCATGTTTAGTACTTTTTAGTGAAGTAAAGGAAGTAATAATTACCATAGGAAGCAAAGGCATGAATATAACAAAGAAGCTAGAATGAGCGTTCGACTGACATTGGCCGACTTCATACAGACCGGAGTGAACGATACAATATGTTGCAGGAACGCGCTGGGGACCTTGGAACTCATTGTTTACGAAGAAGTCTTGTTAAGCTATGCCTTGCATTTAAGATATTTAAGGGCTAGTTATATTTCCGCTGCCGTGATGCGCGATTTTGGCCGTGATATGTGCAAAGATATGATAATATTAAAATATTAATCTGCATTACCATGTCACTATCGGTACTTGATATTATCACCATCTGCACGAATTAAAATCAGCTTAAGCCATTGTCCAAATATTAAATTACTTTCTCCTTGGTTTAATACCACAAATTATATCATTATTAACTTTGTGTTTACTTACAGTGTCTTCTTATTTGTTGAAGGATAAAAGCCTCGCTCTCGTAATACGGCCTCTTGGTTTTAAGTTATGTTAAATTTGACGTAATATCACTCATGATGAATTTAATATTGTTACGAAGATATTATGGAAAGCAGAGGTGAAATAGAGAGCAGGCATGAATGGGAGGATAAAAGACAGTGAGAAGATTGATTTAAAACTTTAAAATTACAGAAATATTTCATTCTCTTCATTTTTTAAATTTTACAACTTGCGAAGAAGGCAACAGTTCAGTTGCTGAACTATCCCGTTAGCTTAGGTACAATTTTAAAAAAACACTATAATCAACAAACCGCCAATTAACAATCCGAGGTTAAAGCTTCCAAATTTACAAAGGTTACTTGCGCACTGCTACTGTGTTCAATCAATAGTCAAGGAGACGGATCTCCCAATTTCTTTTACACCAATAGTAAAAGCATCTTTGCTCCACAAATTTACACTTAGGAATCTATTTTCTAGACCTATCAAAGGCACAACCTACATATAGCAAAATCAAGCAGTATTCACTGTCTTAACTGCTCAACTGTCCGGTATCTTTAACATGAAATATATGGAGTTAAACAGGTTAACAAGTACCCATTCTACGTGGCCACTGGTAAAAAGAAAAGGTAAAATTACTGGCCCTAAAACCAAAATGTTGAGGAGGCGAACTCTTGCACTCCTAGAAATTTAATTTAAATGCATAAATCCCTATTTGGGCTCATGGCCCGACATTACAGAGGCTAAGCCTATACTAGTGAGGTGACTAGATGGAGAAACATATTTATGTTACAGAAGTTACAAGATAGGAAAAGTTACAAAATCATAGTCGCCTCAAAATCAAGTTGAGAGGGAATACGAGAGGGTACCTCACTCTCTATTCCCTGATTTCGGTTAGGATCTTTCGGTTTGTAGGAAATTTACATTTAGCGTTTGAAATTTACATTTTAGAAAATGAAGTTGCATTACTAAAGATTTTAAACCTTCCCCTCGAGCTACCTTTGAAAGAATATCAGATTTTAAAATGGATTTTCCATTACATTGAGATGGTGCACCTCCCGAAGATGGACGAGGCACCCCCCCCTCACCCTTATGAACACACGCTAGATGTAGGCTGGAGCGATCACAAAGACATCCTGGACCGAAAGGTGCCAGCTTTTATAGTACAGGGGAAAATTCCGGCAAACTCTGGGCTAAGGCCCTGACACACCCCCAATTCTCAATGGATAATCAAATAAATACCAGAAAGTGTTGATTGGCGGTAAAATAAATGTACTAAATTTTTCATTGGCCATCATCTAGTTGCTGGGAAGAGATAGAAGTGTTGCAAACTTTAGCACACCGAAAACAAAGTATAAACAAATCAGTTTAGGAAACCTTAACATTCAGAATTACTCTAGAATTGTAATAGTTCATCTTCACACTAGAGGGCAATACATAAGTTTCTAGTAGCGACATCTGTTGAGAAATGTTCAAACTTCTTGTAATAATCGCTTCAAACTTTACTTTACAGAGGGCCTTCCCCAAGGCACTTAATTTAAATGTACGGGGCGGGTGTACCTCCGGTACAGACCTCAACACCCAAAAGTCCTTCCTCAGGTGACACAGTTTAGAAAATTTACTTTTTAGAAATATTTGAAGGTGTAGTTTTTAGTCAAAAATTTATTGATGAAAGTTCATTTGTAGGTGATTATGCCGAAAACAAGTCTTGAAGTCCTCCAGAAGCCGTAGAAGTCTGGGATGTACAGTTCAAGTTTGACGGAAGGAGCGGCCACCATTGTCGATATGCCAAGTACCCTCAGATACATCTCTCCCGCTACCATGAGCGGGGTTGCCATGGTGAAGGTCGCCACAGGCCAGATATTGAGACACTGCTCCAAGATGAAGTAGGCGGTTGTGCTACCGCACAGCAGCCCTTGCCGGTAAGGATGTTGCTCACGTAAGCCGTCATGAGGGAGACTGGGCCAGAGCAAGGGGGCCCTTATTCCACTCGCCACATGTTGTTACTCGGCCGCAGATGATTACTGAAACAGTAATTTACTGGGCGACAGTGGTGTTTTTACGGAGAGAGCGAGTTTGTTTATATTTAAGCTGCAGGTTCAGATGAGGCGGGCGGCATCGAGGGTGAGTATGTAAAATGCTGTCTCGGTTTTAGAGGCGTGGTAAAGGTAATGGCAGATAGGGACGGAAAGAGAAAAACTTTCTGAGGGGAAGATTGTACATAGATTGACAATTACAATAGCAATAGGGCAGACGGCCTCAATATACAACATAAATATTGTATTCAAAGGTCCTAAGCTGTTAAGGAAAGAAATACAACTACTCCCTCACTTCCATAACTTAGTGGCCTATATTAAAAACAAGAGATTTCATGCGGGTTTAATTTGAGACATGTGCACATTAAAATTCTTTCAGCTGCTGGATTGCTCACCAAGAGGGTGACCAGTGTTAAGAAATCCAAAATAATACACGGTTCATGAATTCTTGGGGCAAGCTTGCCTGCCGGTACAAAATTCTTTACCATGACCGGTTCTCCGAACTTTCAATTCATGGGGGGCTCCGTTCAAGATCATATCTCACCTTAACCTTCTCATGAGAAGCCTTAAGGTTACTTTTAGCTTTCTTCCACAAGTCCCTAATATTATCGGGATCTATTGTCTCTGGCAATATCTCATTGATGGACTTAGACAACGGCATGTTTGGAGCAAATTTAAACATGAGAGAGGCAGGAGTAAACTTGTGTAATTCATAACGGCCGAATTTAGGGCAAAAGCTAACCAATGCAGAGAAGTATCCCGCCTGGAATGATCTTCATGATGTAAGGCTATCAAAGCAGATCGAAGATTACGATTGACATGCACAGACAGAGATGGTTGAGGGTAATAAGCAGAATTAGTGACATGGGATATGGACAAATCAAAACCTAATTTTCTGAATAGGCTAGATGTAAAAGCCTTAGCATTATCTGAAACTACATGTTGACAAGGACCAAAAGAAGCAAAGTAGTATTATGTCAAGAAATGGTAGACTGAGCGGTAGCCAGCTTAGTCGGAAATAACCATGAAAATCTAGTGAAGCCATCTACACATACAAGGATGAATTTATTCCCGGTTCCCTTTCATTGAGGGAAGGGTCAGACGTAGTCTATATACAAACACTCCATGGGGAGAGATGTTTGATTTAATGACAATAGCCGATCGATTAATACCATCTTTTAACATTTGATCAATGATCTCCTTAATAACCTTCATTTTAGGTGGAGATAGCCCATATCTTACAGCAATTGAATACGTTACCTCAATCTTATACTCAATCAGGTCATTGAAAATTTGTCAGGAAAAGACTGAAACAACTCTCGAAGGTACAATGTTAAATACACTATAATCAACAAATCGCCAATTATCAATCTGAGCTTAAAGCTTCCAAATTTACAAAGGTTACTTGCGCACTACTGCTGTGTTCAATCAATCGTCAAGGAGACGGATCTTCCAGTTTCTTTTACACCAATAGTAAGAGCATCATTGCTCTACAAATTTACACTTAGGAATCTATTTGTTTAATGCACACTTTCTAGACGTATCAAAGGCACAACCTACATATAGGAAAATCAAGCAGTATTCACTGTCTTAACTGCTCAACTGTCCGGTATCTTTAACATGAAATATATGGAGTTAAACAGGGGTAACAAGTACCCATTCCACGTGGCCATTGGTAAAAACAAAAGCTTAAATACTGACCCAAAAACCAAAATGTTGAGGAGGCAAACTCTTGCACTCCTAGAAATTTACATTAAATTCATAAAACCCTATTTGGGCATATAGCCCGACGTTACAAAGGCTACTGCCGAGGTGACTAGATAGAGAAAATATTTATGGTACTGAAATTAAAAGGTAGAAGATGTTACGAAGTCATAGTCACCTCAAAATCAAGTTGAGGGGGAATACGAGAGGGTACCTCACTTTCTATTCCCTGATTTCGGTTAAGTTCTTTCGGTTTGTTTGAAATTTACATTTAGACTTTGAAATGTACATTTTAGAAAATTTAGTTGCATTACTAAAGATTTGAAACATTCCCTTCGAGGTAGCTTTGAAAGAATATCAGGTTTAATTGTGGATCTGCCATTACCTTGAGCTGGTGGACCTCCCGAAGATGGCCGAGGCCGCCCCTCTCCCTTAAGGACACACACTAGATGTAGACTGGAGCGATCACAAAGACAACCTGGTCCGAAAGATTCCAGCTTTTATAGTACAGGAGTAAGTTCCAGAAAACTCTGGGCTAAGGCCCTGACACACACCCAGTTCTCATTGGATAATCAAATAAGTGATACAGATGTTGATTCCCAAAGGGAACTTGAAATATTTGTCCCGAATCAGTAAATTTATAATACCAATATAGTTGGTCCGTTATTGGACATTATACATTTTCCAGCTAACTCATTCCTGGTTGGCCTGCCTGTCCATCAGATGATATAGATGTTGATTCCCATAGGGAACCTGAAATTTGTGTCCCTAATCAACAACTGTGTCATCTGATGGCCAGGCAGGCATGAATGTTTAAAATGAGACAAAGTATCTCATAGCGCATTGGCACTGCCGGTAGCTCCAAGTAGCCTACGCAGTGGCCTCCCCGGTATGCACTAGACATGCGTCTTGGTAGGTGTTCTATTTACCAACAGATAAGCACAATTTAGCACACGGGGATGAAACGCTGGCAACCAGAAATGAGTTAGCTAGAAAATATATAAAGTCCCATAACGGACCAACTATATTGGTATTATAATCAAATAAATACCAGAAAGTGTTGTTTGGACGAAAATTAAATGTACAAAGTTTTTCATTGGCCAACATCTAAGCTGGCTGGAGGAGCGGAAGTGTTGTAAACATTATCACACCGAAAGCAAAGTATAAACAAATCGGTTTAGGAAACCTCAACATACAGAATTACCCTAGAATTTTAATAGTTCATCTTCACACCAGAGGGCACAACATAAGTTTATTGTAGCGACGTCTGATGAGAAATGTTAATTCATCACCAGATGGCGTACCATTTTCACTTCTATTATAACGTCTGAATTCAAAAGCTCGTTGTTTAAGAAGCCTTTCTCGTGGACAGTTGAGATTTTCTTCTGATGACGCAGAGTACAGTTCTCTGCGAAACGTAAAGAATTTCACCTTATTTTCTTGACATGGCATAAGCCCAAAAGCCTATATCATGTCTATAAGTACTGGCCGTGAAAGCATCAATGGCAACAGTAATTAAAATAATTTGTGCAGGCCTTTATATTCACAGATGCCTACAATATGGGTATTGTTTGCCAAACTGTAAGAGCAATTATAAGTCAAACGAAGTATATGTCTTCATAAGTGTCCAGCTCTACAAAGGATCCTCAACTGCGAAAATACTGGATTAATAGTATTCCAAGAATAAGATAGAGAGCAACTTCTTTGCATTACACAAATCGATGCTTAAAGACCATAAATGCACGGAAAGGTCTGTACGAGAATTATGGGTTCAATACGAAAACTTTTGGCAAGAATTAAGAGGTCGTGAATTCTCCACTTGTTCACTAACTCAAAGAGGGCATGGAGTAGAATTATACTAGGAGTATGAACCAGGAAATTCTTGGGTCAGAAATCTAATCGGCCTGTCTAATAACGTGTGGCGAGAGGTATTAAAATGACGAAAGTTTCTGCAGTGTGTTCTGTGCCCGGCAGATCCCTGGACATCACACTCTGTCAGTGCTTCTAAGGAGAGGAAGAAACTACCGCTCATATCCTAGGATCCTGTAAACACGGAGAGCTTCTGCGAACACCCTCTTCATAGCCAATGAACTGAGGAAGAAGACCTGTAATGTCCACGAAGAAGTTCACGGGTTGGCTGTGGACGACAGTTCTCGTTGTATCGACATGATAGCCTTCAGGAACACAGCCATAAAAGCTTCCTCAGAGACCCAACTATACGGTTCGAAAACCACAGAGGCCAGCTGGAAAAGGTGAAAGTAGAGAAACAAAGAGATTTACGAGCCCACAATCACCTAATACAAATCCAAACACCATCTTCAAGAGATTGAAGTAATAGGACGCGGCACCATACCTCGACACTTCGCAGACGCATGGAAGCGTTTTCAGATACCCGCTGAAGACATTCACGAAATAGTTACGATAGCCCTCCGAGATTCCATCAGGCTAGTGAGGCACCACATTTTCAGTGCATAATGTCCTTACTGAGAAGAACGTTCGAAAAGATGAAATGTCTGTGTTTATGCCGTCTCCATCACATGCGATCCGTTTACCTTGTCATTCATCACAGTCTGTTAATATAAAAGGTTGGCATTTATTTTAAATAATAAACCTGCATATATGTAGCACATCGGATGCAGATCCGTAGCTAGGTATTATTATGCCCGGGGCAAACCTCTGTCATTCATCGTGTATAACTTTAAAGGACCAAATATGGCATAATGGGGCTTAATGTGGCTCCCCAAATAGCGTCAGGTTATAAGCAATTCCCTGTGTTATTTTTAACCAGTTCCAAATAAGTTGTGCCTTATAAGGGCATAGTTATGTAATCGGGATGCCTGATAACGGCCCAAGTGCAGTCCGATTTTCTAGCAGGGTTCATATGGCGAACTTGATAACACATTTTTTAAGACGCTCTAAAGTATATTTTCCAATTTCGCTGGTTTCGATAATAATAGACTAATAATAATAATAATAATAAATATAATAATAATAATAATAATAATAATAATAATAATAATAATAATAATAATAATAATAATAATAATAATAATTCAAAATGAGAGCCTAAAAGAACTCGTCTATCAATCAAATGTGAAACCAATAATACAACAAGTTAGAACTTTAATCAGAAGATGTCACCACCGAAATATTATGTAATTTTGCTATTGTTCAGTTGCCTAACCTGAGGGAATTTCTCCTTGTTTGTTTGACATTCATCAAGAAGCTTGGACATTTTTTCACAGAGGACACCACTAAAAACTATGATCATGCACCCTGGTGCGAAGGGAAAGAACTTATGATTTAAAGAAGTTTTGTATTTCTAGGTTTTTGATAACTGATTGATGCTCGTTTATTTTTGGGTAGGCAATTCTTCCTTTTCTTTCCACCAGTTATGAATCTAGCCAATCCCTAATTTCTGTAATTAATTTTCTACCAGTCATTGGCTTCTTGTTCGATCCTGAAGTGTAACTTTGAATTGGACCAATTAAAGTGAGAGGGTGTGGCTGGTTTATTCCTGAATGATCTCGAACCTTCCCTGAGGGTTTATAAACTGCGGCTTTTCACGTCTCTTGGCCAATTGATCGACATCTATCTGAGTATGTGTGTTAAGCAGGAGGCGGGCGGCCGTTTCGTCGGCTGCTAGAACTGCTGCCAGGTATGGCCACATAATTCCACCTTTCTTGTTGTAGCTATCTCCGCAGTTTAACCCGAGGGAAAGGTCCAAATCGTTAACTATGTAACCTTATTTTCTAAAAATGTAACTTCTGACGGCTAATGTAAAAAGTTTCATAAAATTTTTGACTGTAAATTGGGGATAGAGAGTGATGTCCCCCCTCGAGTTCCCTTCATCTTGGTTTGAGGTGACTACGTTTTGTAACTGTTTTACTTCCCTTCCGTAATGCATTAATTTACCCTTATACGAGTCACCTCAGTTGTTTGGGAATAGCCCCTGTTTCATCGGCCTAGTGCCCTTTAGGTTTTAAGTGTTCATATCTAGGAGTATGTGTGTTAAGCAGGAGGCGGGCGGCCCTTTCGTCGGCTGCTAGAACTGCTGCCAGGTATGGCCACATAATTCCATCTTTCTTGTTGTAGTTATCTCCACAGTTTAACCCGAGGGAAAGGTCCAAAATTAGATCTGCAAGTATTCGCCTCCATTCATTTTGTGTTCGGGCCATTTATTTAACCGTTATTCTTTTTCCATGAAGGCCCAGTAGGTTGGGTATTAAATACCCATGTATAATCATTCTCCAATTGTAATTTGTGTCTTGAGAGGCCGGTATTGTAAATTGAGGTTGCCTCGAGTAGGCGTGGAAAACTGAGAGCCTGTTAGCTCTTTTTCGAAGTTTTTGTAAGATTAATGAATGCCTCTTGAAGGCTAGATGTTGTAATTTTGGGAGCACGTGCTCTTTGAATTAGGGGATTTCTGCCTTTGCATAAATTTGTGCTCTTTTATAAATTTCAGCTATTACCTCAGGAAATGTAAAGCTAGGGGCTTAAATTCCGAAGTGTTAAGATTCTGAATCTTGGATTTTCCCCATCTTGTTAAATGATTGCTACTTGTAGTCTACCTGTAATATTGTCATGAAAAATGGTTATGTTTGAAGTTCTAAAAATATAATATTCAGTTTAAGTTTTAAATCCAATTCTTGACATTGTAGTTAGACCCATTCACCCCAGCACATTCTTTCACCTCTGCGTTCCACGGAAAACCCGGAACAATAATAATAATAATAATAATAATAATAATAATAATAATAATAATAATAATCATCATCATCATCATCATCATCATCGTCATCATAATGTTATTGGGTTAACGTCCCAATTTTTGTGACTCAGAGGTGGTGGAATGTAGATCCGCAGGAGTTCTTTCAGGTGCCAGTAAATCTATTGATCCGAGGCAGACATATTTGAGCATCCTGAAATACCATGTGACTGAGCCAGGTGTCAAACCCGCCAAGTTGGGATCAGAAGGCCAGCGCCTCAACCCTCTGAGCCGCTCAGCCCGGCACACTGGTTTCTGAATGACAGTCTTTATCAATGCACATAGGATGTATGTAGCATATATAGATGACCTAACAGCGAAATGTACTAAAATGTATTTGTCTTACTTTCATTTAGCACTTTCATTTGGCATCGCTCCAGGGCGACGAGAAAACCGTAATTGTTACAGGCTAATAACATAATCTTGACTGAAACATTCTTGACCAGCCTTAAATAACAAATTTTACAACAACCATTTATTTTAAAATATTTAGAATTGGATTTAGATAACATATTAAAACTGCGTTGTTAGAAATTTTTTAAATTTTTCTTGAAATATTCACAAAGTTCCCGTTACAGACTAGAAATAAGTTTATTCCTTCGATTTGCTCTGTTGGTTTTGGCTTTATTTTATGTCTCCGTTCGTCTTGATGCACTGGTTGGGTACCCACGTCACCCACCCGTAGTTACGGCTCCGATTAGATATCATTGAACCGAACCTCCTTATAGTTCACTACCCAGCGAATATTTTGAAAACTCAAATATAGTAATAGGGATCTGGAAGTCAAATAGTGATGATATAAAAATGTTAGAGTTGAACTGCACAAATATCGTAAAGAAAGGAATAGAATTATGTAATTTAATAGACATATTGAACCATATCGCTTCATGGTGATAGAGATATTATTTAACTCATCAGGAACGCTGTACCGGGAGTCGGAACTGGAAGGCGCGAAAAGTATCTTGGAGCTCGAAGGGGGCTAAGGCAAGCTACACCGAGCGTGGCAAGATGTGTTTCTTTTACAAGTTGTTTTACGTCGCACCAACACAGATGGCTCTTATGGCGACCATAGGACAGGAAAGGGTTAGGAGTGGGAAGGAATCAACCGTGGCCTTAATAAGGTACAGCCCCATCATTTGCCTGGTGTGAAAATGGGAAAACAGGGAAAACTATCTTCAGGGCTGCCGACAGTGTGGTTCGAACCCACTATCTCCCGAATACTGGATACTGGCCGCACTTAAGCGACTGCAGCTATCGAGCTCGGTGGCAAGATGTGTGAGAGAAGGAAGAAACCAGGGAAAAGGATAGGACGACCCGAAACGCGGCAAGAAGCAGGCCTGGCAAGGTATGAAAGTATGCCGATAATTACTCCTTTGAACAAATTTGGACAAAGTTAAAATAACAGAAAGCATTTTTGTAATTTACTGTGTGCTCCGAGCTGATCCGATGTGCTCAGTATAATTGCCTTTGAGCGGAATGAGTGTGGGAACCAAGATTTTGTTTGCACAAAGGGGAAGCATTGGTATCATAGTATTTCCCCATGTGTGGCGTCTCTGTCAAGAACATATATAAGAGAGCATTGAGAGGAGATGGCACTCTCTGGAAGACAGGCGATGAGACAAGATGCGGCGTGAGCTTGTAGCAATTACACAAAACCAGGATTAGAATATATAGTGTCGGTGAGTTTTTGTCATTCGTAGCCTGGAGAAATAGCAAGTACACAATGCCTTAGCATATAATATTTAATAAACTTTGATCCAGAAATCTGTGTGCAGTTGCGTGTTACAATTTTAAGAAGTATTTCCTACTTATGATTTGAAGCTCTACGGGATGAACTATAAGCTCGGATGGGCGACATGTTCTATAGTTTCTTCAGTCCTAACGCACGATGTGCAGAACTAGGAGTGACGGGAGTGCTTAAAATTGCAGTTATTGGCGGTGCGGGAATCTACGACAAGAGCTAATTAAGCGCGAAACCTTCCTACAAACCACCGCTCCAGCAGACGACACCGGAACTGAACCGAGGACCAGCAGCACAAGACGAAGCTAGCGAAATGTTGAGCTAAATCCATACATAGTCTAGCATGGAGAAGCCGTGACGTCACAATGTAAGAGATTAAGTTTGAACAGATTTTTCTTTTAGCATTAGAGAGGAACAGTTCAGCTTGTCATATTTCTCTTTGTAAATAAACGTTCATTATGCCTTAATGGCGATCGTTTATATGTGCTTAGGACGAATGCATGTATTCTTTGTGTTATTTTAGCTTTGAATCATTTATGTACGGTTACGAGGGTGTTAGGATTAAATTAGGTTTCCTCTATAGTCAAGTAATGTAGTGTTATTCTTATTGGGGATTAATTTATGGAACCATGAGGAGCCAGGATCATTTAAAACTAAAGGACGGAGGTGCCTTATGAGTATCGAATGGGAAGACTCTTACTGGAGTGCCAGGCGACCTAAAGAATAGGAGGGGCCGATTACCTTCGATGTTAGGCCCCTCTAAACAACGAGCGTCATCATGATCAAGGAGTAGGGAATTGCATGTTAAGTTAATGTGTATGAGCTTTGGACATGTGCGGAAGAAATCCCAACGTTGCACTAGAAAGTGTTTTCGAAATAATTCCGGAAAGATAACACATGGCTATGTACTTGGCATGAACCGGGGTCCGTTGCATGAAGAAAAAAGACAGAGTATATTCTGCATATTCTGACGGGAGCTACCTCACGAACCTACCACTACGCGCTAAGTCCGAATTCTGGCTTGCGGCACTTACGTACAACTTCACTGTCTAGTGAGTACGAATAACTGAAGGAGAGAGCCCTCCGCCTTCTTGGTTTGGGGAGTATATCTGCTCTCACTCAAGTAAAGGTCAGTCGCTTCCCACTACCTTATGGGTCGGAATATGAGCGTTACCTAGCCATTCGTCCTGGGTACTTCTATGAGCTATTTGTCCCAGTAAGTGCTGCTCTGTGGGTACTAACATCTCTATCCCTTTCCTTGCAATTTTGTCTCTCTGTCTATGCTAGAGGACAACTGAACTGTATTTGATCTCTTTGTCGGTGAAGCCGACTGCTCCTGTATGTACTGACTATTGGACACTGGCTTGTAGATAACAAACATCCTCTCTCGTAAACATGTTATTGCTCTCTGCCTGACTAAGACTGTTCCCTAATTCTAACTTACTGAAACTATTTCTTCTCCATTCTAACTATTAAAATATAATAAAATTAATATACAAGTACACTGGCATTACAAGATGTCCCGTATTTCTAATTAATATTCTTACACTAGCTTATTTCCCTTTGATACTCTGAGGTCCAGTCGCGGCTGCCGTTTATCTGAGAGTCCGCTGGTTTGAGCCTTGGGAGGTCGATTCACGACAACATAGTGCATCATATATGAATCGTACGATTTTCTAACTAGCTGCTTTAACCTGTTACTGTAATTTTACGGCACGGTATGGTACAGCTTAAACTGTACAGCCCATCCAACACATATACCAGTGATGCCTTGTTAGTGAAAAATTGCGAAATATCGTACATATATTCCATTTTGGCAAACCACATCGCATACAAGTGTTAAGGTATTAGCCCAGCATAAGAACTGTTGGTAAGTCTAAGACATTGAACGCAATTTGAAACTTAAAGCTTGATATTTTCGTCACTAAATGGACATGAAAAATAATTCATATTGTGAAGTTTTAAATTGTAATTTTAGGAAGAACAGCTAAAGGCACGTTAATATAAATGTTATGCCCCGTACCATAAATTAAGGGCATGTCTTGAATTTATGTTAAGCGCCCGGCATTAAGACATTTTCTGCTAAACGTGTATGAGTTCATTATATTCAGGTTTTGGGGATATCTATCTGTGACGCTTAATATTCTAAATTACACGTCCCGTGTCCCTAATTTCTAAGTCACGTGAGGATAATAATAAGAATACTAATAATAAAAAGAAGAATGCATTTCGTTGCGAATGAAAATGTTTTAGTGATGGTCACGACGATAATAATAATCGCCATGATATTGTCGCTGTTGCGATTAACAATAACTATTGATGAAATTCTGTGAAGTCAAATAATAGGAATAATAATACTGTTGCGATTTGCATGAGTTATTTAGCCAACTCTAAATTATGGGATTCACGAAGTTTTCAATATAACATCAGAATATGAGGATGTTGATGTCCATGGAAGGATCTGTTATTGATGGTCATGCAGTAATAAGATAATTAGAAACTTCTTATAAATAAATGATAAAGATTTTTCGTTGTTTGCGTAAACAGTGCCAAGAGGATGGGTAGAAGTGAGTTGAGTTCTGATATAGGCTAAATAAAATTAACCAGCAATAAGAAAATCTTGTCCCACAATGAGAAACTAATAAAACCCCGAAAGATGAGGAAAATGTTACGTTGAGGCACCAGTGGAAAAACCTGGAATAATAAGTGACGTTTTACGTTCCCTTATGAGAGCAAATATCTACGAGTAATCATGGAAAGAATATAAATAAAGCTTCGAGCAAATAATATGAGAGAAACAGAAATTAGGATAGAGAAGAAATAAATTGGGACAAGACGCTTTGTGATAGAGAAAAGCAGATGCCTGCTTATAAATGCTCGGACACAGGATATATATGCCGCCATAATCACAAGATACAGCCGCACAGGTAATATTTAGTTCATATTATTTTATTGTAGATTGTATCCCCTGATATGAAGCAGAGTTTAAACTTTAAAATTATACCTGTGAATAATAATAATAATCAAATGATAAATACCTGACACGGCAACATTTTGCAACGGAGGTTAAATACCGTGTTATTCCTTATGTCTATGATTTTGCTTGACATTTCATTCGTAATTTTATGTACCAAGGAGTATTATAGGATATTTTAGGAGGATCTTACAGCCAGATGTATTTTCGTAAAGCAGGTCTATTTATTTTGATCCGACTCTCTTGATGTTAAAGTGAAGGGACATTTCAAACTAGTTTAAATCGTTGAAGTGACCATGATATGTGATAACTGGACTTGGTCAGCATCTTAGAAGTAAATAACAATCAGAGTGGTACGTGATTATATTGCTCTATGTAATGCACCCGTCCACCTCCCGAGTCCCAGACTAGCATGTATCTCAGGGGTATCGGTTCATTATTTAAGTCATCAAATATAAATATAGCGGCATAAATGAACACGGGAATGAACGGAGCAATTTAAAATTAAAATGGGGAAAACTCGATTGTAAACTTGAATTTAAGGACTCCATGATAGGACTAGGAAGTGACTGTTAACTTTAAAAAGGGTCTCATCTAACTACAATAAAAAGATTATGAGAATGGTTTCCTTTGAAATAATTTGCCAGAAGGAGCAGTTTATTACGCCATCCGACGTACGAAACTTTGATACATTTGGCAACGATATTTAAATTCCCACACATGTTACATAAATAAATCACTTGCTATAGCGTAAGTGGTATCAATATGTTGCTGGGTTGCTTCTGAAAGAAATTACAAGTGGAGTATAACTTACGGATCGATTCCATTTGAATCGAACCGTTGTTCAAGGATATAGCTTCCTTCTATCGGGAGCCCGAGCATAACCCATGTTACGGTCGGCTTCCCGATTTAACTAAGATGATGTACCCCGGCTATATACATTTTTCCGAGACCGGTACTCGGACTGGGTAATGTTTCTCGTGAATTACGAAAAATGGATTACACGGACAGTTCCTATCTTACGATGTCCAGCTGATGCCATACCACTGAATTAGCATTTATATTTTATTTACACATGATCTGAAATGTTACAAAGTAGCCTCAGTAGACTACTGCCACAGATGAGATAACGAGAAGCGGTGGGAAATACCGTGCGGAAACCGTACGATAACGAGGTAACAAACGACTATAATATTTATCATTCTTATTATTCGAACATACGAATCGAGGGATGTTGTCACCAATTAATTAATTAATTCACTATTGTCAGAATATTCATTTATCCAATATACTACCTCCACATATCAGGAGACAGAAGGCCCTTTTTCAGCTATGGACCAGAATGCTAAAGAATGAACGTCTACCTGTTCATGAAGATATCAGACAGAAATGCACACGCCTGAAGTCTCGCCAGCCTGCTTGGAAGACAGCCGTGAAGATAACATCTAGTGAATTCAACCCCACCTCTAAATGGTTAACAGAGTGGTCTTTATCTCCAGCTCGGGCAATAGTGGATATTGATAACCCATCCACAAAGCTGGCAGGCTTTGATCTGCCACGTTGCACCTGGAGTAGACTAAACCGCATGAGATGTGGAGTAGGTAGAACAGCATCTACTTTACACACCTGGGACTGGTCAGTTTCTCCATACTGTGATTGTGGGGAGGTTCGACAAACAATGAAACATGTAGTACAGGAATGTCCACTCCGTGCTTTCACTGGCACCATGGAAGACCTCAACACAGCAACACCCGAAGCAGTGAAGTGGGTGGCGGGTTTGGACATTCACATTTAGTGACATGTACATCACTCGCACTCAGTGTGTATATATGAACTGTCAGAGTTGATAGGTAGATAGCGATGTAAATATATTGTGTTTTCTTCTTGTATTTTCAAACTTTGTAAATTGCTTTCTTTGACTGTATAGATATGATAATTTGTATTTACTTTGTACTCATCTTTCACTGGTTGTGTAAATAGTTTATAGGTTGTCATTATTCATCATACGCCAAATAAATAAATAATAAATAAATTATTATTATTATTATTATTATTATGATTATTATTATTATTATTATTATTATTATTATTATTATTATTGTTGTTGTTATTATTATTATTATTACACTC
Organism: Anabrus simplex; assembly: GCF_040414725.1. Classification (NCBI taxonomy): domain Eukaryota; kingdom Metazoa; phylum Arthropoda; class Insecta; order Orthoptera; family Tettigoniidae; genus Anabrus; species Anabrus simplex. The sequence goes on from NC_090266.1 coordinate 49,641,015, forward strand.
AACGGTTCCTGGCACTGTCACGTTTGATTAATATCGTCATTATTATGCGGGACGCAAACACAAATGGTTATTACTGTTATTATTATTATATCCCTCTTGTGGTTATTATTATGACAATTATTATTAATCTGACCGCGATGAGTTAACATCGTCCTTACATTGTTATTATTATTATTATCGGTTGCATATTATCATTTATATTCCCGTTTAACATCTTTATCAACGCTCGTTTAAGTAAGGCGGTCCAAACCTTTTATCTGCAATATTTATTATTATTATTATCACGACATCATGATTGTCATCACTCGTCATTACAATGATTACAATATCCGATCATTTATGTGGAATCTGAACTCTCATTATCCTTAAATCCGTAGTATCTCGACGAATAGCTGTGCAGTCTATTTATTTCGTACATGCTGTCACGGGTCCAAACTCTACCCGCTACGTAACTCAGTATTTCTCTGTGACACTGCCCGTACATTTTACACTCATTTATATCCTAAGTGTCTCTCGTACGGAATTTATATCCCTTTCTATCTCAATATTCCTTGATTCATTTATTTCTCACAGAATTATCAACTGACTTATTTATTCACTTCTGACATCGTACGACCTTTTATTATCTGACTGTAGATTCCTTAACAATTTTCTATCTCATTTTGATCTACGCCTTAGTTCATTCTCCACAAATAATCGTAACATCTTGAAATTATATTTACCAAAATTTGACAAACATGGTTTCGTAATATTAGTCCTACATGTTCCGGGTACTGAACTGCAAATTTAAGACACGACATTTATTCGTAAAGAAAATATTGGACCGTAATTTAAACCACACGTTCATTAACATGTAGGGATTATTAGCACCGATCTTAAATTTCAATATTATTAATTTATCAAGTTAAATTACCACACACTTTAAATCCGAATTAAAAACGACATCCCGTCATTAAATGATTTCCGACAAAATCAACACCTGATCACTTGAATTTATTATTACGCACGGCTCACTAAATTTCCGATATCACATGAAATATTATTATATCCAAATTTAAAAAATATATAAATTCCTCTTCAAAAAAAGTAGTTTTATTTTTATTTATTATTATTATTATTAATTTAAAAAAATAATTTTCGCCTGTTACACGGTAGTCCACTCTTAATATGTTTAACGCATAACCCCTTTTTCAATTCCGATTTATTTTGGCACTAATCAATCCAGATATGATTTACTTGGAAATTTTATTATTATTATCGCTTCTCCCAAATTTAACAACTTCACTTTGAAAGTATGAACATACTAATCAACAACAAAACACAACTGGTATGACGATATTGGACTTTCCTTCAATGTCATTACATCGCTCGTTAAAATGACACACAGAAAAAAACATATCGGGTCTATCTAACTATAATAACCAAAATCAAATGTAAAGAAAATTATTCTTGACTACAAAGAAAATATGAATGCATGCATGACTTAACGTACTACCCTATATCTACAAAATTTACATCTCCAACAAACTGAATACATAAAAAGACCCGATTATTTACATTGTTATTATTTACTACTGTCCTTGCTACTAATTTAGGATGGGGTCGTTAAGCGACTCATCTTGTTACAGAAGGTAACCAAGTCTAATAAAATTATTCCCATTTTTCCCATCACGATAACATTTCCCAAATATTATTTACATTATGTACTCATCTTAGTTTCTCGGTATTCCATTACAGCTTTGCAGATGAGAGGCTCCTTTCGGCCCCTCTCTGCTATTTACTCCTCCATTCTTGATGGCGTAGTTCCACAAAAGATTTCCTGGCACATTACCATTTTACACTAATACCTTAATTACTACGATACTTCACCATTGACAACGTTAACACTGAACACTTTAACTTTTATACAACAAATTAACATCCTAGACCCAAAAATTTAATATTTTTACACTATTTTAATCTTCGTCCAATTACCGCATAATGGACCTGGACACGTACGACGAGGTGTCAAATTTTACGCCCGTCGCGATTTATGTCGTCCGACGCGATACGCCCGTTTCATACGGCACTCTTGAAGTGTTCATGATAGCGGTTCGATATTGCAAAGTACAGGCTATTATTCCCTTAAAGTACTGTTCGTCACACAGTCTGTTATTTACGTACTTTGTGCGGTACAATTTATATTACTCTCTTACAGTGCAATTAATTTACTTCACTGATATTTATAACTGGCAAACACTGTCCTACGTTAACTATTTCCAGTTCATGTTGCTTGAGCGCGATCACATTTTCTAAACACTGGCGGATGCTCGCGCCATTAAATGTTGAGTTACTGTACGCCCGTAGAATTTGAAGTTAGCTGCGACCGACAGTTCAGCTCCAGAGATTCATTTCAAGTGTGGTGGCGAGGATACCTTGTCCCGTATATATGGATGAAGCTTTCCCTCGCGGATTCATTGACGTCATACCCCTGAGGGAGGGGGTGGATTTGTAATATCGGTACTTGCACTCCGAATTGGACGTTAAAATTTACATCAAATTAATCCACTCCGCTAGCATATTTGCTGGATTAAATATGAACTCCTAGTGATCACAGATTTAGGAGATACGGGTGGATTTAGCTCCTCACATTTCGCGCCTTTTGAAGCGTCCCTTACAACGTGGTCTTCGTCCAGCCAATGACATTCAAGCTGTCTGGTTTCCAAGAAATCCAGCCTTCAGTTTATTTAATTTTCCAATAATTAATGATTATTTTTCCATGCGTGACATCTAATAAATTCATTACATCGATCCGTGTACTCACAATAATTTATTACTGATTACTTTTGAAGTTACGAGAATATCTCATCCATCATTCCTTAAGATGGTATCCCTGGGTCTTCCATCAAATTTTAGCGATTGGCCGCCAAAGGGTTACGTGATTTAAATCTCCACCTGCCCGAACCTAGGCTAGCGAATGTCCTCGCAACCGCTGTAGCTTTCCATGACGTCACGGGAATCTCCGTCCTGCCAAAAATATCCCAGCGCATTACTCATGTTGCGAGCTTCCTTTGTATCACCTACCCCCTTTCTCTTTCTGACCAAGACTTATTTGTGGACTTGTATTTCCTTGTTCGCCAACTAATGAGATCCCCTGCTGTGAAGTAGCTAAATGTTGTTGTGTCGAGTTAATCCGTCAGGCTCCAGTCTGTCGTCCTTCCTCGCTCATATTTCGACATTACACAGATGAAATATTTTCAACTACACTTCTGTATTTCAATAAATGTACAATATATTATTTTATCAATCAAATCAAGACTGACTATGGGCCTAAGTCACTCGGGTTCAGTAAGTGGTAGAGGTTAGACACGATAGGTAATATGTAAAAGTTAGTCAAGTCTGGTCAGCTGATCTAAGGAAAAAATTAACAGTATTTGACCCACAGAATACATGTATAAAACACAGTGATGGTAAGTGCTCCTAAGTGTTTAAAAATTGCTCATATACAAATTATACAGGCTCGTATTCAGTTTATATACAACTCAGGTCGATCATGTAGTGTAATATTTTGATGTAATTGTGTCTGCGTATCCATCTCATACCAGGTTATGAAAGGCCAGTTGAAGTCATATGTATTTTATGCTAATATAGATAACGATAATATAACAAGGAGCAGTAAACTCCAAAACTGAGGCGTGTTCTCAGGAAACCCCTATCATTTACTGGATCTGTTTTAATTCATATATATGTGAGTGTAAATTATTTATTATATAATTTTGATAACTTTCAATTTAATTAAAGATAATTTTAACACTGCTCAAAGTTACCTTATGTACAGATTACTTTATTTAAAATTGTGAAATGAAATACAACTAAGGTTACCAAAATCATTTAATCAATATGGCACACCTTTGCCTTCAATGAATTTCAAATTAGATAATCATTTTAAATTATGACTAACTGGTAAGAGTATTTAGTTAAGAGATTTATGGAGAACTGTCGCTTATGGCGTAACCTAACTGTTGGTTGTTGTTCAACAATTTGAGTAAAAATAACTATTTTTGCTGTCCAGTTAAACTTTTTGGAAAGTAATTAATTTCACGACTATAAAATATTAATTAGTTAAAAAATTTGGTCTGGCCCACTCTCATTTAGTAGCGATAGTACCCGTAGTATTTAGTTCCCTTATGTACGAATTGAGAAGCAGAATATCGAACTGATCCCGTGCCAAGCTGATGAGAGTCTCCGAGCGGTAAATCTATTTTATTACAGAGCGGCGTGGCAGAACCCTTCACCAGATTACCACCGCTTCAACGCTTCCAAGGGCAGTATACATATAAAAAAACATAAAGAGCCAATAATGCTGCCTTAAGTAGTTCTGTGCCACTTCCTGATCTTCACTCTTGTTTGTCATGGTTTCGGAAAGCCAAGTTCTTTACCACCTTAGACCTTAATCAGGCGTACAACCAGACCCATCTAGCTGAAGAATCGAAACGTCTAACAGCTTTTGCCACGGATTGGAACTTGTATGAGTACAACCGTGTGCCTTTCCTGCTCCCCACGGGAGTAGCTCTTCTCACTAGACTGCTATATAGGGTTTTCTCGGACGTCAAATTTGAATACTTGTATGTCTATCTTGATGATGTCGTTGTATTTTCTGAGACCTTTGAAGACCACTCGGATCATCTAAAGGAGGTACTCAATCGCCTTCGTAAAGCTGGGTTGGCTGTCAAATTATCCAACGTAGCCTTTGCTAAACCTTCCATGTCATTCCTAGGGCATAACGTGTCACCCGATAGTATTTCTATTGATCACTCCAGAACACAGGCCATCCGTGATTTTAAACCTCCTAAGGACATCAAAGGTATTGCCAGGTTCGTAGGCATGGTGAATTTCTTTAAGAAATGTATTCCTAACTTCGTTAACAGAGCGGCGCCTTTGAACTTACTCCGTAGGAAAGGCGTCAAATTTGAATGGGGGCGGTCTCAACAAGCCGCTTTCGTAGATCTGAAATTAGCTCTTTGTAACGCCCCTGTTCTAGCAATGTTTGATTTTGCGAAGAAATTCGTTGTCCAAACAGACACCCGTCATCGGCGGTTGCTGCAGTCCTTCTTCAGGAAACGGAACTCGGAAGGCGAATTATTGCCTATGCTTCTAGAATGTTATCGGCTCAAGAGGCCAAATATTCCATCTATGAACTCGAGGGTTTGGCAGTTTTGTTTGCTCTAGATAAGTTACTCCTCTATCTGGAACATGTCAAATTCGACTTGGAAACAGATAACCAAGCTTTAAATTGGGTATTAGCTAGGCCGCGTCGTACTGGTCGTATAGCCCGCTGGGCCATCAGGATTTCTGCCTTCCAATTTGATGTGAGGCATACTCGAGGATCTGAAAATGTTGTTGCGAATGGACTAAGCCGCATGTTTTCTCATGACCTGGAGACCACCGAACAGGAAGATAGTTCTTCTCTTCCTACGCCCATCCCTTCGGGCGTTAATAAATGATGCCCCCATATTGTTTCGGTATATTGAAAAATACCAACATGAAGATCCAGTGCTGGCTCTTATTATGGAAACCCTTGCTTCTGGGGAACATGTCGTCCCTTATGTATTGAGAAACAGGGTTTTATATTGCCCGTCGAGACGTGATAAAAATTGAAAGCAGTGATTCCAGCTGTGCTTGCGCCTATGATCTTCAAATACTATCATGAGACCCAATTAGGGGGGCACTTAGGCATCTTTAAAACTCGGGAAAAGATACGAGAGATTTTTATTTGGAAAGGTATGGACGGTGAAATTAGAGAAATGGTAAAGGCTTGTAAATCTTGCTTGCTTGGTAAGCCCACCATGTCCACTAAGCTAGGTCTATTGTCATCTAATCAAGCGTCTCACCCTATGGAACGTCTATACATAGACTACGTGGGACCTTTCCCATAATCTAAGGGGAACTCAAATAAGTTTATTCTGGTGTGTGTAGACGGTTTCACTAGATTTTCCTGGTTATTTCCGACTATGCTGGCCACCGCACAGTCTACTATTTCTTGTTTGAATACCATATTTGCTTCTTTGTTCCTTGTCATTAAATAGTTTCTGATAATGCCGAGGCATTTACTTTCAACCTATTCCGTAAATTCTGTTTCAATCTGTCGATATCACCTGTAGCTACTTCAGCTTATTACCCTCAACCATCTCTGGCTGAGCGAGTCAGTTGTAATCTTACATCCTTTCATCTGCCGTAATTGCGTTTCATCATGAAGTTCATTACAAGTGGGATATGTCCATGCATTGGTTGGCCTATGCTTTAAATTCGGCGGTTCATGAGTCCCATAAGTTCACTCCAGCTTCTCTCATGTTAAAATTTGTTCCTAACACGCCGCTCTTCAATCTTTGGGCACTTAATGATATCTTACCAGAGACAATAGATCCCGATAAAATTAGAGATCTATGGAAGAAGGCTAAAGTCAATCTTAGAGCTTCCCATGAAAAGGTTAGGGAAAGATATGATCGTGGACGGAGGCCCACCAATTTAAATTCGGAGATAAGGTCAGGTATAATATTTTGTTCCTGCGGGCAAGCTTGCCCCCAGATTCCACGGGCCGTGCGTCATTCTTGATTTCTTAACGCCGGTCACATTATTAGTCAGTAATCCAGCCACAGAGAGGATCTTTAGGGTTCACCTCTCTCAGGTGAAACCTGCGTAATTTCATTGCTGTTTACTTTAGCCATTGAAACTTGGCAGGAGTCGAAGGTTATGTTTCTTTGAATGTTGTTAATAATTGATTAGAAGCCTTCTGCCCTACTTTGACGGAATTTTGTATATTACCTGATAGGTAAGATCTTCCCCTCTGATTATTCCTGTGGTCAATTCCCTGGTGGCCATTACCAAGCCCCCATCTCCTGTATCTCTGCACTTTCGACACACACTTCTGCACCGCCCGCCCCTATGCTCACAAATAAAGATCGTACACTCAAGGCTACATCAACACTACCCTGTCGCCTAGATCTTACTGTTTCAGTACCCCCTCAGTAGTCAGCCACCGTGCTGCAACATCGGGCGAGAGATACCAGAGTGGAGAATGGGCCCAATTCGCTCTAGTGACGTCTCCTTCTCGACGCCGCGCCGGATCCCATCTTCCCGGCAAAGGCTGAAGTGCGGTATCTATACCGCCAACCCATCTGGGGACTGCATATATACATCTAATCTGCGGCGACCTCCACCACAACTACCCCTCTCGTAGTAGCGGGAGAAGTGTATCTGAGGGTATTTGGGGGGTCCGGGCGACCTCACCTGGGTATCGTCACCGGCGGCAAGTCTTGCCGTCAAACTTAATCAGCATATAATTAACTTCTATGATCACAAGGAGACTTTAAATCTGGATTTTAAATTTTCTACCAATCAACTTTCGAAAAAAAAATATTTCTCTCAGGTTTCTTCTGTTTCACCCCCAGGAAGGATCTTTGGGGGTGGGGGGAGGTTTGTACCGGGAGGTGCACCTCAACTCCGCAAATTCAAAAGATGCGCCTGAAAGAACTATATCTATCTATCCAACCAAAGGTGAAACTGCTATTAAATGAAGTTGGAACTTTAATCAGAAGATGTCACTACTGAAGCATTAAGTAATTGTGCTACTGTAAAGTTGCCTAAACTGACTGGATTTATTTGCTTTGTGTTATTTACTTCAAGAAGATGAAACTTTCCTCCATAGATATCATTTCAAAAACTCTGGCCTTGCACTCTGGTCAAGGTGGAAGAACTTATAATTTAAAGAAGGTTTGTGTTTCTAAGTTTTCATAACTGAATCAATGTTCATTTATTTTCGGTTTGGCAACCCTTCTTTCTTCTTTCCGCCAGTTTTGAATCTGGCCTATTAAAAATTTCTGTAATTATATTTCAGCCTATCACAGGCTTCTTGTTGCTGTTTGAATTGTCCAATAAAATTGAGTGGGTGAGTCCGGACTAGTCTAGAATCCTCTCGAAACTCCCCTTCGGGTATATAAGCTGAGGCTTTTCTGGCTATCTTGTCTATTGATCGTCGTCTTTCTGAGTGTGTGCGTGTTAAGGCGGGTGAGACAGAAGAAACTTGAGAGAATTTTTTTTTTTCGAAAGTTGATTGGTAGAAAATTTAAAATCCAGATTTAAAGTCTCCTTGTGATCATAGTTAGACCCATTCAAGCCCACACCTTCTTTCACCTCTCTCTGCTCCATGGATATCTCCGTATAGTGTATACTATGAGGTGTTTAGGGCAAATCAAATTTTAGCAGGACTAGGTATGTTTCGTGGTCTAATGAATTTACCACCACCTGTAAAGCAGTCTACTTACACATTCGTGTACCAGAGAATGCTTGCTGCCACCAACCAAGTAGCTAAAGTATATCTAAGTAGGCCAGCCGAAGAGGAAGCAAGTCTTACAAGCAGTAGGGTCATATCTGTAAGCTGTGATGGCACATGTTTACCGAGGGGCCACAGTTCATTACGTGGTGTGTGCATTGTTATAGGAGCAAAAACTGGAAAAGTGATAGATACTCAGGTTCTGTCATCGTCTTGCAAAGGATGTGATCAGTGGAAAGACAAGACTGGCACCCTAGCTTATCAAGAGTGGTGGGAGACACATGAAGAGGTCTGTGACATCAACCACAAATGAAGTGCAGGAAGCATGGAGGTGGAGGGAATGAAAAGGATTTTCAGTCGAAGTGTAGCCAATCACAATTTACGGTATGTCAATTATATTGGCAATGCAGATACCATGAGCTACAAGGCTGTTTCTGAGGACCAGCCGTATTGGCCACATATTCATATAGTGAAAAAGGAATGTGTTGGCTATGTCCAGAAAAGGATGGGGTCTCACTTGGGGAAAGTGAAGGAGAATATGAGGGGAAAAAGCTGAGCGATGGGATGCCACTTGGTGGCAAGAACCGGCTTACTGATGTTGTGATAAATACCCTCACTGTCTATTATGGGAATGCCATTTGAGCTAATAGTTTGTCTATAGATAATATGAGAACAGCCATCTGGGCCATTTGGTACCACAAGGCTTCCACAGATGATCAGCCACAGCATAACTTTTGTCCAAGAGATCTTGACTCTTGGTGTATTTACCAGCAGGCTGTGGTACAAGGCACTGCAGACAAGTATAAACATAAAAGTACTGTAATCTTGCGCCTGTCATTATGGAGACAATTAAACCAGTTTTCAAGAATCGTGTGAAAACAGAACTGTTAATAAGATGTGTTGTTGGTAACACACAAAATAATAATGAGTCATTCAACTCTGAAACCTGGAAGATATGCCCCAAAACAATGTTTGCAGGAAGAAAAACTGTTAAAATTAGTGCTAATGATGATACTATGGTTTTAATGATGGAATGAGGGCTAAAATGAAAGTGTTGCAGCAGTTAAGGCTTGTGGTTGGAACATATTGCTCCCAGTTTCTTCAAGATGAAGATGAGAAACGCATATTTTCTGCAAATAAAGGGGTTCTAGAGACTACAAAGGAAGCAAGGAAATGCAAAAAGAGACTGTGGTTGGAAGCGGAGGCAAAAATGAACCGGAAAGACAGACCTGTGTATGCAGCAGGGGAGCGTTAGCGCACATCCAACTCTTTGGTATGTTTATCACTCATTTTCTCAAGCTTCATTTTCTACACAGCGTTTTCATCATAACTCTCTCAATTTCTAAGATAATCCAATACAATTTTGCATGACGGTGAACTTTAATTATATGAACAACATACACTAAGATCTTTGGATTAACATGTGCTATTAGTTAAAAATATATTTCGAAAAACGATCAAATATTTTCTCATTTTATTTAAATATCAAAAATAAATATTGTCTCCATGCTATGTCTGAGATTTTAGTGTATGCCGCATACTTCGGTCTTACAAGCAACACAAGATAAGAAAAATATAAATAATGAAATAATTGTAGTAAATATTGTGTAAACGCTGCCTAACTGCACAAATTACACCATAATGTTTTACAGTGTATTTATGACCAATGGATAATATTTTTAGCATTTTAAAATGTCTTATCGATGTATTAGTAGTAAAAATTAATACCTCCAAATTTTCATTTTTTAATCATAGGACTGCAGAAATAAAAATGTGTTGAATTTCATTAAATTTACACTAGCGAATGCTGTACTACCGTAGCGACGCTTAGGTGAAACAATGCATTGACTCACATTAGCGCCCGTAGTGGTAGAAAAAGGCAAGCAGATAATCTAATCGACCGGATAAGGATGAAGAAAGTAATTGTACTTTTTAGGAGTAAATAAAGAATATATTCTCATAATTTATTATATTTGATTTACCTAAAATTCGTCGCTCATATCCGTACGATGTTTTCAACACTGATTTGCTTGCCTCAAGGGCTAGAACTGGTTTTTTTTTCTTTTCTTTGAGCGACTGTACAAAGCTCGTTCCAATCAACATTATCGAATGCCTTTTCTACATCTACGACTGCCATGTACGCGGGTTTCTAAATTCGATCTTCTAAGATCGCTTCAATAGTTTATATTAGTGTTCAACTGTTGGCAGCTATAAAATAAAGATTGCTAGACATAGTTGATGTATTTAGTGATCAAGAACTTGCACCAGAAGTATTTATTTTACAGCACGTGCAATAAGACAAGTACTTCACTTCAGTCGTTAATGGTTACCATATCCTAGCGACTGTATAAAAAGGAAACTAATGGACGGTCTAATTACCTCAAATCACGTGTTCGCTGTGAAGTTGAAAGGAGCTCGGAGCCATTTATAGAGCATGCATTCTCTCTCTTTCTCTTCCAGCACCATATTATCCCTTCCACATCCCTGAGCTGCTGTTTTTAACAAGCCGTTTACGGTCTCCTTAACTCCGGAGTGGAACTTTATAGGTGTGCAGGGTGGGGGCTGGGTGGTTAGGCAACACTTCCTCTGCACACGTTTGCTACATAGCTCGATGCTTAGAAAGTGAAAGATGAAAGTTATACACTTCGTTCTTTAAACCAGTCTGTACAGTAAATCTTCCGGCACAACCCTCTAGCAATGAAGTAGGTACTTCTCAATTAGTAATTGAGTTGTTGTTACCGATTGAGCCATCAATGCAGACTTTTTTGATAGTGCTGGCAATGCTACCAATTCTGTGCAATTCTTTTGGTCTGTACGTAAATATTGTCCATATTTCTGCTGGGCTGTGCGATCTTGAACTGAGTATGGTTGATTCACGTCAAGCTCTGCCTAGCTGAGGCGACAAAGACATCCTCAGTTCACCTGGAAGGACATGGGTTCGATTCCACTTCAAGAAGTCTAAACTTTGAGAAATGAGATTTTCCTTCGGGAGAGGCAGAGCAGTTGGCTGCAAGGTATGCCACGTAGCCCTCAGCTTGCATTCGGGAGATAGTGGGTTCGAACTACACTGCCGGAAGCCCTGAAGATAATTCTCCGTGGTTTCACATTTTGACACCACGCAAATTCTGGGGCTGTACCACAGTCGATTCCTTTCCGCTCCTAGCCTTTCGTAATCCACCGCCGCAGTAAAATTTATCTGCGTCGGCACGACCTAAAGCAAATAGTAAAATGGACTAAGAAAAATATCAGCAAAAACCACACGTGGCTGTATGGTTGAATTAGCTTACACAAAAAACAAAAGTGGAATGTAAGGAGCCCATATATTTCGTCTCCTTAGCACATTTGGACTTGTAGAAATTCAGGAATATTATTGACCAGGTTAAAATTTGGTATAAATTGCGAATGAATATATTCTCCACCTACGGGGAAGTTACAATGAAACCGTTATAACGCACGGTGGTCATTATTTGACATAAACATTACAATAATTAAATGTGTGCGTAATTTCGTCCCCAAACTAATTTATAAAAAATACACTTAATTTTAGTATATTTTTCCTTTCTAACCCTTTCTGTATCATGAATTACTTGAAGGCTGATTTTGAAAAATGTGTTCTTGGTATTCTTTCTTTAACATAGTCTTTCGCCGTTAATCGCGGGATGTTAACATTTCACTTGTACGTTTCTAACCCACTATCTAGTTCCTCACTCCATCAATAGACACTTTCATAGCCTCATTATCCCACTGCTTGCGTTTTCCTACCAGAAAATGTTAATAAAGTTCATACATAACAAATAAAATCAAGGGGGACGAATTTACGAGCAATCCCTGATTTATTTTAATCGCCGCTACAACAACTCACTCCAACTACCTCACTGTAGCGATTAAACGCCAGAAACTGCACCACACGATTGAAATGCAGTCCAGTATTTCAAACATATACGAATGCTCACTCTAGGAATAGCGGGCTCTTAATTTGAATGGTGCACTAACTCAGTGCAGCATGAAAAATGTATCCTATTTAAAGATGGAAACTGAACGTGGTGCACACAACGAAATCTCACAACAAGGAACAGGACGAGGCTACGCGTGTGCGCGTACCAACCGCGTAAACTGGAAATTCCTAGGGGGGACGAAATTAGGTGTGGGAACGGAATTTGGCCCCCTTATTTTTTCACATCAATACCTGGAGGCACAGAGCTATCCACTCTATCCCTTCTAGCGACGAGGTTATTGATAATGGAAGACTTTACCTTCCATCCTTCCACTGTTTAGGTTAGGTGAATCACGAATGTTATCTTTTGCAGTTGTATGCCTATTTCCACGGAAATTCACTTTCTTAGGCTTATATACTGCTTTGCATTTACCCATTTCAAAGTTCTGAGAACAACCACTTGCAAAACCTATACCAAAACACAGGCGAATTGTTATAACTTTTTCTCTCAAGATAACATGTGCTCCGTTACCGCGGATAGCAAGATGTATTTGTAAACAAAAGCATCACGTGACTTCCTGTCCCTCATATACAAAAACAAATTTAATACTAATCATGCCTGAGAGAGATTTAGTAGCACCAATTTTCAAAAGGAGCGAAATAATTCAAAGAGATGCGGCGCTGACAAGTGGGCGTGGCAGTGCTTCAGATCAGCCGACACCTATGCATTTTTTGTTATATCTCCGAAACTAATACAGATATATAAAAAATATTTCACCACTAGAAAGAGCGAAGTCTATTAACCATTTTAGGACCAAAATTTTTTAACCTTGAAAGGTGTACCTCCCCCGTTAAGCGCCACTATTGGCGCTAATGTGAGTCAGTGGAGAGTATCACTTAAGCATTTATAACTACATACGGTGTGGACATTTTTCAAATATCAACAGTGCCTGAGGGTATTGAACTAATAGGCACAATACAGAAATAATTATGTAAATAACTTAATTGGTCTAGGATATGAATAAAAAAAGAAACGAATAAAGAAACAAGTGATTTTAGGCTTTTTTCCAGAGATGCATTTAGACCGGAAGTGTTTTTCAAATTTTTTACTTTTTAGTTTGATAGAGCTGCCCAAGACTAACAATTTGAAACCTTTCCAGGGCCTTTATTCCTTCAATTTTTGGGCACAAATGAGTTTTTCGTAGTATGCGGACCCGTACTTTGTCTGCAAAGAAATGTTTTCAACAGTAGAGAGAGCGCGTGGTGTCTTGTTGCGGGTATCCACAAGGTTCTTACCTGAACGGAAGGTGAATTCGATGATAGTAATACAAATTAACTCTGTTAAAAATATTAAGTGCGAGGAACATGACATACCATTCGCCCATTCCCTTTATTGAGTAGGCCTACTGTACGTTGTAACGTATCAGTTTTCTTTGAATGTGTAAATATAGGAAAATAAAAACCATGTACTGTCTGTTAATATCGAGCGTAATATACACAATATTTGAAAACACTAGGTGTTTCCTGCCTTTCTTTGTGCTGTATTCGTTCTTAATCCATTTTCCGTCCAAGGTTGGCTTTTCCCGCTGACTGAGCGAACGACCCTACCACTACCACCTCAAGGGCAGTATCCTGGAGCGTGAGACTTTGGGTCGGTGGTATACAACTGGGAAGGAGTAACAGTACCTCGTCCGGGTGGCCCCATCTGATATGCTGTACAGGGGCCTTGTGGCAAGATGGGAAGATTGGAAGGGATAGACAAGGAAGGAAGGAAGGAAGGAAGGAAGGAAGGAAGGAAGGAAGGAAGGAAGGAAGCGACCGTAGCCTGGAGGAGAAGTGGGAAACCACGGAAAAGCGCTTCGAGTATGGCTGAGGTGGGAATCGAAACCTTCTCTACACAGCTTACCACCTGAGGCAGAGTGGACCCCGCTTCAACCCTCGTACCACTTTTCAAATTTCGGAGCAAGGCCAGGAATCAAACCCGAGCCTCTGGGTGTGGTAGCTATTCACACTAACCACTACACGACAGAGGCTGACTTTGTGTTGTATTACA